>NW_028328306.1:0-303917 GCF_048544385.1 Mastigoproctus giganteus | reverse complement strand
CCTTGCTCTCATGGTCTTTAGCACCACAGCGAGCACAGGCGGGGTTGCCACGACAAGCTGTTTGAGAGTGGCCATACTTTTGGCATTTAAAGCACCTCAGTGGGTTGGGGATATAAACCCTCACTGGGCAGTTTAAATAGCCTGCTTTTATGGAACTTGGAGGCCGTGGGGTGTTAAACGTTACGATGAGAACTCGGGTAGGGACGAGATTCCCATCCTTCCGCATCGATATTCTTTTGACAGCCGTCACTCCTTGCTCTTTAAGTTCAGAGCAGATCTCTTCTTCAGAAACATGAAGAAGATCCCACTCTGATATGACACCGCGTGAGAAATTCAAGGTTTTATGGGGAGTAACGATGATCGGTAATCCCCCTAAAGATGTGGCTTTCAGTAGTTGCTGTGCATGTTTTTGGCTTGCAGCCTCAACTAAAATGTCTCCAGAACGTAGCCTTTTGACAGATTTTGGGGATCCTGTCAACCCTTCTAATCCTTTCTGGATGAAAAAGGGTGACATTTTCCCGAGTACCTGCTCTCCGGTGGAATGGAGAATGAGGAAAAGCGGTGTGACAGATGGTGGTGTATCCTCAGTTCTGGCTCTTTTTGCACAAGTATTTTCTGTGGTTTCGTCTCGGTTAGGTAGGGGCCTTGTTGGGGCCCCAGAAGAAATAGAATTTAAATTACTCATAAGAGTAAAGAAAAAGTGTCTGATGCCTAAGTACCTCACCCACCACGGAGCCCTACGAGGGGGCGCCCACTCGTGAACTAGCAGGTACTGCGTACACGAATGGGACGCCGAGTTCGCTTAGAACACCATACCCACGTTTCCAATAAGTCTTTATCCCGTCCCAGGACCATAGGGAGGGAGACTTATTGGAACGCAGTTGACCCTAGCAGTATAATACCACCCGCCGATTGATCCCAGTCGAGCCGGTCCGGGACCACCCGTCTCGTCGAAGCAGGGGCCAAAGTGGTGTATTAAGGCTGGGCCCCTCAACCACCAGGATCCCCCTTTCCGCTTCCACGGGTCGCGGCGCACGGCTGCACACGCCGGATTCCAATGGTGTAACCCTGGAACCAAGGTATGGGCGTTGGATCCCAGTGATGCTAATCTGGAAAACCAGCAGCATCACTGGGAGGTCCCCTCACCACGTACAGGTGCCCACGTCGAGGGGCACTTGAAGCACCGTACCGGATTGGGAATGTATGGTCTAACATGACATCTGAGGTATCCAGCCTTTATAGTTGTGGGGAGAATTGGTGTTTTAAAAGTCAGTATAACTGTCCGAGTAGGGACAAGCTCTCCATCTCTTTTGATCAAAATTCTTTTGGCGTGGATTACATTTTGGTTGTTTAATTCCTGGACAAGTTCATCTTCCGATACATTTAGGAGATCCCATTCTGATATTACCCCTTTAGAGGAGTTCAAGGTGGCATGTGGGGTAACCTTTGTGGGAATTCCACCAAAGGTAGAAATTTTCAGGAGTCTCTCTGCATGTCTATGTTCGTTCATCTCCACTAATAAATCTCCAGATCTTAATCGACGAACCATTTTTGGAGGGCCAGCCACATTTTCGAGACATTTCTGAATCAAAAATGGAGATAACTTACTCAGTGGTTGGTCTGTGGAGGAATGCAATATTAAAAAGAGAGGAGCAGAATAATCTGTCCCTTCTTTTTTTTGTCTCTTGGCATGGGATGGGTTTAAGTCATGATCTAGGTCATGCCTATCTACATCTGGATCAGTAGATCCATGGCTAGACTGTTTTGTGTTTTCCATTACTGCTCCTTTTAGCCCTGGGAGAGTGGTTTTCTTCTCCCAGACTTGCAGCCCCGCCACGTGGAGGCAGGAGCGGTGCCACCAGTGACCAAGCGATAAAGAGATTAGTTGTTAGTGTGTTAATAAGTTATTCCTATATACAAAAAGAAAGGTGTCTTGCCTTTCTGTCAAGTGCGCTAACTTCTTTACTTCAGAAGCGCAAAATTAAATAAGCTCAGAAAAATAACACTATTCTATAATCAACCGCTCTTTTAAGTAAATCGCTTTCAAAATCGCTTAGGAATCGCTATAGTCACTCGCTTGGCACTCGGGGCCACTGGCGTATGTACGCTTAGTTAAACTGGGAGCAATTACTTTCCTTGCTTCTTGAAAACTTACTTTATTTTCAATCTTATATGTCACAATTTTCTTTTCAGTTTTCCATTTCTCGCATGACCTGGAATAGGCAGGATGGTTGCCTTTACAGTTGGGGCAGGCCATTTCTTTTGCTGAGCAATCACTTTGAGTGTGTTCAGAGGACCCACAATTGGGGCAAACTTGATTTCCTCTACATGCCATTTGAGAGTGACCATACTTTTGGCACTTAAAACATCTCAAAGGATTAGGAATGTAGGGCCTAATTCGACAATGTAGATAGCCTGCTTTTATCGATGTTGGTAGATTTGGTGTATTGAAAGTGAGGATAATGTTCCTTGTAGGTGCAAGTATATTGTCTTTTTTAGTCTTAATCCTTTTGACTGCAATGACATTTTGGTCTTGAAGTTCTTGCATTATCTCCTCCTCCGTGACATTCAAAAGATCCCAGCTGGATATAATCCCTTTGGATGTATTTAGGGTAGCATGGGGAGAAACCTTTACTGGAATTCCAGCAAAGTTGGCAAGGTTTAGTAGTTTCTGCGAATGTCCATGGTTTATTGTCGCCTGATTGCAGCCTCTTGACTGTCTTAGGCGATCCTGCCAGACTTTCCAGATGTTTTTGGATAACAAACGGAGAGAGCTTACTGAGAGGCTGATCTCCAAGAGAGTGCATTATTAGAAATGCAGGACAATTTGTCGCTGAGGAAGTGGTTTTCATCCTCTTGGGTTGCGACGTGTTATGCTCGTTGTCTAACTCTGGCCGAGAGCTTGTCGGCTCGAGAGGCGGAAAGGCATGTTGATCCATGTTTGCTCCTTTTAGTCCTTGGCAGATGAGCTTTTCTGCCAAGACTTCCGGCCCCGCCACGGGGAGGCAGGAGCAGTGCCTGGTGTGACCAAGCGTAGAGTATTAGGTGTTAGTAAAAGAAGTATGAAAAATAAAGAAAGGTAGCTTTTCTTTCTTGCTCTGTACAAGTACTTTTTGTGACAGTAGCTGATATAAAAAATAAATTTCTTAAGGACAGTAACTTAATATAACTTTAGATCGCTTTTGATAATCACTTTTTAAGTACAGAGAAAACGCTCGATCACATTCGCTTGGCACCCGGGGCCTTTCAGTCATATGTCAGATAAGTTCATATAAATGAATTTGTTTTAAAAAATTAAATAAATCGGATAAATTTGCGTCATCACTGAGAATATGATTCATCTGTAATGAATTGTTTTGAGTTAAAACAGATTTAAAATTTGTTTGTCGAGCAGCATGATTGTAGGGACACTCGAGGAGAATGTGTTTCACTGTAAGTAGGGCAGAACAATGTTGACAGTGAGGAGGTTGATCCCCTGTTAACAAATGGAGGTGGGTCAGATGGGAATGGCCAATGCGTGTCCTTGCAAGAACAACCTCTTCTCGTCTGTTTAATCGCGAACTAGATTTCCAGTATTGTGGCTTTTGCTTTATTTGAAAAAGTTTGTTATGGGTCTGTTGCTGCCATACTGATGTCCATTGGTCAATACATAACTGTTTTATGATGAGTTTACAGTCCATATAAGGAAACGAGGCAAGTGAAGACATTGGGTTGATTGGATGTTTTGCTGCTTGATCTGCTTTTTCATTTCCCTGGATTCCAGCATGCCCGGGAATCCAGCAGAATCTTACGTCTGTGTTATGCTCTGTTAGATTAATTAACTCTGCTCTGATTTCTTTCAGGATAGGGTGAGAGTTTGGACATTTATGTTGTAAAGAGGTTACTGCACTTAAGGAATCGGTATAGATTATTATCTCTTCATTAGACCTGTTTTTGATGTGTTCGATAGCCATTTTTATTGCATGAAGTTCGGCGGTGTAAATACTGCAACTTGGGAAAAGTTTTTGAGAGATTGTACAAGTGGGAAGAACTACAGCAGCGCCCACATCTGTATCAGATTTGGATCCATCAGTATATATTTGCAGACAATGTTTGTTTGCTGATGCATGAGCTAAATGTAGCTGCTGTACATTTTCATTGTTCAGCGCCTGTTTTCCCCATTTTCTAAAATAGTCATCACATAAAGTTTTAAAAGTGGACCATGGAGGCTCTATTTCTCCGGTATCTTGGTGGATATTGTCGAGTGGGACACTCCAATACTGAGCAACATAGTTCAATCTGATTCCGGCAGGTTTATTTTCATTTGGTTTATTCCTGTAGAAATTTATGAAAGACGGGTTAAAGAGGTAAGGACAGATAGGATGTGAGGGCATACTCCGAAGTTTTGCAGCGTACGTAAGCAGCAGCATCTGTCTCCTTAAGGATAATGGAGGTTCATGTGCGTCAATATATAGACTATGCACTGGAGATGTTCGGAAGGCACCTAGAGCTATTCTAAGTGCATTATGTTGAACGGTATTTAGGGACTGTAATGCTGACTTTCTAGCTGAGTCATATACAGGTGCACCATAGTCTAATCTGGGTCGGATTATGGTTTTATATAAGTGGAGAAGGGAGTATCGGTCAGCTCCCCAGGATATTGCAGAAAGAACTCTAAGGATATTCATTTTTTTCAAACAAATAGTTCGTACATGCTGTATGTGTTTCAGGAAGTTTAATTTCTTGTCCAATATTAAACCTAGGAATTTAATATTGTCACTGACTGGAATAGCATGATTTCCAAGGCGCAATTCAGGATCAGGGTGCAGTTTTCGTTTCTTGCAGAAGTGTATAGCAAAAGTTTTCTGAGGAGATAGTCGGTAGCCATTTTGTAACATCCATGATTGCGTTTTGTTTATTGACAGTTGGAGTTTCCTTTCAATGGAGAACATATTTTGTGAGTGACTGGATATAGTGAGATCGTCAGCATAAAGATAAGTTTCTACTGAATTCGGGATTGCTGTTGTTAGAGTGTGTATTCTAACTGCGAAGAGTGTGGCACTGAGGACTGACCCTTGTGGGACTCCTTCCTCTTGTATGCAGATTTTCGAGAGTGAACTTTGAAAACGAACCTGAAAGGTTCGATATTCGAGAAAGCTCTGAATTAATGATGGTAAATGCCCTCTTAGTCCTAGGGCATGTAAGTCACGAAGGATGCCATGACGCCACGTGGTTTCAAAAGCTTTCTCTATATCTAAGCTCACCATGACCAGATGTTCATTCTTTATGAATGCATTTCGCACATTTGCCTCAGCCTTAATCATAAGATCTAGGGTAGACCTGTTTTTACGAAAACCAAACTGATCGTTGTTCATAGTAGTTTGAGTTTCAAGATACCAGGTGAGGCGACTGTGTACCATTTTTTCCAGAGTTTTACCCAGACAGCTAGTAAGTGAGATTGGTCTATAATTATGCGGGTCTGATTGGTCTTTTCCTGGTTTTGGAATGGGTAGAACAACAGAATGTCTCCAGGAAATAGGAAAGTAATTTGCAACAAATATTCGATTGAAAAGTTTTAGGATGGAGTAGCGTGTGCCCTCATTTAGATTCTTTAACATTAGGTAATATATGCCGTCTGGACCAGGTGCACTATTGGCTGAATTTTTTAAGGATTCTTCTAATTCATACATGGTTAGTGGTTTATTGTAAGAGAGGGCTGACTTCGTTCCGAAATTTATTTTATATTTTTCAGTTACTGTTTTGGCTTTTAGGAAAGTTTGATCATATGCGGTTGAGGCAGAATGGCGAGCAAAAGATTCCGCGAGGATGTTTGCAATATCCTCTGGAAGGGTGATCTCCTGTCCTTTATGGACAATGATTGGGGAAGGAATAGATGGAAACTTACCAGTGAGGCATCTTATTTTTCGCCAGATAAGTCCTGCACTTGTGTCTTTAGTGACAGATGAAGCAAAACGAATCCAAGATTCCTTTTTAGCTTTTCGCCGGGTGTAGCGGGCATGGGCTTTTAGTTTCTTGTATGTAATGAGATTAGCAGCGGTTGGATTCTTTCGAAACTGATTCCACGCCTTGTTCTTCTCTCTCTTAGCAGTGTTACATGCTGAATTCCACCAATAGTTTTTGTGTTTGGATCCTTTATTTGAAGTTCGAGGAATGGTAGTAGCAGCAGCTGTCAAGATTTGTTCTGTGATATGTTTAACGGCGTTATCAATGGAGTGATTTTGGATAATATCATCCTCTAGTGTAATACTAGATGCATATTTATTCCAGTCAGCTTTTGAGAATTTCCATTTAGATTGACTGCTTACTGGTAAGTTTGTCCTTGTGCAGAGCTTACAGATTATAGGAAAATGATCACTATTTAATGGGTTCTCTGAGACTCTCCAATCGATGTCAGGAAATAATGTGGGTGAGCATATCGACAGGTCTATAGCAGAGGTTGAGCCTGTTGGAAAATGGACATAGGTGTGGGAGCCTGTGTTAAGCAGAGTGAGATTATTCTTTACAAGAAAAGCCTCTATCGTGCGTCCCCGATTGTCTGTCTGTAAGGATCCCCATAACTGGTGATGCGCATTAAAATCGCCCAACAAGCAGAACGGAGAGGGTAGTTGTAGGATAAGGTCATTTAGTTCAGTTATCGAGCAGTTCTGATTTGGTGAGATATATATTGATACAAGTGTAAGCGTTTTACCAAGAGCAAGGCGTACTGCAACAACTTCTAAAGTGGTTTGTAGGGGTATACGTCTGGAAGGGATTTTACTATCAATCAGTATAGCTACACCACCATGTGGAGAGATCCTGTCATGCCTGAATATTGTATAGTTTTTAATTGACAGTGTTACTTGCGGAGAAAGATTCGTTTCTTGTAGACAGATGCCTACTGGATGATGCTGATTTATCATGTCGTGAATATCATCTATGTTGGTACGGAGGCCTCTACAATTCCATTGAATCAACTGGTCCATTATTTAGTTTTTGAAGTAGGTGTTTCTGACTGTTTTTTAGATCCAATCTGTTTATGGCGTTCCAATTTTATTTTATCTTTTCTCGGGAAAGTGGGTCGTGCAGTATCCATGTCTTCTTCAGCATGTAGTTCTAAAAATGTTTCATCGTTATTAGTTTTGTCATCGATTTCCATATCTGCGGTTAGAATCTTTTGAGGTTTAATATTTCTCCTACTCTCATTATCTGAGGGTGATGGAGTAATAGTTGGTGGTACGGTGACTGGGGTATTATTTGCTTGGTCTTTTACATGTTCTTTAGGGGACTCCAGCGGACTCGCTAGGACAGCTCGTGCCCAATCGGAAATGGATGTAGCTGGTGGTATGGACACTTCAGTTTGACTTCCTTCCGATTTGTGTTTTTGTGTTGCAGCTGCATATGTGAGTTTCGGTACTGAGAGTAAAACTTGTTTCCTTGCTTCTTGGTAAGTCACTTTGTTTTCTATTTTGTACTTTTGAATCTTCTTTCCAGTTTTCCAGGTTTCACAGATTTTCGAGTAAGCTGGATGGTTACCTTTACAGTTTGGACATACTGATGTTTCTGCTGGGCAGTCTGTTTGTGTGTGTTCCTTAGATCCACAGTTGGGGCACACTGAAACCCCTCTACACACTGTTTGAGCATGGCCAAATTTTTGGCACTTGAAGCACCTGAGAGGGTTGGGGATATAAGGTCGAATATGGCAGTTCAGATATCCAGCCTTAACTGTAGCTGGAAGAATTGGCGTAGAAAAGGTCAGTATAACACTGCGAGTGGGAACTAATTCACCGTCTTTCTTGATTTTAATTCGCTTTGCCTGTACAACTTTTTGATCTTGTAGCTCTTGGACTAATTCCTCTTCGGTAACATTTATTAAGTCCCATTCAGACAGCACCCCTTTGGATGAATTTAAGGTGGAATGTGGAGTAACTGTGACAGGAATATTCGCGAATTTTGAAATTCTTTGCAGGGCTTCAGAGTGCCTGCTATTCATTGTCTCTATGAGTAGATCTCCAGAGCGGAGTCTTTTCACCATTTTAGGCGGTCCAGCAGCATTCTCGAGACATTTCTGGATAAGAAATGGAGAAAGTGCACCTACTTGTTGACTTGTTTGAGAATGTATAATAAGAAACAGTGGTGTTTCCTTTTTGGATCCTTCTGTTCTTTGTCTCTTGGGATGGGAACTGTCAAAGTCAGTTTGATCTGTCCTTGAATAAGTTGAGGCATGAGGCTCAACAGATGGATTACGGACTTCGTGATCCATGTTTGCTCCTTTTAGCCCTTGGCAGAGAGCCTTTTCTGCCAAGATTACCGGCCCCGCCACGGGGAGGCAGGAGCAGTGCCGCTAGAGTGACCAAGCGGTGTAAGTTAGTTTGTTAGTTTTAAGGAAAGAAAAAAGAAAGGTGGTTTTCCTTTCTGTAACTTACTTACAGTTCGTAAGAGTAAGTTAACAATAAATAACTTTAAACGTAAGAAAAACTTTCCAAATTAACAAGAACTGTCGCAGTGAGAAAACGCTTTGTAAATAGCTCAGAGAATCGCTTGATCACAATAACGCTTGGCACCCGGGGCCAGAATGTGCTGGAATCCAGCAGAAGGTGATCAGTTGGTGGCGCTCTTCAATCTGCAGTAATAATCTTCTAATTTCATTTAGAAAAGGGTGATCTTTATCTGCGGAGTTAGATAATGCCATAATTGAGCTGAGGGAGTCAGTGTAAATAACAAATTTTAATGAGCAGTCAGAACAGAGATTTTCTAATGCTAGTTTAATTGCATATAATTCTGCTGAGAAGATACTGAATTCAGGTGGAAGGGATGCTGAAATAGTGGTATTTAGGAACACTGCTGCTGCTCCAACGTTTGAGTTAGATTTAGAGCCATCTGTATAAATTGGAGAAAAGTCAAAATATCTGTGAGTGTGAATTGCATGAAGTTGTTTCACATTTGATTCTTGAAGAACATTTTTTCCCCACTGGCAAAGGTAAGTGTCACAGGTGGGTAGAGGAGTACACGTCCATGGTGGTTGAGCGCATGTTACTACTTCTTGTACAGAATGAATGGGGACATTCCAAACCTGCAGGCCCCGGGTGCCAAGCGTTCCGTGGCCAAGCGATTTGTAGTGCATTTCTAAAAGCGATTTCTGCAAAGAGTATTTGAGCAAACAGATTCTATTTTTGTTTCAAAAACCGTTTTCTTGATTTCTTTGTATATCTCAGTAGCACTTTCACTCTACAAGAAGTAGGGAAAGGCCCAGAAAGGGAATCCACCTTTCTGTTTTTTTCTATAAATACTAATTACTAACCCAGCCGCTTGGTCACCTCGTGGCACTGCTCCTGCCTCCCCGTGGCGGGGCCGGTAACCTGGGTGGAAAAGATAATCCCCCAGGGCCAAAAGGAGCCATCATGGATTCTACAAATTTTCCACCCTTAGAGCCTTCAAGCTCAAGACCAGAATATGGTAATGAAGACAAGGAAAATAGCCAACCCAAAAGGCTTCGAACAGAAACACACTGTTCAGATATTCCCAATTTTTTGGTGATGCACTCTCTGTCTACCCAGCCTGTGGGTAAGTTATCTCCGTTCGTGATTCAAAGACATCTAGAATCAATTGCAGGATCACCAAAAATGGTAAAGCGACTCCAATCCGGAGATCTCCTGATTGAAACAGCTACCACAAAACATTCGGAGTGGCTATTAAAGACAACGACATTTGGTGGGTTGCCAGTATCTGTTACACCCCACAATACCTTAAATTCATCAAAGGGTGTCATCACAGAATGGGACTTAATTACTGTGTCTGAGGATGAATTAGTACAAGAACTTAGCAACCAAAAGGTAATCAGCGCTAAAAGAATAATGACAAAAAAAGATGGAAATCTCATTCCAACTCGTTCCATCATTTTAACTTTTAGTACTCCTGATTTGCCATCCTCAGTAAAAGCTGGATATTTAAACTGCCGAATTCGTCCATACATCCCAAATCCTCTTCGCTGTTTTAAATGCCAGAAATATGGCCATTCACAGCAGGCATGCAGAGGTGACGCCATCTGTCCTATTTGTGGAGCAAAGGATCATATGCAGGCAGATTGTCCAGCCGCAATTCCCATTTGCCCCAACTGCAAAGGCAATCACCCCGCATTTTCTAAAACATGTGAAATGTGGAAAACAGGTAGGAATATCCAAAAATATAAAGTAGAACACAAAGTCACACCCCTCAACGTGGGCACCTGTACGTGGTGAGGGGACCTCCCAGTGACGCTGCTGGACTTCCAGACTAGCATCACTGGGATCCAACGCCCACAGCCCAGGTTCCAGGCTTACATCAATGGAATCCGGCGTGTTTGCCGTGCGCTGCGACCCGTGGAAATTCGGAAAGGGGGATCCTGGTGGTTGAGGGGCCCAGCTTCAATACACCACTTTGGCCCCTGCTTCGACAAGACGGGTGGTCCTGGAAGGCCCGGCTAGGATCAATCGGCTAGTAGGCTCGCCTGCGAGGGTCAACCGTGTCAATGCCACGCCCCTACCCTCATGGTCCGAGGGACAGGATTCAGGCTGGCGGCGGTGCGGGTATAGTGTCTGGGTAGCCCTGGCGTCCCACTCCCGAGCGCATTTATTGCATGCCGGGTAGTGGGCGTCCCTTTGGGCTCCGTGGTGGGTGGGGAGCCCGGGCACTGAACAATTTAATAAACTACATGAATCCTGATAAACAAACTTCTTCAGGGGCCCCAACCCGGTCCCTATCTGAAACCATTGACAAAGATCCAGATAGCATTATTGCTAATAAGAGGCAGCGAACCGAATTACCATCTGGGCCAGTCCCAAGGTTCCTAATTATGCACTCAACCGGTGAAAAACCGATTGGTAAAATGTCGCCCTTCTTCATACAGAAAGGGTTAGACGGGTTAGCAGGTTCTCCCAAATCAGTTAAGAGGCTCCGTTCTGGAGACCTCTTAATTGAAACTAAAAATGACAGGCAATCGGAACATCTACTCCGAACAACATCAATCGGAGGAATCCCTATAACAGTGACACCACACAGAACACTCAATTCATCTAGAGGTGTCATTTCGGAGTGGGACCTTCTCGACGTATACGAGGAGGAAATCTGCTCCGAATTAAAACCACAGGGAGTCATTGCCGTCAAGAGAATCACTGCGCGAAGGGATGGTAAAATTGTTAAAACCAGGAGCGTTATCCTGACTTTTAACACTCCTAAACCTCCTGATGAGATAAAAGCTGGATACATCAACTGTTCAGTGCGTCCATACATTCCGAACCCTTTACGGTGTTTCAAATGTCAGAAGTATGGACATTCTCAAATGGCCTGCCGTGGAGTCTCTGCATGCGCTCGATGCGGTGCAAAGGACCACGAAACAACAGCTTGTTCAGCCGCAAAACCCACCTGTATTAACTGTGAAGGCGAACATCCGGCCTACTCACGAGCATGCCAGAGGTGGAAAGAAGAAAAAGAAATTCAACGGCTGAAGGCAGAGCTAAATATATCATACCAGGAGGCAAGGAAATCGGTCAAACCCCTGAATATCAATAGACCTACCTACGCCCAGAAGGTGGCGGGGAGATGTTCCGTCGGAACTCAGACGGACATGACCATTCCTCCAAAGGAGTCTTTCACTCCCATCGCGCGGTATCTATTAAGTTCACAAAAACCTGCACAGAAGGACCAATCAGCTGCCACACCTATATCGGTACCTCCTAACGCTCCACAAATTACGAAGGTATTTCTGAAAGAAAAGAATAAGAAAGGGGAAGTCCCCCCTAGTACCCAAGAAAAGATGGATGTCGAGCAGAAGGAGGTACCCGAAGAGTCAGTCTTGGAACTCTTTGCGGAGGAGGAAATGGACACGGGACAGCGTCCATTCTTCCCCAAAAAAGACAAATCCAAGACTGATAAAAGTAAGCCCTCAGCACCTCGGAAGCCGCCTGATGGACCCACCAAGCCAAAATAATGGCTAAATTCCTACAATGGAATTGTCGTGGATTCCGGCGAAATATTGATGACATCAAGGCACTCCTGCAAAAGCACGAGCCAGTTTGCTTTTGCTTGCAGGAGACATATCTAAAGGCAAATGACGATCCCACGATGCATAACACCACATTTTTTCGTACGGACAGAATTGCGGATGGCTCTGTACATGGGGGAGTGGCTATCCTTGTGGGTAACCAGACCCCAGTGCAGCCCTTGCTAATTACAACTAGCATAGAAGCTATTGCAATTCGCCTTACGGTGGGATTTTTATTAACCGTCTGCTCCATCTATTTGCCACCTGGGACTGACATCTCCCAGGAAGACCTTGATGATCTTCTAACGCAGCTGCCTCCCCCTTTCTTACTTCTTGGGGATTTTAATGGACATAACACCCTGTGGGGTAGTGCTAACATCAATGGAAGGGGACGAGTCATAGAGCATATGCTCACTGACAATGACCTTTCCCTTCTAAATACTGGAACAAACACCTTTTTCCACATGCCTACCCGTACTTTTTCTGCCATTGATCTCTCTATCTGCTCCCCTTCTCTACTCCCTTCACTCACCTGGGAAGTGGAGGAGAATCCATACGGTAGTGATCACTTCCCCGTGATAACCTTGCTACACAGTGGGAGACCATGTCTTCCCTTCAGGCTACCACGGTGGAAGATTGATCAAGCTGACTGGACTGCCTTCCAACATCAGGCAAATTTTGATCTTAGTACAGTCAGTCAAGAGCCTATCAATGATGCAGTTAAGTACATCACAGAAAATGTTGTCCAAGCAGCTGCAAATGCTGTCCCAAAAACATCAGCCCGGTTTCCACCATTTCCTAAACCTTGGTGGAATTCACAATGCACAGCAGCAAAAAAGGCTCAAAACAAAGCGTGGGGGATATTTCGCCGATATCCTACCACGAACAACCTTATAGCCTTCAAACGTGCACGAGCCAAAGCACGCTACATCCGTCGTCAGAGTCAAAAGGAATCGTGGATCCGTTTTACATCATCTATTAACCAGTCTACCAACTCTAAGGTAGTCTGGGATAAAATCCGGAAAATGAAGGGAAAATGTACATCCCACCCTTCTTCAATCCTAGATTATAATGGATGCGCTATTGCAGATCCAACTGCAATAGCTAATTCTCTTGGGGAAACATTCTCCAAGATCTCTGCAACATCTTCCTATTCCCCAGAGTTTCTGGTCCTGAAATATAAAATCGAAAAACAGGCACTTAGCTTTAAATCTAAGAGCATTTATCCCTACAACGGGGATTTCACTATTCTGGAACTGAAAAGGGCCCTTGCTCTTTCCAAAGCAAGTGCCGTTGGACCAGATGGCATCCATTATGAAATGATTAAACATCTTTCATCAAAATCTATGGATTGTCTGCTCCTTCTGTATAACAGAATCTTTACTGAAGGGCAGTTTCCGGACTCCTGGCGAAAGGCTATCGTTCTTGCCTTTCCTAAGCCAGGAAAGGATCCAAAAGTCACCACCAATTATCGTCCTATTGCTCTGACTAGCTGTCTGTGCAAAATCCTGGAGAGAATGGTTAATTCTCGTTTAATTTGGTATCTAGAAACAAATGACCTTCTCTCCAACATCCAGTGCGGCTTCCGAAGAAACCGGTCCACTTTGGACCATCTTATTAGAATGGAAGCATCCATCCGGGATGCTTTCCTAAAACGCGAACACTTGGTGTCGGTGTTCTTTGACTTGGAAAAAGCGTATGACACAACTTGGAGATTTGGCATTTTAAAAGATTTACATAACCTAGGCCTTAGAGGGCATCTGCCCTTTTTTATTCAAAACTTTCTCGCCAAACGATCGTTCCAAGTTCGTGTGGGATCCTCACTCTCTCGCTCCTTTAGCCAAGAGGAGGGAGTACCACAAGGATCAGTATTAAGTGTCACGCTTTTTGCCATCAAAATTAATTCCATCACAGAACAACTTCCTCCAACTGTAAACAGTGCCCTCTATGTTGATGACTTTAGCATTTTTTGCCAGTCGTGCAACATGAGGGTTATTGAAAGACAACTGCAGAAAGCCATTGATAGTCTGAATTCCTGGGCACTTGCTAATGGCTTCAGGTTCTCGCCGGAGAAGACCGTTTGCGTACACTTTTGTCGCAAGCGTAATCTTCATCCTGAACCTGAATTAAGGCTCGGACAAAATGCTATTCCAGTAGCAGCGAACGCAAAATTTTTGGGACTCATCTTCGATAAAAAATTAACATTTTTGGATCATATTCGTCAACTCCGCACAAAGTGCACAAGAGGCCTTAATATGCTCCGCTCGCTCTCTTCTTTATCTTGGGGTGCAGATCGTTGCACCCTGCTACGGCTTTACCG
This sequence comes from Mastigoproctus giganteus, assembly GCF_048544385.1. Lineage (NCBI taxonomy): Eukaryota > Metazoa > Arthropoda > Arachnida > Uropygi > Thelyphonidae > Mastigoproctus > Mastigoproctus giganteus. The sequence goes on along the minus strand of NW_028328306.1, from coordinate 289,602 downwards.
TGCACTTGTGCGATCCAAATTAGATTATGGGTCCCAAGTATATAGTTCAGCCAGAGACAGTGCCCTTCGATGGCTGGACCCTGTCCATCATCAGGCTCTACGTATCGCTACTGGAGCATTTCGAACATCTCCTGTCCAGAGCTTATACGTCGAAGCAAACGAACCACCGTTATCGCTTCGTCGTAAGCAGTTGTCTCTAAAGTACGCCTTAAAACTGAAATCCCTGCCAGACCATCCTACGTGGCCATTCGTTTTTGAGCCACGATGGGAAAATTTGTACAACACCCGTAAGACTGCCAATCGTCCTTTTGGTATTCGGCTCCAAGAGCTACTCAAACAACTTCATATGAAGGTAGACAATGTTGCCCAAACACCAAAGCAACCCTTTCCACCCTGGCATGCTCGTGTCCCGGCATGTGACTTGTCCATCAGAAATTGGGGAAAGTCGGACACTCCACCGTCTGTCTACCTGCAGCTTTATTCAGCACACCGAGCTGAATATTCCGACTTCGCGCCAGTTTACACAGACGGTTCGAAGTCGGAATCATACGTGGGATCTGCTGCTGTCTTTACAGACACCACTACGTCAGAGCAGATTCCCTCTGAATGCAGTATATTTACTGCAGAGCTGCATGCCGTAGAGTTAGCTTTGGATCACATTAGTGATTGCCAATACCAACGGTTCATTTTATATTCCGACGCTCTCAGCGTGTTACAGGCTTTAATATCTGTCAGGTATAATCCTCATCCAGTTCTGTCTAGCATTCAGCAGAAGATTCACGCTCTCCATGAACGTGAATATGACATCCGCTTCTGCTGGATCCCGAGCCACATTGGGATTAGGGGAAATGATTTGGCTGACGCCGCAGCCAAATCAGCAATTCCCAATAACAACTGCTGCCTGTTAGTCCCCTATACAGACTACAGGCAAATAGTACTTAAAAAGTTACACTCCCAATGGCAGGATTCGTGGAATAGACAGCTCTCCATGAACGTGAATATGACATCCGCTTCTGCTGGATCCCGAGCCACATTGGGATTAGGGGAAATGATTTGGCTGACGCCGCAGCCAAATCAGCAATTCCCAATAACAACTGCTGCCTGTTAGTCCCCTATACAGACTACAGGCAAATAGTACTTAAAAAGTTACACTCCCAATGGCAGGATTCGTGGAATAGACAGACTGAGAATAAATTACATCGTATAAAGCCTGTAATTGAACCGTGGCAGTCTAGTCTGCGCAGGAATCGTAAGGAGGAAGTTGTTCTTGCCCGGACCCGCATAGGACACAGTCATTTAACTCATTCGTTTCTGCTGAGGGCTGATGACCCTCCTATGTGTGAGTCCTGTGGAACAATTTTAACCATAAGACACATTTTAGTTGAATGTCCAGATTTTACCAATATCCGTTTTACCGCTTTTAATCATCTGACTGAGCCTTATACACTCAGTCAGATTATATCTGACAATGACAATGTGTCTGCTGTTTTTAGCTTTTTAAAAAGAATAAATATTTTTACTCTTATATAAAATTTTTACGTTGTTTTTTATATATTTGTTATACCTTTTGACATAGTGACCTAACTAATTAGGTCACTGAAAATTAAAAAAAAAAAAAAAAAAATTTTATAAATGACCTGGTCTTGGCGCATTATAGCCTTAGCAGCTAATGCGCCAATAAAACCAAAAAAAAAAAAAAAAAAAAAAAAAACAAAGTCACATATCCTGAGGCACGCAGACAAATAATGCTGACCATGCCAAGTCCATCTTATGCCTCTCGAACCCGAAGTTTTCATACAACTGCAATTCAAACAGATGTGTCGATACCGCCCAACGTCTCGCTAGCTAATTGGGTTAAAGCAACCATATCAACCACAGGAAAAGAAAATTCTAAAACGAAAACCAGCAATGCCACCAACACCCCAATTAGTATCCCAAATGATACTGAGACAGTCTCAAATAACACAGAACAATTCCCAATTGAGACTCGGACAGTTCCGCATAACAAAGAAAAACTTAAAACTGCTAAAGATAAGAATAAACCTGAATCATCAGCCAGTAGTATGGAAGTAGATGTAAACCCAGATCATGAAGAACCCATACTAGAACTTCACGCAAATGACACGATGGATACTGGACGCCCTACTTTTCCGAAAAAAGACCGAAAAAAATCCTCTTCAAACAAAAAACAGTCAGATGATTCATCCTCAACTAAACCAAAATGAACCACAACATCTTACAATGGAATTGCAGAGGCTTTCGTTCCAACACAGACGATATTCAATACCTAATTAACCAATATTCTCCGGTTGCCTTTTGTTTACAGGAAACTTACCTAACCACACAAATTTCTCCTTCGATAAAGGACTATTGGATTTATCGAAGAGATCGAAATACTGCTAACGCTGCCCATGGTGGTGTGGCAATACTAGTACATTCAAAGATCCCATCAAAACATATCCCACTCCAAACTGAAATAGAAGCTGTTGCTGTTCGTATAACTCTCCATGGTACAATAACACTAGTCTCAATCTATCTACCACCAAACTGTACTTGCTCTTTAAAAGATCTTGAAGACCTCTTTATACAGATACCTCCACCTTTCTGTATATTAGGGGACTTTAACGGGCACCACCCATTATGGGGCTCTACTAAATTGGATAGACGAGGTAGACTATTTGAAAGTTTTTTGGAGGCACTAAATCTCACTGTACTCAATACAGGTGCACCGACACACGTACAGCTCCCAGCAGGACACACCTCAGCAATAGATCTCTCAATTTGCTCACCAGTACTAGTCCCAACCATAGAGTGGTATGTAATAAACGATCCCATGGGCAGTGACCATTTCCCAATAGTATGCAAATTTCTGAAAGCAAAGACTCCTTCATTTCAACCGTGCAGAAAGTGGAAATTTGTCCGAGCAGACTGGGCAAAATTTCAGTCATCAATTGACCTTGACGAGGAAAAAATCCGCCACCAGCATATTGATGATGTGACAGAATACATCACGTCGCATCTTCTAAATGTGGCCAAAGACACGATACCACTATCAAATCCGCCGGGCCGAAAACATTATAATTACTGGTGGAATGACAAATGCACCACAGCAAAGAGAGCAAAAAATAAAGCCTGGAATTTGTTTCGGCAGTGCCCAAGCACAGTCAATCTCATTAATTATAAGAAATTAAGGGCAAAAGCACGCTTTATACAAAAGCAAGCAAAGAAAGAATCCTGGACCCGTTTTGCATCCAGTTTTAACAGAAATACTGATCCCAAAATAATATGGAAAAGAATTAGACAGCTGTCTGGTAAGTTTCCCACCATACCTTCTCCAATCCTCTCCTGGAATGGGCAAGATATATCTAATCCTGTAGATATAGCCAATGCTTTGGGCAATATTTTTGCAGAAATCTCATCAACATCAGCATATACTAGCTCATTCCAAAGAATTAAAAACACTAAAGAAAAGCATGGTATTAATTTTGAAACTTCAAACCTTCTCCCATATAATAAACCTCTGCAATATTCTGAACTATTACATGTCATTAGAACAGCCCGCAATGGTGCTGCTGGACCAGATGGGATTTATTATGTCATGCTACAACATCTTAATGACAAAGCTTTGCGTCTCCTCCTAGTCTTTTACAATCGTATAATTTTAGAAAACGTTTTTCCAGTTTCCTGGCATCACTCTACAGTTTTGGCATTCCTAAAACCTGGAAAAGATCCATCCAATCCATATAGCTATAGACCCATATCTCTCTCAAGCTGCCTCAGTAAAATCCTTGAGAAAATTATCCACAGAAGACTCATCTGGATCATCGAGTCGGAAGAGCTAATGAGCCGTAGTCAATATGGCTTTCGTCAAAACAGGTCATGCTTAGACCTTATGGTCAAAGCTGAATTTGCCATCCGTAATGCTTTTGTCAAACATGAACATCTAGTAATGGTTTCAATAGACATAGAGAAGGCATTTGATACCACCTGGAGGCATGGTATACTTAGTGATCTGTACTCTCTCGGACTACGTGGCAACCTTCCTGTATTTATTAAGAACTTTCTACATACTAGATCATTTCAAGTTCGATACCAACATGCCCTCTCTTCAACTTTCATTCAGGAAGAAGGTGTTCCACAGGGATCAGTATTGAGTGCCACTCTTTTTGCTATTAGAATTGATTCCATCACCAAACAGCTTCCAAACACAATTGAGACTTATCTATATGCAGATGACCTTTCCATCTCCTGCCATTCCCAAAACATGAGATCTATTGAAAGACAGCTTCAAATTTCACTAAATAAAATACAACAATGGGCCAGCCTCAACGGCTACCGACTCTCTCAGCAGAAAACAACTGCAATACATTTTTGCAGACAACGAAAACTTCATCCGGATCCTGAACTTCAAATTTCCAATGTCTCCATCCCAATCGCTACTAACATCAGATTTCTAGGATTAATCCTTGACCACAAATTAAATTTCCTAGATCATATTAAAAATGTACGGACTTCCTGTCTGAAAAAGATAAACATACTCAGAGCCTTATCTGCCCGAACGTGGGGTGCAGATCGTACCTCCCTGCTTCGGTTGTACAAGGCATTAATCAGATCTCGTCTCGATTATGGTGCTCCAATCTATGATTCTGCCAGAAAGAGTGCATTACGCTGGCTTGATCCTATTCAACACAGTGCTTTGAGAATTGCAATTGGTGCGTTCAGAACGTCGCCAGCACATAGTCTCTACATAGAAGCTCACGAGCCCCCACTAACTTTACGCAGGAAAACACTGTTATTGAAATATGCTGTCAAGATACAAAGTTGTGCCTCTCATCCCGTTCAGTCATACCTTTTAAACCCACCATTAGAAAACCTATACAGAAACAAACCCAGCATAGTTAAACCAGTTGGTCTTCGCCTTCTTGAACTGGTGCAGGTTTGGAATATTTCCATCCGGAAAGTACAGCAGATACCAACCTTTGCTCAACCACCATGGGCTCCTCCTCCTCTTCCAACATGTGACACTTACCTCTGCCAATGGAGAAAGAATTCTTTGCAAGCAACAAACTTCAAACAAATTCATGATGTTCACATTCAAAGATATATTGATTTGTACCAAATTTATACAGATGGCTCTAAATCTAATTCAAATGTTGGAGCAGCTGCAGTGTTTCCAAATACAGTTGTATCAGTATCCCTTCCATCAGATTTTAGTATATTTTCTGCTGAATTGTATGCAATAAAACTTGCTTTAGAAAATCTCTATTCTGACTGTTCTTTAAAATCTGTTATTTATACTGATTCCCTCAGCTCAATCATGTCGCTAAGTAATTGCGAAGATAAAGTTCACCCTGTTCTAGAAGAAATCAGAAGCTTGTTACTACAAATCAAAAAACGTCAACAACTGGTTGCTTTTTGTTGGATACCCGCCCATTCCGGTATTTTAGGCAATGAACTGGCTGATAAAGCTGCAAAAAATCCAACTACCTTTGATTTAACCAATATCCCTGTTCCAGCATCAGATTGTGTACTAACCGTTCATGCTGCTTGCCTATCACAATGGACAGCACTCTGGCACTCTCAGACTAATAATAAACTCTTTCAGTTTAAACAAGATCCGAAATTTTGGCGTTCCAGTGTCCGTTCATCGAGACGAGAAGAAGTAGTCCTTTCAAGGGCAAGAATAGGCCATACTCATCTGACACATCTTTATTTACTCACAGGGGACGATCCACCACAGTGTACACATTGCTCTAACATCTTAACTGTTAGACATATTCTCATTGGCTGCCCCTACTATAAACAACACAGAGTTTCATCCTTGATCTCACTGATAAATAAACGTAAACCAATAACTCTTGAAAATCTGATTGGTGATAAGGCAAATATTTCTGAATTTTTTGACTTCCTCAAGCAAACTGGACTTTTTAATAATTTCTGATTTAAAATTTTCTTTTGATTTTATGGAAATTCCTCATCTCTTAAAATAACAAGTGAATAGGCACATTATAGCCATAGATGCTTATGTGCCATTAAGCCTCCATAACAACAACCAAACCTGCATCAGTTCAAGAAGGCGAAGACCAGCTGGTTTTACTATGCTAGGCTTCATTCTGTAGAGGTTTTCTAATGGTGGATTGAATAAGAATGACTGAATTGGATGCGAGGCACAACTATGTATTTTAACGGCATACTTCAGTAGCAATGTTTTCCTACGTAGAGTTAAAGGGGGCTCATGTGCATCGATGTAGAGGCTATGTGCTGGTGATGTTCTGAAAGCCCCAAGTGCAGTCCTCAAGGCGCTGTGCTGAACTGGCTCAAGCCAGCGCAAAGCACTTGCTCTGGCAGAATCATAGACAGGTGCACCATAATCAAGACGGGATCGGATTAATGCCCTGTATAACCGAAGTAAGGAGGTGCGATCTGCACCCCATGTTAGGGCGGATAGAGTTCTGAGTATATTTAACTTTTTTAAACAGGAAGTACGTACATTTTTAATATGGTCTAAGAAATTTAATTTGTTGTCAAGGATTAATCCTAGAAATCTGATGTTAGTAGTGACTGGGATGGAGACATTGGAAATTTGAAGTTCAGGATCCAGATGGAGTTTGCGTTGTCGACAAAAATGGATAGCAACTGTTTTCTGTTGTGAGAGCCGATACCCATTAAGGTTAGCCCATTGTTGTATTTTATTCAGTGATATCTGAAGCTGCCTTTCAATAGATCTCATGCTTTGGGAATGACAGGAAATGGAAAGGTCATCCGCGTAAAGATATGATTCAACTGTGTTTGGAAGCTGTTTAGTGATGGAATCGATTCTTAGAGCAAAGAGAGTGGCACTCAGTACAGATCCCTGAGGAACACCTTCTTCCTGAATGAAAGTTGTAGAGAGGTCGTTTTGGTATTTTACTTGAAACGATCTAGTGTATAAAAAGTTCTGAACAAATATGGGAAGATTGCCCCGTAGACCGAGAGAATAAAGATCACTAAGTATGCCATGTCGCCAGGTGGTGTCAAAAGCCTTCTGTATATCTATAGAAACCATTACCAGGTGCTCATGTTTAACGAAAGCATTGCGAATGGCAAATTCAGCCTTGATCATGAGATCTAAACATGATCTGTTTTGTCGAAAGCCATGCTGACTATTGCTCATTAGATGTTGTGACTCTATTATCCATACAAGTCTACTGTGGACAATTTTTTCAAGGATTTTGCTGAGGCAGCTAGACAGAGATATTGGTCTATAGTTATGGGGATTGGTTGGATCTTTTCCGGGCTTCAGGAAAGCCAAAACAATAGAGTGGTGCCAAGAAGCTGGGTAAACATTTTCTAAAAAAATACGGTTGTAAAAGACCAGGAGGAGGCGCAAAGCTTTGTCGTCAAGATGTTGCAGCATGATATAATATATGCCATCTGGTCCTGCGGCACCATTACGAGCTGTTTTAATGGCATGCAATAATTCAGGATATTGTAGAGGTTTGTTATATGGTAGATTGGTTTGGTTTGGTTTTGGTTTTATTGGCGCATTAGCTACTAGGGCTATAATGCGCCAAGACCATGTCATTAATAAAAATTGAACCTTTCAGTGACCTAACTAGTTAGGTCACCATGTCAAAATAAATAATAACAAAAGTATAAAAGATAAATCAATGGAAAAGGACAATAAAATGTAAATTTTATATGGCAGTAAAAATGTTTATTGATTTTAAAAAGCTAAAAACAGCAGACACATGGTCATTGTCAGATAAAATCTGACTGAGTGTATAAGGCTCAGCCAGATGACTAAAAACGGTAAAGTATAAATCACGTTCATGTCTAAAACGTGGACATACAGTTAAAATGTGATTAATAGATAAAATGGTGTCGCATTGCTCGCACACAGGACAGTCATCTGCCCTCAGCAGAAAAGAATGTGTAAGATGACTGTGTCCGATGCGGAGACGAGCTAGAACAACTTCCTCCTTACGGTTCCTGCGCAGACAAGACTGCCACGGTTCAATTACAGGCTTTATACAATATAATTTATCCGCAGTCTGTCTATTCCACGAGTCCTGCCATTGGGAATGTATGTTTTGATGTATTATTTGCCTGTAGTCTGTATAAGGGACTAACAGGCAACGGTTATTATTGGGAATTGCTGATTTGGCTGCGGCGTCAGCCAAATCATTTCCCCTAATCCCAATGTGGCTCGGAATCCAGCAGAAGCGGATGTCATATTCACGATCATGGAGAACGTGAATCTTCTGCTGAATGCTAGACAGAACTGGATGGGGATTATACCTCACAGATATTACAGCCTGTAACATGCTAAGAGAGTCGGAATATAAAATGAACCGTTGGTATTGGCATTTACTAATATGATCCAAGGCTAACTCTACAGCGTGCAGCTCTGCAGTAAATATGCTGCATTCAGAGGGAATCTGCTCTGAGATAGTGCTGTCTGTGAAGACAGCAGCAGATCCCACATATGATTCTGACTTCGAACCGTCTGTGTAGACTGGCGCGAAGTCGGAATATTCAGTTCGGTGTGCTGAATGGAGCTGCAGGTAGACGCATGATGGAGTGTCCGACTTTCCCCAGTTTCTAAGCGACAAGTCGCATGCCGGCACACGAGCATGCCAGGGTGGAAAGGGTTGCTTGGATGTTTGGGCAACCTTGTCTACCTTGATATTGAGTTCGTTGAGTAGCTCTTGGACACGAATACCAAAAGGACGATTGGCAGTCTTACGGGTGTTGTACAAGTTTTCCCATCGTGGCTCAAAAACGAAGGGCCACGTAGGATGGTCTGGCAGGGATTTCAGTTTTAAAGCGTACTTTAAAGACAACTGCTTACGTCGAAACGATAACGGTGGTTCGTTTGCTTCGACGTATAAACTCTGGACAGGAGATGTTCGAAATGCTCCAGTAGCAATACGTATAGCCTGATGATGGACAGGATCCAGCCATCGAAGTACACTGTCTCTGGCTGAAGAATATACTTGGGACCCATAATCTAATTTGGATCGCACAAGTGCACGGTAAAGCCGTAAAAGGGTGCATCGGTCTGCACCCCAGGATAAGGAGGACAGCGAGCGGAGCATATTAAGGGATCTTGTGCACTTTGTGCGGAGTTGGCGAATGTGATCCAAAAAGGTCAATTTTTTATCGAATATGAGTCCCAAGAATTTTGTGTTCGCTGCTACTGGAATAGCATTTTGTCCGAGCCTTAACTCAGGTTCAGGATGAAGATTACGCTTGCGACAAAAGTGTACGCAAACGGTCTTCTCCGGCGAGAACCTGAAGCCATTAGCAAGTGCCCAGGAATTCAGACTATTGATGGCTTTCTGCAGTTGTCTTTCAATAACCCTCATGTTGCATGACTGGCAAAAAATGCTAAAGTCATCAACATAGAGGGCACTGTTTACAGTTGGAGGAAGTTGTTCTGTGATGGAATTTATTTTGATGGCAAAAAGCGTGACACTTAATACTGATCCTTGTGGTACTCCCTCCTCTTGGTTAAAGGAGCGAGAGAGTGAGGATCCCACCCGAACTTGGAACGATCGTTTGGCGAGAAAGTTTTGAATAAAAAAGGGGAGATGCCCTCTAAGGCCTAGGTTATGTAAATCTTTTAAAATGCCAAATCTCCAAGTTGTGTCATACGCTTTTTCCAAGTCAAAGAACACCGACACCAAGTGTTCGCGTTTTAGGAAAGCATCCCGGATGGATGCTTCCATTCTAATAAGATGGTCCAAAGTGGACCGGTTCCTTCGGAAGCCGCACTGAATGTTGGAGAGAAGGTCGTTTGATTCAAGATACCAAATTAAACGAGAATTAACCATTCTCTCCAGGATTTTGCACAGACAGCTAGTCAGAGCAATAGGACGATAGTTGGTGGTGACGTTTGGATCCTTTCCTGGCTTAGGAAAGGCAAGAACGATAGCCTTTCGCCAGGAGTCCGGAAATTGCCCTTCAGTAAAAATTCTGTTATACAGAAGGAGCAGACAATCCATAAATTTTGATGAAAGATGTTTAATCATTTCATAATGGATGCCATCTGGTCCAACGGCACTTGCTTTGGAAAGAGCGAGGGCACTTTTCAGTTCGAAAATAGTGAAATCCCCGTTGTAGGGATAAATACTCTTATATTTAAAGCTAAGTGCCTGTTTTTCGATTTTATATTTCAGGACCAGAAACTCTGGGGAATACGAAGATGTTGCAGAGATCTTGGAGAATGTTTCCCCAAGAGAATTAGCTATTTCAGTTGGATCTGCAATAGCGCATCCATTATAATCTAGGATTGAAGAAGGGTGGGATGTATATTTTCCCTTCATTTTCCGGATTTTATCCCAGACTACCTTAGAGTTGGTAGACTGGTTAATAGATGATGTAAAACGGATCCACGATTCCTTTTGACTCTGACGACGGATGTTACGTGCTTTGGCTCGTGCACGTTTGAAGGCTATAAGGTTGTTCGTGGTAGGATATCGGCGAAATATCCCCCATGCTTTGTTTTGAGCCTTTTTTGCTGCTGTGCATTGTGAATTCCACCAAGGTTTAGGAAATGGTGGAAACCGGGCTGATGTTTTTGGGACAGCATTAGCAGCTGCTTGGACAATATTTTCTGTGATGTACTTAACTGCATCATTGATAGGCTCTTGACTGACTGTACTAAGATCAAAATTTGCCTGGTGTTGGAAGGCAGTCCAGTCAGCCTGATCAATCTTCCACCGTGGTAGCCTGAAGGGAAGACATGGTCTCCCACTGTGTAGCAAGGTTATCACGGGGAAGTGATCACTACCGTATGGATTCTCCTCCACTTCCCAGGTGACTGAAGGGAGTAGAGAAGGGGAGCAGATAGAGAGATCAATGGCAGAAAAAGTACGGGTAGGCATGTGGAAAAAGGTGTTTGTTCCACTATTTAGAAGGGAAAGGTCATTGTCATTGAGCATATGTTCTATGACTCGTCCCCTTCCATTGATGTTAGCACTACCCCACAGGGTGTTATGTCCATTAAAATCCCCAAGAAGTAAGAAAGGGGGAGGCAGCTGCGTTAGAAGATCATCAAGGTCTGCCTGGGAGATGTCAGTCCCAGGTGGCAAATAAATAGAGCATACAGTTAATAAGAATCCCACTGAAAGGCGAATTGCAACAGCCTCTATGCTGGTTGTAATTAACAAGGGCTGAACTGGGGTCTGATTACCCACAAGGATAGCCACTCCTCCATGAGCAGGACCATCCGCAATTCTATCCTTACGAAAGATTGTGATGTTATGTATGGTGGGATCATCATTCGCCTTTAGATATGTCTCCTGCAAGCAAAAGCAAACTGGCTCGTGCTTTTGCAGGAGGGCCTTGATGTCATCAATATTTCGCCGGAATCCACGACAATTCCATTGTAGGAATTTAGCCATTATTTTGGCTTGGTGGGTCCATCAGGCGGCTTCCGAGGTGCTGAGGGCTTACTTTTATCAGTCTTGGATTTATCTTTTTTGGGGAAGAATGGACGCTGTCCCGTGTCCATTTCCTCCTCCACAAAGAGTTCCAAGACTGAATCTTCGGGTACCTCCTTCTGCTCGACATCCATCTTTTCTTGGATACTAGGAGGGACTTCCCCTTTCGTATTCTTTTCTTTCATAATTACCTTTGGAACTTGTGGAGCATTAGGAGGTACCGATATAGGAGTGGCAGCTGATTGGTCCTTTTGTGCAGGTTTTTGAGAGCTTAAGAGATACCGCGCGATGGGAGTGAAAGACTCCTTTGGAGGAATGGTCATGTCCGTCTGAGTTCCGACGGAACATCTCCCTGCTACCTTCTGGGCGTAGGTAGGTTTGTTGATATTCAGGGGTTTGACCGATTTCCTTGCCTCCTGGTATGATATGTTAAGCTCTGCCTTCAGCCGTTGAATCTCTTTTTCTTCTTTCCACCTCTGGCATGCTCGTGAGTAGGCCGGGTGTTCGCCCTCACAATTAATACAGGTGGGTTTTGCGGCTGAACATGCTGATGTTTCGTGGTCCTTTGCACCGCATCGAGCGCATGCAAGGACTCCACGGCAGGCCATTTGGGAATGTCCATACTTTTGGCATTTAAAACACCGTAAAGGATTTGGTATGTATGGACGCACTGAACAGTTGATATATCCAGCTTTGATCTCGTCAGGAGGTTTAGGAGAGTTAAAAGTCAGGATAACGCTCCTGGTTTTAACTATTTTTCCATCCCTTCGCGCAGTGATTCTCTTGACGGCAATGACTCCCTGTGGTTTTAATTCGGAGCAGATTTCCTCCTCGGTGACGTCGAGAAGGTCCCACTCCGAAATGACACCTCTCGATGAATTGAGTGTTCTGTGTGGTGTCACCGTTATAGGGATTCCTCCGATTGATGTTACTCGGAGTAGATGTTCGGATTGCCTGTCATTTTTAGTTTCGATTAAGAGGTATTGGTATTGGTATTGGTGTTTAAAGGCACAAGGGCAGCTAAGGCCAAAATGTGCCAGGTCCTACATTATTATTCTAAGGTATATGTTCTATTTTGGCATCATAGGCATTCATATATATGTATTTCCTTCAGAAATGTATAGAGTGTAGCTAGGTTAGCACTATTGCCAATCATATGGTTAAGCGATAACGGTTCTTGTAGTTGTGATTTAGAGTGGAAAATTCTTCTGAAAGGAGAGTAGTGAGGACAATCTAAAAGTATATGTTTGACTGTAAGCGGTAGTGAACAATGCGTGCATCGAGGTGGGTCATCCCCCATGAGTAGAAACACATGGGTTAGATGAGTATGTCCAATCCTTAGTCTTGCTAGAACAACTTCTTCCTGTCTATTTTGTCTAAAGCTGGAAATCCATAACGCAGGTTCTTTTTTGATTTGGAGCAACTTGTTATTACTTTGTGCCTTCCATATTTCTGACCACTGAAACATATAGACTTTTTTTATATGCCTCAAATAATCTCTATATGGAACTTTATAATTTGCTGGTGTTGTACTGTTTGGATTTTTGGCTGCCTGATCTGCTCTCTCATTGCCTAAGATACCAGAATGCCCTGGAATCCAGCAGAATTTCACTTTGTGATTCCTACTTCGTAGGTGGTTTAAGTAGCAAATGATTTGTTTTTCAATTGGTTGTGATATTGAAAACTGATTAGCCAAAGCAGACACTGCACTCAATGAATCAGTATATATTATACTGCTAGTATTGTGGATAGTGTTAATATTCTGTAAGGCTAGTTTAATTGCATATAACTCAGCAGTATAACTGCTACATTCAACTGGTAGTGATATGGAGACTGTAAAAGATGGAAAGACAGCTGCGGCACCAACTGTAGAATCTGTTTTTGAGCCATCTGTATATATTTGGTAGCTTTGTATATTGTTGAGGGCATGTTCTTTATGTAGTTGTTTGATATTTTCATTTGCCAGGGAGTTCTTTGCCCATTGCTGAAAGTGCGTATCACAGTGAGGGAGATTTACAGACCAGGGTGGATCAGGAATATCGCTTTCTTTAAGTATGTTATCAAAATCAATATTCCAGGTGTGAAGCAAATCTTTTAGTCTCATGCCAGTTGGTCTATTTTCATTCGGTTTACTGTTATAGAACGTTGTCCACTCAGGGTTAGAAAGCAATGGTCGAATGGGATGGTCTGGAAGGCTCTGAATTTTAGCTGCATAATTTAGAAGCAACATTTTCCTTCGAAGGTGAAGTGGAGGTTCGTGTGCCTCTACATACAGACTCTGAACAGGGGATGTTCTAAATGCGCCGAGAGCAGTTCGAAGGGCACTGTGTTGGATGGTATTAAGTCTGATTAATGCGCTTTTCCTAGCTGAATCATATACAATAGCACCGTAGTCTAAACGAGATCTGATAATAGCACGATACAAATGTAATAGAGTGTATCTATCAGCTCCCCATGTCATAGCAGAAATGGACCTAAGTATATTAAGTTTCTTTAGACAGACAGTTCGGAGGTATGTGATATGTGAAACAAAGTTCAGTTTGGTGTCCAATATTAGGCCTAAAAAACGGAAATTACTGGTGAGAGGGATCAAATGGTTTTTTAATCTGAGTTCTGGTTCTGGGTGTAGCTTACGTTTTTTGCAAAAGTGAACTGCAATTGTTTTTTGACCTGATAAACGATATCCATTCTGCATTGCCCATGCCTCCAAATTATTTATAGAGAGTTGGAGCTGTCTTTCAATGGTCTGTATATTTTGGGAACGGCAAGATATAGTTAGATCATCAGCATACATATATAGTTCTACAGTATTTGGGATGTTGTGTGTTATGGTGTTCAGTCTAAGTGAAAAAAGGGTGGAGCTCAGTACTGATCCTTGCGGGATACCTTCTTCTTGAGTGTAGGACCGGGAAAGTACAGATTGATAGCGGACCTGAAAGGTTCTGTGTTGAAGAAAATTTTGAACGAATTCTGGTAAGTGTCCTCGCAATCCTATGGAATGAAGTTCTCTCAATATGCCATACCTCCAGGTAGTGTCGAAAGCCTTTTCTATATCGAGACTTACCATTACAAGATGTTCATTTTTGACGTAAGCATTGCGGATGTTAGTCTCGGCTTTCACCATTAGATCCAAAGTGCATCTGTTCTGTCGGAAACCAAACTGATTGTTGTTCATCAGTGCTTTAGTTTCAAGAACCCAGGTAAGCCGTCTATGTATCATTCTTTCTAGGATTTTACTTAGGCAGCTGGTTAGAGAAATAGGTCGGTAATTTTCTGGAAGTGTGTGATCTTTTCCTGGTTTAGGAAAGGCTAAAATGATGGAATGATGCCAGGAAGATGGATATGTACCTTCAAGAAAAATCCGATTATAGAAAATTAATAGTAAATTCAATGCCGTACTGTTTATATGTTTCAGCATTACATAATATATACCATCAGGTCCAGCTGCACTGTTGGGTGATCTATTTAGTGCTGTTTGCAGTTCAAATAGGTTAAACGGTTGATTATAGGCAATATATTGGGTAGTATGGAATTTTATTTTGTACCTTTCAGCCGAAGCTTTGATTTTAAGGAAGGAGTTGTCATATGCTGACGTGGCAGATGTTTGGTAGAAATTCTCTGCAAGGGTGTTAGCTATTTCTTGTTCAGAAGAAATTTCCTGTCCATTTTTGATTAAGATGGGAGAAGGAAGAAGTGGATATTTCCCATTTAATTGCCGAATCTTTTTCCAGATGAGACGACTGCTAGTATCCTTTGTAATAGTGGACGCAAACTGTATCCATGATTCCTTTTTAGTTCTTCTTCTAATTTGTCTAGCTTTTGACTTTAGCCTTTTATATTGAATTAGGTTGTTGGTAGTTGGGAACTTCCGGAACAGATTCCAAGCTTTATTTTTTTCCTTTTTGGCATTGGTACAAGCTTCATTCCACCAGTGTTTAAGGTTGTTGTGTTTACATGTGGAGGCTTGAGGTATTGCTTCGGAGGCAATGGTCAGTATTTGCCTGGTAATATGTTCTGTGACATCATCAATGGGTTGTAGTCTGATCAATTGACTATCAAAAGAAAGACGGGTTGAAAACTTTTCCCAATCTGCTCTGGAGAATTTCCATTTTGAGCGATTATCAGGGTATGATGTTTGAAGCGTTTGGATTCTGCATATGATTGGAAAGTGATCACTATTATGTGGGTCGTTTAATACTGTCCATTCTATACTGGGATATAATATGGGGGAACAGAGAGTTAAATCAATTGCTGACATAGATCCAGTGGGAAGGTGAGTATAAGTATTTTCACCAGTGTTCAGTAATGTTAGATTCAATTGGTCTAGTATCATCTCGATCAAGTGTCCTCTATTGTCCATGTGGTCTGATCCCCACAATGGATGATGCGCATTGAAATCACCAAGGATACAAAAAGGTGGTGGTATTTGTCTTATAAGGTCTTCTAGTTCTTTAAACGTGCACATCTTGTTAGGTGGAAGGTACAGAGATACTAGAGTTAGAATTTGCCCAACTGATACACGTACAGCAATGGCTTCTAAGTTGGTTTGAAGCGGAACGTTTCTAGAAGGAATTTTACAGTCAACTAGAATAGCGACGCCTCCACGTGCAGATAATGAGGAGTTTCTATCTTTTCTGTAAAATATAAAATTTCTGATTGATGGAGTTACTTGTGGAGTTAGATTAGTCTCTTGAATACAAATGGCTATAGGACTGTATCGGGAGATTAAATCATAGATGTCATCGGTATTGCTGCGTAAACCTCTACAATTCCATTGAACAATGTTCTGCATTATCGGGGTTTGAGGAGGGAAGGCGAGTCTGTCGGTTTCTTGTGAGTGGTTTGCTTTTGACGGTCATATTTCATTTTATCTTTTTTAGGAAAATTGGGACGTCCGGGATCTGTACTCTCTTCTACGTCATCAGTTTGACCTGATGAAAATCCAGTCTCCATATCATCTTCTGCATGAAGATCAAGTACTGTTTCATCGTGTGTAGTTATATTTTCAGAGTCCATTCTATTTGAGTTTGCCTTTTGTGATTCAGTGGCTTGTTGCCTTCGTGATTTATTTGACATTTTATCACATGATTTTATTTTAGGCGGAACTGTGATAGGGGTATTGCTTATTTCATCAACTACAACGGGTTTGGTGGTAGGTTGAGGTGTTGATAGCACAGATCGTGCCCATTCTGCAATGGATGTATTTGGCGGAATTGATACATCAGTTTGGGTTGAAACAGCTTGGCATTTTAGTGTAATGGCAGCGTACGTGGTTTTTGGGATAGTTGACTTTATTTGCTTTCTTGCTTCTTGATATGTGACCTTATTCTCAGTCTTGTACTTTTGTATTCTTTTTTCAATTTTCCAGAGTTCGCATGATTTTGAGTATGCTGGATGGTCATTTTTGCAATTTGGACATTCCGGAGCCTTTGCAGTGCACTCTGTTTGTGAATGGTTTTTTGACCCGCAGTTAGGACAAGTATTTTCGCCTCTACATGTTGTTTGGGAGTGACCAAACTTTTGGCACTTGAAACATCTTAAAGGATTTGGAATGTATGGGCGGATACGGCAGTTTAGGTAGCCTGCTTTAACTGAGGTCGGCAAATTTGGTGTATTAAAGGTCAGTATAATGTTACGTGTGGGAACAAGTTTGTCATCCTTCTTTATCATAATTCTTCTTGCTTGAGTTACTTTCTGTTCTGCTAATTCCACGACTATCTCCTCTTCAGTTACGTTCAACAAATCCCACTCACTTATTACTCCTTTTGAGGAGTTCAAGGTGTTATGTGGTGAGACTTTGATTGGGATTCCGCTTATAGATGTCATTTTTAATAAAAATTCTGAATGCCTTGCTTGAGTGGTCTCAATTAAGAGATCTCCTGATTGGAGCCTTTTCACCATTTTCGGCGTACCTGCTGCATTCTCCAGACATCTCTGGATGACAAAGGGAGAGAGTCTGCTTAGTGGCTGCGTCGATAAAGAATGTACAATCAGAAAAGCTGGTGGTTCTAATTTGTTACAGTCTTTTTTCATTCTTTTCGCCAGATTGGGATCGTCTTCCATTCTTCTAGTCTCAGTATGTTGAGAGCCTGTCGGCTCTAGTGGTGGACATGTATCACAGTCCATTGTTGCTCCTTTTAGCCCTGGGAGTGAGCGCTTTTCCTCCCAGACTTCCAGCCCCGCCACGTGGAGGCAGGAGCGGTGCCACCTAGTGGCCAAGCGGTTGGAGAGGTTAGTTTGTTAGTGCAGAAAATTAATAAATATACTAGGAAAAGAAAGGTAATTTTCCTTTCTGGGTTCTTACTTAGGATCTGTTAAGTACAGAACCACTTACAAAGAAATGAGTACGAGAAAAGCACTGGAAAGAAAATATAACAAAATCACTGGGAAAGAGCACTATATATCGCTTTGGAAAATCGCTTGGACACTATCGCTTGGCACTCGGGGCCGATTAAGAGGTCTCCAGAGCGGAGCCTCTTAACTGATTTGGGTGAACCTACTAACCCATCTAATCCTTTCTGTATAAAGAAAGGTGACATTTTTCCAATCGGTTTTTCATTGGTGGAGTGCATGATTAAAAACCGCGGGATAGGACCTGATGGTAATTCAGTTCGCTGCCTCTTATTAGCAATAATGCTATCTGATTCTCCGTCTAAATTTTCAGATAGGGACCGGGTTGGGGCCCCTGAAGAAGTAAGTTTCTCAGGATTCATAGAGTTTATTTTATTGTTCAGTGCCCGGGCTCCCCACCCACCACGGAGCCCAAAGGGACGCCCACTACCCGGCATGCAATAAATGCGCTCGGGAGTGGTTGTTGTTGTTGTTGTTGTGTTTAACGACACATAGGCTACTTGGGCCATATTGTGTCTTCCTAATGGTGAATATGAAATAACTATATTTTATTATATATCCCTATCCGGTTTAGGAAAGTAAACAGTTCTTTTTTATTAGGATCATCTCCCAGAATCTGAGTTAAATTTATTGATGTCTGCATATTAGTTAACGATTTAAAAGTGTCTAAGCGGATGTTTTGAAAGAGAGGACAGTCCACTAACAAATGACGAATGGTCAGTTGTACTTGACATGATGGACATTGTGGAGCGCTTTCATTAGTTAACAGATACAGGTGAGTGAGATGAGTATGCCCAATCCTGAGCCTTCCTAAGATTGTTTCTTCTCGTCTGCTTTTCTGGAAGCTGGAGGGCCACAGCTTTGGTTCCGGTTTTATTTGGTAGAGTTTATTTCCTGGATAACCTTTCCAGATTAATGACCAGCTGTTATAACATGCTTTACGTATAATGTGTTTGTAATCTGTATATGGAACTTGAAAAGTCTGCGAAATAGTGGTTTCTGGTTGTTTGGCTGCATGATCTGCTCTTTCATTGCCGGATATTCCAGAATGTCCTGGGATCCAGCAGAATGTCACAGTTTGGTTCAATTCCATACAGGCAAGTAACTTAGAATGAATCTGTTTTACTACAGGGTGAGAGGATTTGGTATTAGTATTTATGGCAGAGACAGCACTGAGTGAGTCAGTGAATATTAAAGCAGACGGAATTAGTTGTTCAATAATGTGATCCAGAGCTAAGTTTATAGCATAGAGCTCAGCAGTGAAGATACTGCATTCAATTGGCAATGAGACAGAAGTGCTAAATGTTGGGAAGATTGCAGCAGCACCTACTTGGGTCTCGGTTTTTGATCCATCTGTATATATTTCACATGCGTTTGAATTAGAAAGAGTGTAAGTTGCATGTAACTGTGCGATATTGGAAGGAGACAGCGTGTTCTTTCCCCACTGTTGAAAGTAGTCATCATATATTGCACAGATATTTTCCCAGGGTGGGTCTGGTGGTGTTTTGTCCTGAAATATATTGCTGATATCTATGTTCCATGATTGAGCCAGTTCCTTAAATCTAAGTGCAGCAGGTCGGTTTTCATTAGGTTTACTGATATAAAATGACTCACATTCAGTATTGTAGAGACATCTCCAACAAGGATGAGAGGGCAGACTACGGATTTTTGCGGAATACATCAGAAGTAATGATTTTCTGCGAAGATGTAAGGGAGGTTCATGAGCTTCGATGTACAGGCTCTGAACCGGGGAAGTTCTGAATGCACCTAGAGCGACTCTCAAAGCACAGTGCTGGATGGTGTTTAGCCGTTCTAAAGTACTTTTCCTCGCTGAATCATATACTGGAGAGGCATAGTCCAAGCGAGACCTGATGAGAGCTCTATACAGATGGATGAGGGTATGACGATCAGCACCCCATGACATGGATGACACACACCGGAGGATGTTTAATTTCTTCAAGCAGATGGTACGAAGATAGGCCACATGTGCTTGAAAGTTCAGTTTCCTGTCTAGTATCAGACCGAGGAAACGGATATTGTGAGCAAGAGGAATTGGCACGTTATTTATCTTTAGCTCTGGATCAGGATGAAGTGACCGAAGTTTGCAGAAATGAGTGGTAGTGGTTTTCTGTTCAGCGAGATTATATCCATTTTGTAAGGTCCAGGATTGAATTTTCGTTAAAGCAATTTGTAGCTGTCTTTCGATAGTATTCATGCTTTGCGATTGGCAGGATATAGTGAGATCGTCAGCATACATGTATACTTCAATCATTTTTGGAAGTTCTTCCAAAATATTGTTGATCCTAATTGCAAATAGGGTTGGACTCAATATGGAACCCTGTGGGACACCCTCTTCTTGAATGTGAGATGTTGACAGCATGTTTTTATATCGGACCTGAAATGTACGCAATTTTAAAAAGTTCTGAATTATTAAAGGGAGATGTCCTCTCAGCCCCAACTGATGCATATCTTTAATAATACCATGACGCCATGTGGTGTCAAATGCTTTATGAATATCCAGGTTGACCATCACTAGATGTTGTTTTCTCACGAAGGCATTACGAATGTTGGATTCAATTTTTACTAGTACATCTAGGGTGGACCTGTTTTTACGGAAGCCATATTGGTGATCAGAAAGGAGATTTTCGGAGTCTAGAATCCAGGTGAGCCTCTTATGTACCATCCTTTCAAAGATTTTGCCCAGACAGCTTGTCAACGATATCGGTCTGTAATTCTCAACTAGAGAAGGATCTTTGCCTGGTTTTGGAATAGCACAAATATAGGAATGACGCCATGACAGAGGATATGTATGTTCAGAGAAGATCCGGTTATAAAAGAGTAACAGTGTGCCGAGATCGGCTTCACACAGATGCTTCAGCATACTGTAGTGAATGCCGTCTGGTCCTGCTGCGCTGTTCGGAGATTTGCTCAAAGATTCTCTCAGTTCAGATAGAGTAAACAGCTGGTTATATGGAAGTGAAAGTCTAGTTGAGAAATTAAACTTATGACGTTCTGATTCAGTTTTATTGCGTTGAAAGGAGATCGCATAAGAGGAACAGGCAGAAATGTTATAAAACGATTCCGCTAAAGCATTTGCAATGTCAATAGGAGAGGATAAGTCCTGCCCATTGCATTGTATTATCGGAGATTGCTGCGGTAGAAATTTCCCATTGAGAGCTTGAATTTTTTTCCAGATGATTCGAGTGTCAGTATTTTTGTTAATAGCTGAGGCAAATTTAATCCAGGAGTCACGTTTTGCTGTCTTCCTAATTTGTCTTGCTTTGGCTCTGAGTTTTTTGTACATAATTAGGTTGGCAGTAGTTGGAAATTTGCGAAACTGGTTCCAGGCACGGTTTTTTTCTCGTTTCACTTTGGAGCATTCTTCATTCCACCATGGATTTTGGTGTACCCGCTTTCTCTGGTTGGATTTTGGAATGGAAATTTCTGCTGCAGATAATATATGACTTGTAATGTGGTCAGTTACAACATCAATATGATTTTGTTGTACATATAGTTTGTCAAGTAAAACACAAGTTGAATAGTTTTTCCAGTCTGCTTTATGAAAGTTCCAAGTAGTACTGCCTTTAGGACATGATACCGTCTGTGTTTGAATTGTATTGATGATAGGAAAATGGTCACTGTGGAATGGATCATTTAGCACTGACCATTCCATGCTTGGAAAAAGAGATGCTGAACATATTGACAAGTCTATGGCTGATGTACTACCTGTAGGTAGTTGGATGTGAGTTGGAGAGCCAGAATTTAACAGAGTCAGGTTATGGTTATCCAGGAACATTTCTATTAATTGGCCTCTCCTATCCATGATGGGAGATCCCCACAATGGATGGTGACCGTTGAAATCGCCGAGCAAACAGACTGGAGGTGGCAATTGCGTGATAAGGTTGTCAAGTTCAGTCTGCGAACAAGGATAATTTGGTGGGATATAAATGGATGCAAGGGTTAATGATATTCCCATTGCTATCCGAACTGCTACAACTTCTAAAGAGGTTTGTAGTTGGAGATGTCTTGACGGTATGTTAGTTCTGATAAGAATAGCCACCCCACCACGAGCAGGAGTGTCAGAATCCCTGTCTCGTCTAAACATAGAATAATTTTTAATTTTCAGAGAAACTTGTGGTGATAAAAAGGTTTCCTGTAAACATACACCTATTGCTTTAGTTTGTATTAGTAAATCATTCAAGTCATCTATATTACTGCGTAATCCTCTACAGTTCCATTGAAGGAATTTATTCATTTGCTGGATTTATTGGAGGAAGATTGATCTGACTGTTTTTTTTGGGAAGGTTTCTGTCTGCTTAGTTTCGATTTTTCATTTCTGGGAAATGTTGGGCGTCCTGTGTCCATGGTATCATTCGCATGTAACTCAAGTACTGTCTCTTCATCCTCTGACTGAACCTCCATTTCCATGTTGCTAATCCTTGGTTTCGATTTCTTCTGGTTTTCAATAGTAGCTGATTTCGTTGTTTCTGGCAAGGTTGAGATAGCATCAGTTGGGATGCTGATTGGGGTGTTGCTGGTTTCACTGACTGTAGTTTTCTTATTATAAGTTAGCGCAGTTTTGGCCCAGGTGGCAAAGGAAATATTCGGTTCGATGGAGACATCTGTTTGGGTTGCAGCTGAGTGGCTATTTTTTGTGACCGATGCATATGATCGGCTAGGCATGGTTAGCATTATTTGCTTTCTTGCTTCAGGGTATGTGACTTTATGTTCCACTTTATACTTTTGGATTTTTTTCCCTGTTTTCCAAAGGTCACACGCTTTAGAAAATGCAGGATGGCTTCCTTTACAGTTTGGGCAAGTGGGAGTGGAAGCTGTACAGTCTCCTTGGGAATGCTCCTTGGAGCCGCAAATAGGGCACACAGCATCGCCTCGGCATGCTGTCTGAGAATGGCCGTACTTCTGGCACTTAAAGCAGCGAATGGGATTCGGGATGTAGGGTCGAATCTTGCAGTTTAAGTAACCTGCTTTTACAGAAGATGGGAGATTCGGAGTACTGAATGTCAAAATAATGGACCTGGTTGGTAATAGGTTGCCATCTTTTTTCGTCATAATTCTCCGTGCATGAGTCACTTTTTGTTCGCTAAGCTCTTGAATGATTTCTTCCTCAGACACATTTAGTAAGTCCCATTCACTGATAACTCCTTTAGAGGTGTTCAGAGTGTTATGGGCTGTTACTGACACAGGAATATTGTTAAAAGTTGTTAATTTTAACAATTTTTCTGAGTGATTTGGCTTAGAAGCTTCAATTAGAAGGTCTCCGGATTGGAGACGTTTAACCATTTTAGGAGATCCAACAACCGATTCTAAACATTTCTGTATTAGGAAAGGCGATAGCTTGCCAATAGGTTGTGTGGATAGGGAATGCATTATCAGAAATGCTGGCATGTCTGTTTGTTTTTCTGTCCGTAGTCTCTTCGGACGATTCAAGTCATGCTCTGAATCAGAGTTGACGGGTCTGGAGCCCGCGGGCTCTAGCGATGGATATGCATCGCAATCCATCGCTGCTCCTTTTAGCCCCGGAAGAGGGAATTCCTTCTCCCAGGTTACCGACCCCGCCACGTGGAGGCAGGAGCGGTGCCAACCAGTGACCAAGCGATCAGCAGAAGAGGAGAGCAGTACGATGCTAGCGCTCGGGAGTGGAACGCCAGGGCTACCCAGACACTATACCCGCACCGCCGCCAGCCTGAATCCTGTCCCTCGGACCATGAGGGTAGGGGCGTGGCATTGACACGGTTGACCCTCGCAGGCGAACCTACTAGCCGATTGATCCTAGCCGGGCCTTCCAGGACCACCCGTCTTGTCGAAGCAGGGGCCAAAGTGGTGTATTGAAGCTGGGCCCCTCAACCACCAGGATCCCCCTTTCCGAATTTCCACGGGTCGCAGCGCACGGCAAACACGCCGGATTCCATTGATGTAAGCCTGGAACCTGGGCTGTGGGCGTTGGATCCCAGTCACGCTAGTCTGGGAGTCCAGCAGCGTCACTGGGAGGTCCCCTCACCACGTACAGGTGCCCACGTCGAGGGGTTGTTATATGGTAGAATGAGGGCAGTTTGGAAGTTAATAGAATACTGTTCTCGACTGTTTTTAATTCGTTGGAAAGATGTAGTATAAGCTGATGTTGCTGAGATCTCAGCAAAAGTATTGCCCAAAGCATTAGCTATATCCGAGGGACTAGATAATTCTCGGCTATTCCAGGAGAGGACTGGAGT
Source organism: Mastigoproctus giganteus (assembly GCF_048544385.1). Classification (NCBI taxonomy): domain Eukaryota; kingdom Metazoa; phylum Arthropoda; class Arachnida; order Uropygi; family Thelyphonidae; genus Mastigoproctus; species Mastigoproctus giganteus. The sequence goes on along the minus strand of NW_028328306.1, from coordinate 265,592 downwards.
TGTTGTTGTTGTTGTTGTTGTTGTTTAACGACACATAGGCTGCTAGGGCCATATTGTGTCTTTCTAATGGTTAATATGGAATATCAGCTTAATTGTGATAGCTATATTTTATGATATATTCCTATACGATTTAGGAAAGTAAAGAGTTCTTTTTGATTAAAATCATCTCCCAGAATCTGTAATAAATTTATTGATGACTGCTTATTAGAAATTGACTTAAAGATGTCTAAACGAATAGTTTGAAAGTGGGGACAGTCCACTAACAAATGTCGAATGGTCAGTTGTACTTGACATGATGTACATTGGGGAGCGCTGTCATTAGTTAATAGATACAGGTGAGTGAGATGAGTGTGCCCAATCCTTAGCCTTCCTAAAATTATTTCATCTCGTCTGTTTTTTCTGAAGCTGGATTGCCACAGCCTTGGTTCCGGTTTTATTTGGTAAAGTTTATTTCCTGGATAACCTTTCCAGATTAATGACCAGCTGTTATAACATGCTTTACGGATAATGTGTTTGTAATCAGTAAATGGAACTTGAAAAGTCTGCGAAATAGTGGTTTCTGGTTGTTTGGCTGCATGATCTGCTCTTTCATTGCCGGATATTCCAGAATGTCCTGGGATCCAGCAGAATGTCACAGTTTGGTTCAATTCCATACAGGCAAGTAACTTAGAATGAATCTGTTTTACTACAGGGTGAGAGGATTTGGTATTAGTATTTATGGCAGAGACAGCACTGAGTGAGTCAGTGAATATTAGAGCAGACGGAATTAGTTGTTCAATAATGTGATCCAGAGCTAAGTTTATAGCATAGAGCTCAGCAGTGAAGATACTGCATTCTATTGGCAATGAGACAGAAGTGCTAAATGTTGGGAAGATTGCAGCAGCACCTACTTGGGTCTCGGTTTTTGATCCATCTGTATAGATTTCACATGCGTTTGAATTAGAAAGAGTGTAAGTTGCATGTAACTGTGCGATATTGGAAGGAGACAGCGTGTTCTTTCCCCACTGTTGAAAGTAGTCATCATATATTGCACAGATATTTTCCCAGGGTGGATCTGGTGGTGTTTTGTCCTGAAATATATTGCTGATATCTATGTTCCATGATTGAGCCAGTTCCTTAAATCTAAGTGCAGCAGGTCGGTTTTCATTAGGTTTACTGATATAAAATGACTCGCATTCAGTATTGTAGAGACATCTCCAACAAGGATGAGCGGGCAGACTACGGATTTTTGCAGCATACATCAGAAGTAATGATTTTCTGCGAAGATGTAAGGGAGGTTCATGAGCTTCGATGTACAGGCTCTGAACCGGGGAAGTTCTGAATGCGCCTAGAGCGACTCTCAAAGCACAGTGCTGGATGGTGTTTAGTCGTTCTAAAGTACTTTTCCTCGCTGAATCATATACTGGAGAGGCATAGTCCAAGCGAGACCTGATGAGAGCTCTATACAGATGGATGAGAGTATGACGATCAGCACCCCATGACATGGATGACACACACCGAAGGATATTCAATTTCTTCAAGCAGATGGTACGAAGATAGGCCACATGTGCTTGAAAGTTCAGTTTCCTGTCTAGTATCAGACCAAGGAAACGGATATTGTGAGCAAGAGGAATTGGCACGTTATTTATCTTTAGCTCTGGATCAGGATGAAGTGTCCGAAGTTTGCAGAAATGAGTGGTAGTGGTTTTCTGTTCAGCGAGATTATATCCATTTCTTAAGGTCCAGGATTGAATTTTCGTTAAAGCAATTTGTAGCTGCCTTTCGATAGTATTCATGCTTTGCGATTGGCAGGATATAGTGAGATCGTCAGCATACATGTATACTTCAATCATTTTTGGAAGTTCTTCCAAAATATTGTTGATCCTAATCGCAAATAGGGTTGGACTCAATATGGAACCCTGTGGGACACCCTCTTCTTGAATGTGAGATGTTGACAGCATGTTTTTATATCGGACCTGAAATGTACGCAATTTTAAAAAGTTCTGAATTATTAAAGGGAGATGTCCTCTCAGCCCCAACTGATGCATATCTTTAATAATACCATGACGCCATGTGGTGTCAAATGCTTTATGAATATCCAGGTTGACCATCACTAGATGTTGTTTTCTCACGAAGGCATTACGAATGTTTGATTCAATTTTTACAAGTACATCTAGGGTGGACCTGTTTTTACGGAAGCCATATTGGTGATCAGAAAGGAGATTTTCGGAGTCTAGAATCCAGGTGAGCCTCTTATGGACCATCCTTTCAAAGATTTTGCCCAGACAGCTTGTCAATGATATTGGTCTGTAATTCTCAACTAGAGAAGGATCTTTGCCTGGTTTTGGAATAGCACAAATATAGGAATGACGCCATGACAGAGGATACGTATTTTCAGAGAAGATCCGGTTATAAAAGAGTAATAGTGTGCCGAGATCGGCTTCACACAGATGCTTCAGCATATTGTAGTGAATGCCGTCTGGTCCTGCTGCGCTGTTCGGAGATTTGCTCAAAGATTCTCTCAGTTCAGATAGAGTAAACAGCTGGTTATATGGAAGTGAAAGTCTAGTTGTGAAATTAAACTTATGACGTTCTGAATCAGTTTTACTGCTTTGAAAGGAGATCGCATAAGAGGAACAGGCAGAAATGTTATAAAACGATTCGGCTAAAGCATTTGCAATGTCAGTAGGAGAGGATAAGTCCTGCCCATTGCATTGTATTATTGGAGATTGCTGCGGTAGAAATTTCCCATTCAGAGCTTGAATTTTTCTCCAAATGACTCGAGTGTCAGTATTTTTATTAATATCTGAGGCGAATTTAATCCAGGAGTCACGTTTTGCTGTCTTCCTAATTTGTCTTGCTTTGGCTCTGAGTTTTTTGTACATAATGAGGTTGGCGGTAGTTGGAAATTTGCGAAACTGGTTCCAGGCATGATTTTTTTCTCGTTTCGCTTTGGAGCATTCTTCATTCCACCACTGATTTTGGTGTACCCGCTTGCACTGGTTAGATTTTGGAATGGAAATTTCTGCTGCAGATAAAATGTGGCTTGTAATGTGATCAGTTACGTCATCAATACGATTTTGTTGTACATATAGTTTGTCAAGTAGAACACAAGTTGAATAGTTTTCCCAGTCTGCTTTATGAAAGTTCCAAGAAGTGCGGCCTTTAGGACATGACACCATCTGTGTTTGAATTGAACTGATGATAGGAAAATGGTCACTGTGCAATGGATCATTTAACACTAACCATTCCATGCTTGGAAAAAGAGAGGCTGAACATATTGATAAGTCTATGGCTGATGTACTACCTGTAGGTAGTTGAATATGAGTTGGAGAGCCAGAATTTAACAGAGTCAGGTTATGGTTATCCAGGAACATTTCTATTAATTGGCCTCTCCTATCCATGATGGGAGATCCCCACAATGGATGGTGACCGTTGAAATCGCCGAGTAAACAGACTGGAGGTGGCAATTGTGTGATAAGGTTGTCAAGTTCAATCTGGGAGCAAGGATAATTCGGTGGGATATAAATGGATGCAAGGGTTAACGATATTCCCATTGCTATCCGAACCGCTACAACTTCTAAAGAGGTTTGTAGTTGGAGATGTCTGGACGGTATGTTAGTTCGAATAAGAATAGCCACCCCACCACGAGCAGGAGTGTCAGAATCCCTGTCTCGCCTAAACATAGAATAATTTTTAATTTTCAGAGAAACTTGTGGTGATAAAAAGGTTTCCTGTAAACATACACCTATTGCTTTAGTTTGTATTAGTAAATCATTCAAGTCATCTATATTACTGCGTAATCCTCTACAGTTCCATTGAAGGAATTTATTCATTTGCTGGATTTATTGGAGGAAGATTGATCTGACTGTTTTTTCTGGGAAGGTTTCTGTCTGCTTAATTTCGATTTTTCATTTCTGGGAAATGTTGGGCGTCCTGTATCCATGGTATCATTCGCATGTAACTCAAGTACTGTCTCTTCATCCTCTGACTGAACCTCCATTTCCATGTTGCTAATCCTTGGTTTCGATTTCTTCTGGTTTTCAATAGTAGCTGATTTCGTTGTTTCTGGCAAGGTTGAGATAGCATCAGTTGGGATGCTGATTGGGGTGTTGCTGGTCTCACTGACTGTAGTTTTCTTATTATAAGTTAGCGCAGTTTTGGCCCAGGCGGCAAAGGAAATATTCGGTTCGATGGAGACATCTGTTTGGGTTGCAGCTGAGCGGCTATTTTTTGTGACCGATGCATATGATCGGCTAGGCATGGTTAGCATTATTTGCTTTCTTGCTTCAGGGTATGTGACTTTATGCTCCACTTTATACTTTTGAATTTTTTTCCCTGTTTTCCAAAGGTCACACGCTTTAGAAAATGCAGGATGGCTTCCTTTACAGTTTGGGCAAACAGGAGTGGAAGCTGTACAGTCTTCTTGAGAATGCTCCTTGGAACCACAAAGAGGACACACAGCATCGCCTCGGCATGCTGTTTGAGAATGACCGTACTTCTGACATTTAAAGCAGCGAATGGGGTTTGGGATGTAAGGACGAATCTTACAATTTAGGTAACCTGCTTTAACAGAAGATGGAAGAGTCGGAGTACTGAAAGTTAAAATGATGGACCTGGTTGGTAGTAGGTTGCCATCTTTTTTAGTCATGATTCTCCGTGCATGAGTCACTTTTTGATCACTAAGCTCTTGTATTATTTCTTGTTCAGAGACATTTAGTAAGTCCCATTCGCTGATGACGCCTTTAGAGGTGTTCAGGGTGTTATGCGGCGTAACTGACACTGGAATGCTGTTAAAAGTTGTCAATTTTAACAATTTTTCTGAATGGCTTGGCTTGGAAGCTTCAATTAGAAGGTCTCCAGATTGAAGACGCTTCACCATTTTAGGAGATCCAACAACCGATTCTAAACATTTCTGTATTAGAAATGGAGATAACTTGCCTACAGGTTGTGTGGATAATGAGTGCATTATTAGAAATGCTGGCATATCTGCACTCTGTTTTTCAGTCCGCTGTCTCTTCGGACGATTCAAGTCACGCTCTGAATCAGAGTTGACAGGTATGGAGCTCGTGGGCTCTAGCGGTGGATATGCATCACAATCCATCGTTGCTCCTTTCAGCCCTGGAAGAGGGAATTCCTTCTCCCAGGTTACCGACCCCGCCACGTGGAGGCAGGAGCAGTGCCAACCAGTGACCAAGCGATCAGCAGAAGAAGAGAGCAGTACGTTGCTAGCGATGGCAGTAACGTTGCAAGCGGGGTTAGCAGTAACGTTGCTAGCGTTGAAGCAGTGACGTTGCTCAGCGAGGGAAGCAGTAACGATGCGAGCGGTCAGCAGTGACGTTGCGAGCGGTGGAGGGTTTATGAAAGCACTAGTACTCACTCTAGGAAAAACGCTAGAAAACGCACTATAAAGATCGCTTGGGAACTATCGCTTGGCACTCGGGGCCGAGGACTGGAGAAGGTATGGTTGGAAACTTGCCAGAAAGCTGTCTAATTTTTTTCCAAATTAATTTGCTGTCAGTGTTTCTGTTAATTGTTGATGCAAAACGGGTCCAGGATTCTTTTTTGGCTTGCCTCTGTATGTAACGTGCTTTTGCCCTTTCTTTCTTATAATTTATCAGATTGGCTGTGATTGGATATTGCCGAAACAAATTCCACGCTTTATTTTTTGCCTTTTTTGCTTTGGTGCACTCCTCATTCCACCAATAATTATAGTGTTTACGGCCCGGTGGATTTGATAATGGTATTGTATCTTTAGCCACGTTTAGGAGATGCGACGTGATGTAATCTGTCACATCATCAATACGTTGGAGACGGATTTTTTTCTCATCGAAACAGATTGATGACTGAAATTTTGCCCAGTTTGCTCTTGTAAATTTCCATTTCCTGCAGGGTTTTGTTAAAGGAGTCTGTGCTATCAATACCTTGCATACGATTGGGAAGTGATCACTTCCCATAGGATCGTTTATAACATACCAGTCTATGGTCGGGACCAGTACTGGAGAACAAATGGAAAGATCTATTGCTGAAGTATGTCCAGTTGGGAGCTGAATGTGAGTGTGTGTACCAGTATTCAGTATGGCCAGGTTTAGTGCCTCTAATAGGCTTTCAATGAGTCGACCTCGTCTATCTAATTTAGTAGCGCCCCATAGTGGGTGGTGACCATTAAAGTCCCCTAAAATACAGAAAGGTGGAGGTATCTGTATGATGAGGTCTTCAAGTTCTTTTAAACAGTATGTATGGGTTGGCTGCAAGTAGATTGACACAAGTGTTAATGAAATATGGAGCGTTATACGAACAGCAACAGCTTCTATTTCAGTTTGCAGTGGGATATGCTTTGTTGGGATCTTTGAATTTATCAGAATTGCAACATTTGCTGTATTACGGTCTCTTCGATAAAGACAATAGTTCTTTATCGAAGGAGAAGTTTGTGAAGTTAAGTAAGTTTCTTGGAGACAAAGAGCAACTGGCGAATACCGATTTATCAGATCATGAATATCGTCTATATTGCAACGAAAGCCTCTGCAGTTCCATTGCAAAATACAAGGCATTATTTGTGTTTAACTGATGGAGCTGTATCTGACTGCTTTTTGAAGGTGACTGGCTTATGACGTTCTAATTTTGATTTTTCTTTTTTGGAGAAAACTGGCCGACCAGTGTCCATTTCTTCTTCTTCTTCAGCGTGAATTTCTAAAATTGGATCTTCCTGTATAGATGTGCTATCTGTATCCATGGTTGTGTTCTGGGTATTTTTCATTGCATTTGAGTTTGTAATATCGGACGTAGTAGTACTCATTGGAGGAGGAGATGCTGCTGGTATTGTCAGAGGAGTATTATTTGCCTGATCTGAGACTTTGGGCTGTTGTTTGCGTACACTTGGTTGTTTCTCAGAGAGGACAGTTCTAGCCCAATCAGAAATTGATTTATTAGTGGAAACGGTGACATCTGTTTGAGTGGAGACTGTTTCATATTTTTTTACTGCATTGGCATAGGTTAAATTTTTGTTTATAGTAGGTGTAACTTGTTTTCTTGCTTCTTGGTAGCTGACTTTATTCTCAACCTTGTATTTTACGATTTTCTTCTCTGTTTTCCATTTTTCACAGGTTTTGGAATATGCAGGGTGGTCACCTTTGCAGTTAGCGCACGTCATTTTTGTAGCCGAACAGTCACTTTGATTGTGTTCAGAGGACCCACAATTGGGGCAGACTGGTACTCCTCTGCACACAGTTTGCGAATGGCCATACTTTTGGCATTTGTAACATCGTAAAGGATTGGGAATATATGGGCGAATGCGGCATAGTAAATAACCTGCTTTTACAGAGGTGGGTAAGTCAGGGGTATTAAACGTGAGAATAATGTTTCTGGTAGGTGTAAGTTGATTGTCTTTTTTAGTCATTATGCGCTTTGCTTCAATGACATTTTGTCCCTGCAGCTCTTGGGTTATTTCTTCCTCGCTGACATTTAGAAGATCCCAACTGGATATCACACCCTTCGATGAATTTAGGGTTGCGTGAGGAGATATTTTTACTGGGATACCAGCAAAATTACTTAGTTGTAAAAGTTTCTCCGAATGTCTGTGGTTATTGGTTTCCACTAATAGGTCTCCTGATTGCAGTCTCTTAACAGTCTTAGGAGATCCTGCAATACCTTCCAGATGTTTCTGAATCACAAAGGGAGACAGTTTACTCATAGGTTGACTAGAGAGGGAATGGAAAATTAGAAAAGATGGGCAGGGTTGCTCCATCCTGTCAGTTTTCAGTCTTTTGGTGTTATTACCTAAATCGTGATTTGTGTCATGGTCATTGTAATTTTCTGCCCTGGAGCTCGAAGGCTCTAATGGTGGATAAGTATTTTTATCCATGTTGGCTCCTTTTGGCCCTGGGGGTTTTTCTTTACCTCCCAGGTTACCGGCCCCGCCACGGGGAGGCAGGAGCAGTGCCACGAGGTGACCAAGCGGCTGTTAGTTGAGTTAGTACTAAAGGAAAAAGAAACAGAAAGGTGTCTTTCCTTTCTGGGCCTTTTCCTACTACTTGTAGAGCGAAAGAGCTACTGAAGTATAAAATGAAATGAAGAAAACGCTATTCAGAAATAAACAGAATATGTATTGGCAAAAGCTCTTTAGATAGTTCACTTGTATAAACGCACTGAAATCGCTTGGCCACGGAACGCTTGGCACCCGGGGCCATGCCATGGATTGTCATGGCTGGACTTGCTAAAGCTGTAAATCACAGTAGTGAATCTCTAAGCAACATTTGCCTCTGGGAAATGGTAATGAGAAAGGGCAAATCATACCATGTCTGCTTGGTTGGTCTAGTCATGGCAGAGTTGACTGCTAACTCACACAGGTTAAATGAGCTTCAAGAAAAATAACACACAAACTAATTATCCTAATCCTGGAAAGACCCCATGCCTACCCAGGTAAATACATGAAGTGGTGTCTATCTGTAATATATCACCTTCTGAACTGGCAATGTACAGTGGCAAAACATGCCATGGACTGTTATGGCTGGTCTAGCTTCACCTGTGCATTGTAATGGATATCCTGATCTCAAGACCACATGTCTACCCAGGTAAATATATGAAATGGTGTCTATGTAATATATCCCCTTCTGAAATGGCATTGTACAGTGGCAGACCATGCCATGGATTGTCATGGCTGGACTTGCTAAAGCTGAAAATCACAGTAGTGAATCTCTAAGCAACATTTGCCTCTGGGAAATGGTAATGAGAAAGGGCAAATCATACCATGTCTGCTTGGTTGGTCCAGTCATGACAGGGTTGGCTGCTATCTCACACAGGTTAAATGAGCTTCAAGGAAAATAACACATAAACTAATTATCCTAATCCTGAAAAGACCCCATGCCTACCCAGGTAAATACATGAATGGTGTCTATCTGTAATATATCACCCTCTGAACTGGCAATGTACAGTGGCAAAACATGCCATGGACTGTATGGCTGGTCTAGCTTCAACTGGGCATTGTAATGAGTATCCTGATCTTAAGGACCCCACGTATACCAGGTAAATATATGAAATGGTGTTTAACTGTAATATATCTCCTTCTGTAATGGCAATGTAGAGTGGCAGACCGCGCCATGGATTGTCATGGGTGGTCTAGCTAAAGCTGCAAATCACAGTAGTGAATCTCTAAGTAACATCTGCCTCTGGGATGTGGTAATGAGTAAGGGCAATTCATACCATGTCTGCATTGGTTGGTCTAGTCATGACAAAGTAGACTGTTATCCCACACAGGTTAAAAACTTTCCAAGAAAAATAACACATAAACTAACCATCCTAATCCTGTAAAGACCCCATGCCTACCCAGGTAAATATATGAAGTGGTGTCTATCTGTAATATATCACCTTCTGAACTGGCAATGTACAGTGGCAAAACATGCCATGGACTGTATGGCTGGTCTAACTTCACCTGTGCATTGTAATGGGTGTCCGGATCTTAAAGACCACATGTCTACCCAAGTAAATATATGAAATGGTGTCTATGTAATATATCTCCTTCTGAAATGTCAATGTACAGTGGCAGACCATGCCATGGATTGTCATGGCTGGTCTAGCTAAGGCTGCAAATCACAGTAGTGAATCTCTAAGTAGCATCTGCCTCTGGGAAATGGTAATGAGTAAGGGCAAATCACACCATGTCTGCTGTGGTTGCCTACTCATGACAAAGTAGACTGTTCCCACACAGGTTAAATAAATTTCAAGAAAAATAACACATAAACTAACCATCCTAATCCTGTAAAGACCCCATGCCTACCCAGGTAAATATATGAAGTGGTGACTATCTGTAATATATCACCTTCTGAACTGGCAATGTACAGTGGCAAACCATGCCATGGACTGTTCTGGCTGGTGTAGCTATAACTGTGTATTGTAATGGGTGTCCTAATCCTCTAAAGACCCCATGCCTACCCAGGTAAACAAATGAAATGGTGTGTAACAGTAATACATCTCCTTCTGTGATGGCAATGTACAGTGGCAAGCCTTGCCATGGACTGTTGTGGCTGGCCCAGCTAGGACTGTGCAACATTGTATTGCTATCTTCATGCAACATGTGTCCAAGAATTGGCAAGGAACAGGAATGCCATGCCAAGGACTGGCTTGGCTGGTGCTGCAAAAGATGTACAACACTAATAATATCTACAACCAAATTTACGACTAAATGTACTATGGCAAAATACAAATGCAATGTATGTCTATATGTAACCATATTGAAAACAAGAATTAAGGAAATCTTAGGGAGGGCTGGGCTCCTCCACTAGAACAGGATTGGGCCCTACAAGTGCAGGAGCCCCGGCCCACTATATCCAGTTGCTGGTGCTGCAAAAGCTGTACAACACTGTAATAGTTACAATATCCAATTTATGACTAAATGTAATAAGACAATAATTATATGCAATGCATGCCCATATGTAACCATATCTAAAACCTAAAGAATTAAGGTAATCTTAGGGAGGGCTGGGCTCCTCCACTAGGACAGGATTGGGCCCTGCAGGTGCAGGAGCCCCAGCCCACAATACCCATATGTAACCATACCTAAAACTTTAAGAATTAAGGAAATCTCAGGGTAGGCTGGGACAGGATTGGGCCCTGGGGGTGCAGGAGCCCCGGCCCACTGAAAACACACTAACTCCCCACTGTGGGAACGGTCGTGGCCCGCAAGTGTTGGGGCACTACCAACAGGTAAATATTGTGTATCATGTAAAGTGTATCCTGATCTTGTAAAGACCCCATGTCTATCCAGGTAAATATATGAAATTGGGTCTATCAGTAATATATCTCCTTCTGTAATGGCTTTGCACAGTGGCAAACCTTGCCATGGGCTGTCCTGGCGGAACTAGCTACAGCTGTGCATCATTGTAAGGTTATCTAAAAGCAACATGAGCCTATAAGAAATGGCAAAGAACGGGGACACCACGCCAAGGACTGATTCGGCTGGTGCTGCAATAGCTGAACAACACTGTAATAGTTTCTATATCCAATTTATGACTAACTGTAATAAGACAATAATTATAGGAAATGCATGCACATATGTAACCATATCTAAAACCTAAAGAATTAAGGTAATCTTAGGGAGGGCTGGGCTCCTCCACTAGGTCAGGACTGGGCCCTGCGAGTGCAGGAGCCCCAGCCCACAACACCCATATGCAACCATACCTAAAACTTAAGGAACTAAGGTAATTTTAGGGAGGGCTGGGCTCCTCCACTAGGACAGGATTGGGCCCTGCAAGTGCAGGAGCCCCAGCCCACAATACCCATATGTAACCATACCTAAAACTTAAAGAATTAAGGAAATCTCAGGGTGGGTGACAATGCAAACATTCCGGAATTTTTTAACTTTCTGAAAAAAATTGGAGTTTTTAGTCATTTCTGATTACTGCCCTTTCTGACGTGACAAGAATTTCTTATATATTATTACATTAAAAGAATAGGCGCATTATAGCCAAAGTTGCTTATGCGCCATAAAACCCCCACAACAACAACAACTCAGGGTGGGCTGGGCTCCTCCACTGGGACAGGATTGGGCCCTGGGGGTGCAGGAGCCCCGGCCCACTGAAACACACTAACTCCCCGCTGGGAACGGTTGAGCCCCGCAAGTGATGGGGCACTACCAAACCCTGAATGTAAGGGAAATATTAGGAGAGCTGAGCCCCACTAGGACAGGATTGAGCCCTGCGAGTGGGTGACGGGCCTCAAGACATTATGTGCCGCTCTAGGCCAGGACTGAGCCCTGCGAGAGCGAAGGCATCCAAGCTACAATGAAATTACTCATTTCGGAGCATAGTAGAATCTGGCTGCCTCCTCGTGGCTAGGGATGGGAGCCGGGGATTGGGGCACATATCGCCCTCGATCCCCTGCTGCTAAATGCCAGAAGCCAGCCACACACAACACAAAACAACACACTACACACACTTAAAACAACATTAGACGAACCCCTAATCCAAATTAATTGAAAATCTAAAATTCTAAATTAAAGAAATTGAGGAAAAATTTCTAAACCCTTAAACTTTTTCCTACCCCCTTCTCTTCCCCCCCCTCTGTCCCCTCTACACTTTCCTTCTTCCCCCCCATTAGAGAAACCTAAAAGATCCTGCTGGCAAAATAAGCTTAAACAAACGGCGGACATAGGGGTAACCCTGGAAACCGCCAGTAACTAACCAATATACTTTGCAGACTTGTCCCTATCTACTAGCCCCGGAGGCGACGCTGGGGCAATTGATTGAAACTTACTGATTGTAATTGTGCCAACACTCGTGTGAGAGACACTAGTGTATTGTGTTATCTTTTGTCCAAAGGCTGAACAGCCAAGCGTCTGGGCTCACACCTCCTCGTGGTCCGGGGTGGGCAGGTAGGGGCGAGTCCCCTGCCTGGCTAAGCTGAGCCGATAAAGGGACAAGGTTCTTGTTATTCTGTTGTGTTACTCAAGAGGGGGCTTTCAAATTTCTCCTCTTGAGGTGATTGAGAGCATTTCCGTGCCCTCACTGAAAAATTAAGTGAGCATTGGGCCCTTATTTGTATTAAATTGAGTTTGCGAGTTTTGCCTTGGTAAGGCACAGAAATTGTCTAAGTTGTGGGCCTCTGGGACCTCCACCCGTTAAACTTGGGTGGAGTGGTTTTAGACGCACCGATCGAATAGACTTTCTTGGTGCATTTTAGATTTCTGTTTTGGCAAAGTGGATTAACGGCTCCTTGCTCACTGACATTGTGTAAATATTGTATATAGTTACTGATTATCCTGTTTTGATTTTCAGTTTTTAGATTGTATATATTGTGTTTTATAGTATACAAAATGTCGTCCTCAAGTGAGGAAGTGATGACAGTTGTAAGTGATATGACAGAAGAAGAAATAACTAGGGATATATTGTCTCAGGCTCAGGAGCTTACAGAAATAGACATTGCATGTGGTAAGACATTAGAAAGGATTCCAACAAGGTCATCGTCCTTGCCAGATACTGCTAAAAATGCACAAAAGGGTGCAAAGAAGAAAGTGAAAAAGGCGAAAGAAAAAGATGTCAGTGAAGGTGAGAAACGAAAGAAGAGGAAGCGGAAAGATGATAGTAAAGATGAAAGATCAGAGTTTGAAAATTTTGACAATATCCGTAAGGAAAGAGATAAGTTGAATGCTTTTTTGTGGGATAAGCAGAGCAATATCCCCACTGCTGCTATAAGAATAATATTAGAGAAGTGGGACACTCTAGAAAAGAAAGCTCAAGAAATATATTTAGAAAATATAGTGTTGAAAGATAGACTGAGGAATCAGGAAGAAATAAAAGAGAAGCAGAGTTATTCTTCAGTGGTTAAAGATAAAACTTCAGATGTCGTCCCGAAGATCATGATAATTAAAGCAGTTACTGAAAAGCATAAGACGAGTGATGAAGTGAAAATGGACATCCTAAATCAAGTAAGGCCTATGTTAACAAGTTTGAAAGTTAGGAATTTGAAGCCTATAAGAGATCGTGGAGTACTAGTTGAAGCAGAATCAAACGATGATCTTGTTAAACTAAAAGCTTGTTCTAAAATCCAGGACCTGGGCCTGAGATACATAATCCCTAAGCCAATATATCCTAAAATAGTACTGTTTGATGTGGAACAAGAAATAGATAAAGATGAACTATTGCAACAAATTTGGTATAAGAACTTTAAAGAAGTTAATATGAGTGAAAATATATTTAAAGAAAGTGTTGAAATTCTTACTGTGAATAAGAACAAGAGGACGCAAATGAATAACTGGGTTCTGCAGAGAGCACCAAATGTTTGGAAATATTTAAAAGATAAAAGTAGGTTGTTCATACGGTGGATGGCCCATAAATATAAGGAAATACATTCTGTGACACAGTGTTTTAAATGTTTGATCTTTGGCCACGTTGCAAAATATTGCAAGAGAGAGGCAAGATGTGGTCATTGTGCGAAGGGACATTCATATAGATTGTCCTGATCGTGGACTAGAACCTGTCTGTTCCAATTGTAAAGGGAAAAATGAGAATGCTGCACATGTGGCGGTGGATAATAGATGCCCGGAATATATAAAGGCGATGGAAAATTATAAAAGGAAAATCGTCTATGGATAAGCAGCTTAAAATAATGCAATTAAATGCTCAAAAGGCAAAAGCTGTGGCACTCCAGGTGAATAAGATAATGGAAGAAATGGATATTACTGTTGCTCTCCTGCAGGAGCCATATGAACTAAATGGTAAAGTAATTGGTTATCCAAATTATTATAGAGTAATATCGAGTGGTGAAAATCCAAAGACAGCAATTGTTATAAAAGATAGTAATATAGTGGTAACAAAAGTTTTAGTATTATGTAATGAAAATTACTTATGCTGTGAAATACAAGGAAAATTTGGAAAATTATATATTGTAACAATATATTGTCCACCTTCAGTAGAAATTGAAGAATATATTGAATACCTGGATAAAATGTATAGTTTAATTGGCTCTAGCAGGGTAATAGTAGCAATGGATACAAATGCTTATTCACCGATTTGGGGCAGCGGGGTTTCTGATGATAGAGGTACATTGCTAGAGGAATTCCTTGCTGCTTCTGAAATGGAAGTGCTAAATGTATCTGGACACATTCCGACTTATTCCACTGTCCATGGGCAGTCCTTTATAGATGTAACATTGGCAAATGTATCAATTGCGGCTAAAATAAAGGAATGGAAAGTCCACGAAAATTACACAACCAGTGACCACAATGCTATCTCTTTTGTATATAGAAATGATGATTGTACTAGGATTTATACTTATGATGTTGACAGATATAATGATAAAGGTGCAAGGTGGTCAAAGTTTGATGAAGTGTTTCTTAATAGTGTTAATGAGATAGAATGGGATGGTCTAATCTCCACCAGGTATGTAGAACAACTTACTGAAATATTGAATAAAGCATGTGTAAAGAGTATGAAGTTGAGACGTAGTGTAAATAGGTCCGTATTTTGGTGGAATGCAGAACTAGCATCCTTGAGAAAAGTGACATTTGACAGTAGAAGGAAATTTCAACAAATAAGAAGGAGAGGTGATGTGGAACTCAGTGCTATTTATAAGGATATCTATAGAAATCATAGGAAAGTGTATGTAAGAGCAATAAGTAGAACTAAAAGTAGTATGTGGAAAAAATATGTTAGTGAGCAAGGATCCCGAGATCCCTGGAATTCAGTTTTTAAAATTATAACTAACAAAAAAGATTTGAATGAGGTCACGTGTACTATCGGTGATGAGAATGTACAAACTCTGAATTGGGAAGATTCGGTGAACAAAATATTGGACGGCCTCTTTCCGGAAACTAGTGAACAAGATTGTGTACAAGTAAGTCAAAATTGTAATGTTGAGCCAGAAGAAAAATTTTCATTGAGAGAGATAGAGCAGGCAGTAAACCAGGCAAGGGATGGTAAATCACCGGGCCTTGACAAGATAGAAGTATCAGTTTTGAAAAGGACTTATAGAATGATACCTGATTTGTATTTAAATATGTTTAATAAGTGTTTAGAGGAAGGAGTATTCCCGGCGGGGTGGAAGAGTGCTCGAATAAAGCTATTGATTAAAAATACTGATAGACTTTTAAATGAAGCTAATTCATATAGGCCGATAGCACTCTTATCAGTGATAGGAAAAACACCATGTAATATCCGACAGTTGCATGCCAACTATACTTCGCAACACACTGGGAAACTCATAATCTATACCGATGGATCTAAGAGCCAATCACATGTAGGTGCAGCAGCCGTGCTCCCATCGCATGTAATTTCAGAATCCCTTCCAGTTGAGTGCAGCATTCTATCTGCAGAACTATATGCTATACAGCTTGCATTAAGTGAAATATGTCAACAGTCGTCCCTCTCTGTCCTAATATACTCGGATTCACTCAGTGCTATTTCAGCCATACAGGGTAAACGACATTCTCGTCATCCTTTCCTACAAGAAATTGACTTTCTAATCAACATCTGTCAAAAGAAACAATCTGATATAACCCTTTGCTGGATCCCAGGACACTGCGGAATAGAAGGCAATGAAAAAGCAGACATTGCAGCTAAGTCAGCATCAGAACTGCCAAACAGAACAATGCTAGTTCCACACACTGATTTTAGTCCAATAATTATTAGAGAAAGTGAAAATGAATGGTCCCAAATATGGAAAAATGAAATCAACAATAAACTACATGAAATAAAACCTAATCCAGAAATATGGAACTCAAGCATTAGAGAGAGCCGCAGAGAAGATGTTGTTGTTGTTGTGGGGGTTTTATGGCGCATAAGCAACTTTGGCTATAATGCGCCTATTCTTTTAATGTAATAATATATAAGAAATTCTTGTCACGTCAGAAAGGGCAGTAATCAGAAATGACTAAAAACTCCAATTTTTTTCAGAAAGTTAAAAAATTCCGGAATGTTTGCATTGTCACCTATGATATTCTCTAGAGTTATTGGTTTTCGATCGTTAACCAAAGATAGCAGGATTGTATTTCTGTTTTGTTTATAGTATGGACATTCAATGAGAATGTGTTTCACTGTCAAATTTAGAGAACAATGTGGACACTGTGGTGGATCATCTCCTGTGAGTAAATGAAGATGGGTCAGGTAAGTATGACCTATTCTTGCTCTTGAAAGAATTACTTCTTCCCGTCTTGATGTCCGGATACTGGAGAGCCAGATTTTCGGAACCTGTTTAATCTGTAAGAGTTTATTATTCGTTT
Source organism: Mastigoproctus giganteus (assembly GCF_048544385.1). NCBI lineage: Eukaryota > Metazoa > Arthropoda > Arachnida > Uropygi > Thelyphonidae > Mastigoproctus > Mastigoproctus giganteus. The sequence goes on along the minus strand of NW_028328306.1, from coordinate 248,905 downwards.
GGGAATGCCATAGTGCTGTCCATTCTGATAGGCATGCAGTATGAATCATTAGTGCACAGTCTGAGGCTGGGACAGGGATATTGGTTAAATCTAAGCTGGTTGGGTTTTTTGCAGCTTTATCAGCCTGTTCATTGCCTAAAATACCAGAATGTGCTGGTATCCAGCAGAAGGTGACCAGTTGGTGATGTTCTTTTATCTTTAGTAATAATTTTCTAATCTCATTTATAACAGGGTGAAATTTATCTGAGGAATTACACAAAGCCTTGATTGAGCTGAGGGAATCAGTGTAAATTACTGATTTTAAAGAGCAGTCAGAAGGGAGATTTTTTAAAGCTAATTTAATTGCGAATAATTCAGCTGAGAAGATACTGAAATCAGGAGGAAGGGCTGCTGATACAATTGTATTCGGAAACACTGCAGCTGCTCCAACTTTTGAATTGGATTTAGAGCCATCTGTGTATATTGGTAAAAAATCAACATACTTTTGAGTGTGAACAGCATGAACTTGTCTGATATTTGATGATTGCAAAACATTCTTCCCCCACTGACAGAGGTAAGTGTCACAGGTTGGTAAAGGAGGTTGAACCCATGGTGGTTGAGTACATGTGGCTACTTGTTGTACGGAATGGATGGATATATTCCAAACCTGCAGTAGTTCAAGAAGGCGGTGACCAGCTGGTTTTCCTATGCTAGGTTTATTTCTGTACAGATTTTCTAATGGTGGATTGATAAGATAAGGCTGGATGGGATGCGAAGTACAACTTTGTATCTTGACAGAATACTTTAGCAATAGCAATTTCCTACGTAAAGATAGTGGCGGCTCGTGAGCATCAATGTAAAGGCTATGTGCTGGCGATGTTCTGAATGCGCCAAGTGCAATCCTCAGTGCACTGTGTTGTACTGGATCAAGCCAGCGTAATGCGCTCTTTCTGGCAGAGTCATAAATGGGAGCTCCATAATCAAGACGGGATCTGATTAATGCCCTGTATAATCGAAGAAGGCAGGTACGATCTGCACCCCACGTTTGTGCAGATAAAGCTCTGAGTATGTTTATCTTTTTTAAGCAGGCAGTACGTACTTTTTTAATGTGTTCTAAGAAATTTAGCTTGTTGTCCATGATTAAACCTAGAAATCTAATGTTACTAGTGACTGGGATGGAAATATTAGAGATGTGAAGTTCAGGATCCAGATGAAATTTGCGTTGTCTGCAAAAGTGGATAGCAACTGTTTTCTGCTGTGATAGCCTATAGCCATTAAGGCTGGCCCATTGCTGTATTTTATTTAATGATATCTGAAGCTGTCGTTCAATAGATCTCATATTTTGGGAATGACAGGAGATGGAAAGGTCATCTGCATAAAGGTAAGTTTCGACAGTATTTGGAAGTTGTTTGGTGATAGAATCTATTCTTAGAGCAAAAAGTGTGGCACTCAGTACTGATCCCTGTGGAACACCTTCTTCCTGAATGAAAGTTGCAGAGAGGGCATGTTGGTATCGTACTTGAAACGATCTACTGTGTAGAAAATGCTTTATAAATATAGGAAGGTTGCCCCGTAGACCAAGAGAGTAAAGATCTCTTAGTATGCCATGCCGCCAGGTGGTATCAAAAGCCTTCTCGATATCTATGGAAACCATTACTAGATGTTCATGCTTAATAAAGGCATTACGAATGGCAAATTCAGCCTTAACCATAAGGTCCAGGCATGACCTGTTTTGACAAAAGCCATACTGACTATTGCTCATTAGCTGTTCTGACTCAATGATCCAGACGAGTCTACAGTGGACAATTTTTTCTAGAATTTTGCTGAGGCAGCTGGAAAGAGATATTGGTCTGTAGCTATGGGGATTGGTTGGATCTTTTCCGGGTTTAAGGAATGCCAAAACAGTAGAATGATGCCAAGAAGTTGGATAGACATTTTCTAGAAAAATACGATTGTAAAAGACCAGAAGGAGACGCAAAGCTTTGTCATTAAGATGTTTTAGCATGACGTAATAGATTCCATCTGGTCCGGCAGCACCATTGTGGGCTGCTCCAATAGCATGCAAGAGTTCGGAATATTGTAGGGGTTTGTTATACGGCAGAAGGAGGGAAGTTTGGAAATTAATAGAGTGCCGTTCTGCAGTGTTTTTAATTCTCTGGAAAGGTGGAGTATAAGCTGCTGCCGCTGAGATTTCAGCAAAAGTTTTGCCCAAACCATTTGCGATATCCAGAGGACCAGATAGATCTTGCCCATTACAGGACAGAATTGGTGAAGGTACGGTAGGAAACTTACCAGAAAGCTGTCTAATTTTTTTCCATATTATATTGGTGTCAGTGTTTTTGTTAATGCTTGATGCAAAACGGGTCCAGGATTCTTTCTTGGCTTGCCTTTGTATGAAACGTGCTTTTGCTTTTGACTTCTTATAATTTATTAGATTGGGTGTTGTTGGATACTGCCTAAACAAATTCCAGGCTTTATTTTTTGCTTTTTTGGCTTTTGTGCATTGTTCATTCCACCAATAATTATAATGCCTACGAACCGAGGGATTTGATAGTGGTATTGCTTCTTTAGCCACATTTAACAGATGTGACGTGATGTATTCTGTCACATCATCGATAGACTGGAGACGGATTTTTCCCTCATCAAAAGATACTGATGACCGGAATTTTGGCCAGTTTGCTCTGGCAAATTTCCATTTTCTGAAGGGTTTAGCAGGAGGAGCCTGTGCTATTAATAGGTTGCATACGATTGGGAAGTGATCACTACCCATTATGTCATTTAAAACATACCATTCTATGGTCGGGACCAGTAATGGAGAACAAATGGAGAGATCTATGGCTGAGCTATGTCCACTTGGGCGCTGAACGTGGGTGTGTGTGCCAGTATTGAGTATAGTGAGGTTTACTGCCTCTATTAGGCTCTCAATGAGTCGTCCTCGTCTATCTAATTTAGGATCGCCCCATAAGGGATGGTGCCCGTTGAAGTCCCCTAACATACAGAGAGGTGGAGGTATCTGTATAAGGAGATCTTCAAGATCTTTTAAACAGTAAGTATGGTTTGGCTGTAAGTAGATTGATACTAATGTTATTTCAATATGGAGCATTATACGCACAGCAACGGCTTCTATTTCAGTTTGAAGTGGAATATGTTTAGTTGGGATCTTGGAATTTATCAGGATTGCGACACCACCATGGGCAGCATTTGTTGTATTACGATCCCTTCGATAAAGGCAATAGTTCTTTATCGAAGGAGAAATTTGCAAAGTTAAGTAAGTTTCCTGAAGGCAAAGGGCAACTGGAGAAAATCGATTAATTAGATCTTGGATATCGTCTGTATTGCAACGAAAGCCTCTGCAGTTCCATTGTAAAATACAAGGCATTATTTGTGTTTAGTTGATGGAGCTGATTCTGACTGCTTTTTGAAGGTGACTGGTTTATGGCGTTCTAATCTAGATTTATCTTTTTTGGAGAAAACTGGCCTACCAATGTCCATTTCTTCTTCTTCGGCATGGATTTCTAAAACAGGATCTTCCTGAATAGATGTGCCATCTGTGTCCATGGTTGGGTCCTGAATAATTTTCACAGTATTTGTGTTTGTAATACAAGATGTGGTAGCAATCACTGGTGGAGGAGTTACCGCTGGTATTGTCAGAGGTGTATTATTTGCTTGGTCTGTGGTCTTGGATTGTTGCTTGCATTGATTGATTGATTGATTGATTTGGGTTTTATTGGCGCACTAGCAACTAAGGCTATAATGCGCCAAGACCAGGTAATATCTAAAAAATTTAACATCTCGGTGACCTAATTAATTAGGCCACCATGTCCAGATCTGAAAACATAAATAAACAACAATAAAATATAAATTTTAAATACGATTAAAAACCTTTATTGCTTTTAAAAAGCTAAAAACAGCAGACACATTGTCATTGTCGGATAAAATCTGACTGAGTGTATAAGGCTCAGTCAGATGATTAAAAGCGGTAAAACGGGTACTGCTAAAATCTGGACAGTCAATTAAAAGGTGTCTGATCGTTAACATTGTGCCACAGGACACACACATAGGAGGGTCATCAGCCCTCAGCAGAAACGAATGCGCTAAATGACTGTGTCCTATGCGGGTCCGGGCAAGAACAACTTCCTCAGTACGATTACTGCGCAGACTAGACTGCCACGGTTCAATTACGGGCTTTATACGATATAATTTATTCGCAGTCTGCCTATTCCACGAATCCTGCCATTGGGAGTGAATCTTCTCGTGTATTATTTGCCTGTAGTCTGTATAGGGGACTAACAGGCAGTAGTTATTATTGGGAATTGCTGATTTGGCTGCGGCGTCAGCCAAATCATTTCCCCTAATCCCAATGTGGCTAGGAATCCAGCAGAAGCGGATATCATATTCACGTTCATGGAGAACGTGAAGCTTCTGCTGAATGCTAGACAGAACTGGATGAGAATTATATCTCACAGATATTAAAGCCTGTAACACGCTGAGAGAGTCTGAATATAAAATGAACCGTTGGTATTGGCATTTAATAATGTGATCCAAGGCTAACTTTATAGCGTGCAGCTCTGCAGTAAATATGCTGCATTCAGAGGGAATCTGCTCCGATGTAGTGCTGTCTCTAAAGACAGCAGCGGATCCCACATATGATTCCGCCTTCGAGCCGTCTGTGTAGACTGGCACGAAGTCAGAATGTTCAGCTCGGTGTGCTGAAAAAAGCTGCAGGTAGACAGATGACGGAGTGTCCGACTTTCCCCAATTTCTAAGGGACAAGTCACATGCCGGGACATGAGCATGCCAGGGTGGAAGGGGTTGCTTTGGTGTTTGCGCAACCTTGTCTACCTTGATATTAAGTTCTTTAAGTAGCTCTTGGACACGAATACCAAAAGGGCGATTGGCAGTCTTACGGGTGTTGTATAAATTTTCCCATCGTGGCTCAAAAACGGATAGCCACGTAGGGTGGTCTGGCAGGGATTTCAGTTTTAGAGCGTAGTTTAGAGACAACTGCTTGCGTCGAAGCAATAACGGCGGTTCGTTTGCTTCGACGTATAAGCTCTGGACTGGAGATGTTCGATATGCTCCAATAGCGGTACGGAGAGCCAGATGATGGACAGGATCCAGCCACCGAAGTACACTGTCTCTGGCCGAATTGTATACCAGGGACCCGTAATCTAGTCTGGATCGTACAAGTGCACGGTAGATGCGTAGTAGGGTGCATCGATCCGCACCCCAAGATGTAGAGGAAAGAGAGCGCAGAATATTCAGCCCTCTTGTGCACTTTGTGCGGAGTTGACGGATGTGATCCAGAAAGGTCAACTTTTTGTCAAATACGAGTCCCAAGAATTTTGTATCCGCTGCTATTGGAATAGCATTTCGTCCGAGCCTTAATTCGGGTTCAGGATGAAGATTACGCTTACGACAAAAGTGTACGCAAACGGTCTTCTCCGGCGAGAACCTGAAACCATTTGTAAGTGCCCAGGAGTTGAGTCGATCAATGGCTTTCTGCAGTTGTCTTTCAATCACCCTCATGTTGCATGACTGGCAAAATATGCTAAAGTCATCAACATAGAGGGCACTGTTTACAGTTTGAGGAAGTTGTTCTGTGATGGAATTTACTTTGATGGCAAAAAGCGTGACACTTAATACTGATCCTTGTGGTACTCCCTCCTCTTGGCTAAAGGAACGAGAGAGTGAGGATCCCACACGAACCTGGAAAGATCGATTGGCTAAAAAGTTTTTAATAAAAATGGGGAGTTGCCCCCTAAGACCGAGGCTATGCAGATCTTTTAAAATGCCAAATCTCCAAGTTGTGTCATACGCTTTCTCCATGTCAAAGAACACCGACACCAAGTGTTCGCGTTTTAGGAAAGCATCCCGGATGGATGTTTCCAGTCTAATAAGATGGTCCAAAGTGGACCGGTTCCTTCGGAAGCCGCACTGGATATTGGAGAGAAGGTCATTTGATTCTAAATACCATATTAAACGAGAATTGACCATTCTCTCCAAAATTTTGCACAGACAGCTAGTCAGAGCAATAGGACGATAATTGGTGGTGATTTTTGGATCCTTTCCTGGCTTAGGAAAGGCAAGAACGATTGCCTGTCGCCAGGAATCCGGAAACTGCCCTTCAATAAAGATTCTGTTATACAGAGAGAGCAGATAATCCATAGATTTTGGTGAAAGATGTTTAACCAATTCATAATGGATGCCATCTGGTCCAACAGCACTTGCTTTGGAAAGGGCGAGGGCTCTTTTCAGTTCCTGAATAGTGAACGGCCCATTGTAGGGATAGATGTTCTTTGACTTAAAATTAAGTGCCTCTTTTTCCAGTTTATGTTTCAGGACCAGAAACTCTGGGGAATACGAGGATGTTGCAGAGATGTTAGAGAATGTTTCCCCAAGAGCATTGGCTATTGCAGTTGGATCTGCAATAGCGCATCCATTGTAATCTAGGATTGAAGAAGGGTGGGATGTATATTTTCCCTTCATTTTCCGGATTTTATCCCAGACTACCTTAGAATTGGTAGCCTGGTTAACAGATGATGTAAAACGGATCCATGATTCCTTTTGACTCTGACGGCGAATGTAGCGTGCTTTGGCTCGTGCACGCTTGAAAACTATTAGATTAGCAGTGGTAGGATATCGACGGAATATCCCCCACGCTTTGTTTTGAGCCTTTTTTGCTGCTGTGCATTGTGAATTCCACCAAGGTTTGGGAAATGGTGGAAACCGGCCAGATGTTTTTGGAACAGCATTCGCAGCTGCTTGGACAATGATTTCTGTGATGTACGTTACTGCATCATTGATAGGCTCCTGACTGACTGTACTGAGTTCAAAATTTGCCTGATGTTGGAAGGCATTCCAGTCAGCCTGATCAAACTTCCACCGTGGTAACCTAAAAGGGTTTGGGTTTGGGTTTTTTGGTTTTATTGGCGCATCAGCTACTAAGGCTATAATGCGCCAAGACCAGGTCATTTATAAACGAAAATTTTTAAACTTTCAGTGACCTAATTAGTTAGGTCACTATGTCAAAATATATAACAAATATATAAAAGAAAAATGTAAAAATTTTATATATGAGTAAAAATATTTATTAATTTTAAAAAGATAAAAACAGCAGACACGTTGTCATTGTCAGATAAAATCTGACTGAGTGTATAAGGCTCAGTCAGATGGTTAAAAGCGGTAGGACGGATATTGCTAAAATCTGAACATTCGACTAAAATGTGTCTGATTGATAAAACTGTGCCACAAGACTCACACATAGGAGGGTCATCCGCCCTCAGCAAAAAAGAATGTGTCAAATGACAATGTCCTATGCGGGTCCGGGCAAGAACAACTTCCTCCTTACGATTCCTGCGCAGACTAGACTGCCACGGTTCAATTACAGGCTTTATACGATGCAATTTATTTCCGGTCTGTCTATTCCACGAGTCCTGCCATTGGGAATGTAACTTTTGATGTACTATTTGCCTGTAGTCTGTATAGGGGACTAACAGGCAGCGGTTATTATGGGGAATTGCTGATTTGGCTGCGGCGTCAGCCAAATCATTTCCCCTAATCCCAATATGGCTGGGAATCCAGCAGAAGCGGATGTCATATTCGCGTTCATGGAGAACGTGAATCTTCTGCTGAATGCTAGACAGAACTGGATGAGGATTATATCTCACAGATATTAGAGCCTGTAACATGCTAAGAGAGTCAGAATATAAAATGAACCGTTGGTATTGGTATTTACTAATATGATCCAAGGCCAACTCTACAGCGCGCAGCTCTGCAGTAAATATGCTGCATTCAGAGGGGATCTGCTCTGATATAGTGCTGTCTGTAAAGACAGCAGCAGATCCCACATATGATTCCGACTTCGAACCGTCTGTGTAGACTGGCGCGAAGTCAGAATATTCAGTTCGGTGTGCTGAATGAAGCTGCAGGTAGACACATGATGGAGTGTCCGACTTTACCCAGTTTCTAAGCGACAAGTCGCATGCCGGGACACGAGCATGCCAGGGTGGAAAGGGTTGCTTTGATGTTCGGGCAACCTTGTCTACCTTGATATCAAGTTCTTTGAGTAGCTCTTGGATACGAATACCAAAAGGACGATTGGCAGTCTTTCGAGTATTGTATAAATTTTCCCATCGTGGCTCAAAAACGAATGGCCACGTAGGATGGTCTGGCAGGGATTTCAGTTTTAAGGCGTACTTTAGAGACAACTGCTTACGGCGAAGTGATAACGGTGGTTCGTTTGCTTCGACGTATAAGCTCTGGACAGGAGATGTTCGAAATGCTCCAGTAGCGATGCGTATAGCCTGATGATGGACGGGGTCCAGCCACCGCAGGACACTGTCTCGGGCTGAGGAATATACCTGGGACCCATAATCTAGTTTGGATCGCACTAGTGCACGGTAAAGCCGAAGAATGGTACATCGGTCTGCTCCCCAAGATGTAGAGGAGAGCGAGCGGAGAATATTAAGTCCACGTGTGCACTTGGTGCGGAGTTCACGAATGTGATCCAAAAAAGTTAGTTTTTTATCGAATATGAGTCCCAAGAATTTTGTGTTTGCTGCTACTGGAATTGCATTTTGTCCGAGCCTTAATTCGGGTTCAGGATGAAGATTACGCTTGCGACAAAAGTGTACGCAAACGGTCTTCTCCGGCGAGAACCTGAAGCCATTTGCAAGTGCCCAGCAATTCAGACTATCAATGGCTTTCTGCAGTTGTCTTTCAATTACCCTCATGTTGCACGACTGGCAAAAAATGCTAAAGTCATCAACATAGAGGGCACTGTTTACAGTCGGAGGAAGTTGTTCTGTGATGGAATTTATTTTTATGGCAAAAAGCGTGACACTTAATACTGATCCTTGTGGTACTCCCTCCTCTTGGCTAAAGGAGCGAGAGAGTGAGGATCCCACACGAACTTGGAACGATCGATTAGCTAAAAAGTTTTGAATAAAAAAAGGCAGATGCCCTCTTAGGCCTAGGCTATGTATGTCTTTTAAAATGCCAAATCTCCAAGTTGTGTCATACGCTTTTTCCATGTCAAAGAACACCGACACCAAGTGTTCCCGTTTTAGGAAAGCATCCCGGATGGATGCTTCCATTCTAATAAGATGGTCCAAAGTGGACCGGTTCCGTCGGAAGCCGCACTGGATGTTGGAGAGAAGGTCATTTGATTCTAAATACCATATTAAACGAGAATTGACCATTCTCTCCAGGATTTTGCACAAACAGCTAGTCAGAGCAATAGGACGATAATTGGTGGTGACTTTTGGATCCTTTCCTGGCTTAGGAAAGGCAAGAACGATTGCCTTTCGCCAGGAGTCCGGAAACTGCCCTTCAGTAAAGATTCTGTTATACAGAAGGAGCAGACAATCCATAGATGTTGGTAGAAGATTTTTAATCATTTCATAATGGATGCCATCTGGTCCAACGGCACTTGCTTTGGAAAGAGTGAGCGCTCTGTTCAGTTCCTCTATAGTGAATGCCCCGTTGTAGGGATAGAGGCCCTTGGTCTTAAAATTAAGTGCTTGCCTTTCCAGTTTGTGTTTAAGGACCAGGAACTCTGGGGAATACGAAGATGTTGCAGAGATCTTAAAGAATGTTTCCCCAAGAGCATTGGCTATTGCAGTTGGATCTGCAATAGCGCATCCATTATAATCTAGGATTGAAGAAGGGTGGGATGTATATTTTCCCTTCATTTTCCGGATTTTATCCCAGACTACCTTAGAGTTGGTAGACTGGTTAATAGATGATGTAAAACGGATCCACGATTCCTTTTGACTCTGACGACGGATGTAACGTGCTTTGGCTCGTGCACGTTTGAAGGCTATAAGGTTGTTCGTGGTGGGATATCGGCGAAATATCCCCCACGCTTTGTTTTGAGCCTTTTTTGCTGCTGTGCATTGTGAATTCCACCAAGGTTTGGGAAATGGTGGAAACCGGGCTGATGTTTTTGGGACAGCTTTAGCAGCTGCTTGGACGATGATTTCTGTGATGTACTGTACTGCGTCATTGATCGGCTCTTGACTGACTGTGCTAAGATCGAAATTTGCCTGTTGTTGGAAGGCAGTCCAGTCAGCCTGATCAATCTTCCACCGTGGTAACCTAAAAGGAAGACATGGTCTCCCACTGTGTAACAAGGTTATCACAGGGAAGTGATCGCTTCCGTATGGATTCTCCTCCACTTCCCAGGTGAGTGAAGGGAGTAGAGAAGGGGAGCAGATAGAAAGATCAATGGCAGAAAAAGTACGGGTAGGCATATGGAAGAAGGTGTTTTTTCCAGTATTTAGAAGGGAAAGGTCATTGTCATTGAGCATACGCTCAATGACTCGTCCCCTTCCGTTGACGTTAGCACTACCCCACAGGGTGTTATGTCCATTAAAATCCCCGAGAAGTAAGAAAGGGGGAGGCAGCTGCGTGAGAAGATCATCAAGGTCTGCCTGGGAGATGTCAGTCCCAGGTGGCAAATAGATAGAGCACACAGTTAATAAAAATCCCACCGTAAGGCGAATTGCAACAGCCTCTATTCTAGTTGTAATTAGCAGGGGCTGCACTGGGGTCTGGTTACCCACAAGGATAGCCACTCCCCCATGTACAGAGCCGTCCGCAATTCTATCCTTTCGAAAAACTGTGATGTTATGCATGGTGGGATCATCATTTGCCTTTAGATATGTCTCCTGCAAGCAAAAGCAAACTGGCTCGTGCTTTTGCAGGAGGGCCTTGATGTCATCTATATTTCGCCGGAATCCACGACAATTCCATTGTAGGAATTTAGCCATTATTTTGGCTTGGTGGGTCCATCAGGCGGCTTCCGAGGTGCTGAGGGCTTACTTTTATCAGTCTTGGATTTATCTTTTTTGGGGAAGAATGGACGCTGTCCCGTGTCCATTTCCTCCTCCGCAAAGAGTTCCAAGACTGAATCATCGGGTACCTCCTTCTGCTCTACATCCATCTTTTCTTGGGAACTAGGGGGGACTTCCCCTTTCTTATTCTTTTCTTTCGTATCTACTTTTGTAATTTGTGGAGCATTAGGAGGTACCGATATAGGAGTGGCAGCTGACTGGTCCTTTTGTGCAGGTTTTTGTGAACTTAATAAATACCGCGCGATGGGAGTGAAAGACTCCTTTGGAGGAATGGTCATGTCCGTCTGAGTTCCGACGGAACATCTCCCTGCTACCTTCTGGGCGTAGGTAGGTCTGTTGATATTCAGGGGTTTGACCGATTTCCTTGCCTCCTGGTATGATATATTTAGCTCTGCCTTCAGCCGTTGAATTTCTTTTTCTTCTTTCCACCTCTGGCATGCTCGTGAATAGGCCGGGTGTTCGCCTTCACAGTTAATACAGGTGGGTTTTGCGGCTGAACATGCTGTTGTTTCGTGGTCCTTTGCACCGCATCGAGCGCATGCAAGGACTCCACGGCAGGCCATTTGAGAATGTCCATACTTCTGACATTTAAAACACCGTAAAGGGTTCGGAATGTATGGACGTACTGGACAGTTGATGTATCCAGCTTTGATCTCATCAGGAGGTTTGGGAGAGTTAAAAGTCAGGATAACACTCCTGGTTTTAACAATTTTCCCATCCCTTCGCGCAGTGATTCTCTTGACGGCAGTAACTCCCTGTGGTTTTAGTTCGGAGCAGATTTCCTCCTCGGTGACGTCGAGAAGGTCCCACTCCGAAATGACACCTCTCGATGAATTGAGTGTTCTGTGTGGTGTCACCGTTACAGGGATTCCTCCGATTGATGTTGTTCGGAGTAGATGTTCAGATTGCCGGTCATTTTTAGTTTCAATTAAAAGGTCTCCAGAACGAAGCCTCTTAACTGATTTGGGTGAACCTGCTACCCCGTCTAACCCTTTTTGTATGAAAAAGGGCGACATTTTACCAATTGGTGTCTCATTGGTAGAATGCATAATTAGGAACCTTGGGACTGGCCCTGATGGTACTTCGGTTCTCTGCCTCTTTGTAGCAATAATGCTATCTGCCTCTCCGTCATTATTTTCAGATAGGGACCGGGTTGGGGCCCCTGAAGGAATACGTTTATCAGGATTCATGGAGTTTATTAAAGTGTTCAGTGCCCGGGCTCCCCACCCACCACGGAGCCCAAAGGGACGCCCACTACCCGGCATGCAATAAATGCGCTCGGGAGTGGGACGCCAGGGCTACCCAGACACTATACCCGCACCGCCGCCAGCCTGAATCCTGTCCCTCGGACCATGAGGGTAGGGGCGTGGCATTGACACGGTTGACCCTCGCAGGCGAACCTACTAGCCGATTGATCCTAGCCGGGCCTTCCAGGACCACCCGTCTTGTCGAAGCAGGGGCCAAAGTGGTGTATTGAAGCTGGGCCCCTCAACCACCAGGATCCCCCTTTCCGAATTTCCACGGGTCGCAGCGCACGGCAAACACGCCGGATTCCATTGATGTAAGCCCGGAACCTAGGCTGTGGGCGTTGGATCCCAGTGATGCTAGTCTGGAAGTCCAGCAGCGTCACTGGGAGGTCCCCTCACCACGTACAGGTGCCCACGTCGAGGGGGTAACCTAAAAGGAAGACATGGTCTCCCACTGTGTAACAAGGTTATCACAGGGAAGTGATCACTTCCGTATGGATTCTCCTCCCCTTCCCAAGTGAGTGAAGGGAGCAGAGAAGGGGAGCAGATAGAGAGATCAATGGCAGAAAAAGTACGGGTAGGCATATGGAAGAAGGTGTTTGTTCCAGTATTGAGAAGGGAAAGGGCATTGTCATTGAGCATACGCTCTATGACCCGTCCCCTTTCATTGATGTTAGCACTACCCCACAGGGAGTTATGTCCATTCATATCCCCAAGAAGTAAGAAAGGGGGAGGCAACTGCTTTAGAAGATCATCAAGGGCTTCCTGGGAGATGTCAGTCCCAGGTGGCAAATAAATAGAGCAGACCGTTAATAAAAATCCCACTGTAAGGCGAATTGCAACAGCCTCTATGCTGGTTGTAATTAGCAAGGGCTGAACTGGGGTCTGATTACTCACAAGGATAGCCACTCCTCCATGAGCAGGACCATCCGCAATTCTATCCTTACGAAAGATTGTGATGTTATGCATGGTGGGATCATCATTCGCCTTTAGATAAGTCTCCTGCAAGCAAAAGCAAACTGGCTCGTGCTTTTGCAGGAGGGCCTTGATGTCATCAGTATTTCGCCGGAATCCACGACAATTCCATTGTAGGAATTTAGCCATTATTTTGGCTTGGTGGGTCCATCAGGCGGCTTCCGAGGTGCTGAGGGCTTACTTTTATCAGCCTTGGCTTTATCTTTTTTGGGGAAGAAAGGACGATGTCCCGTGTCCATTTCTTCCTCCGCAAAGAGTTCCAAGACTGATTCATCCTGTACCTCCTTGTTCTCTACATCCATTCTTTCTGGTGTCACGGATGACTCTTCTAAAGTTTTTGGCTTTTCTTTACCACTTGGTTTAGGTAGTGGTGGAGCACTAGGAGGTACGGATATAGGAGTGGCAGCTGATTGTGTTTTTGTGGTGGGCTTTTGTGAACTCAATAAATAGCGTGCAATCGGGGTGAATGACTCTTTTGGTGGTATAGTCATCTCAGTTTGTGTACCGATAGTGCACTTAGCAGAAACCTTCTGGGCATATGAAGGTTTCCCGCTATTTATTGGTTGTATGCGTTTTCTAGCCTCTGGGTAGGAGATGTTTAGCTCCGTTTTTAATTTCTGTATCTCCTTTTCGTCCTTCCACCGCTGGCATGCTCGAGAGTATGCAGGGTGCTCTCCTTGGCAGTTAATACAATTAGGCTTAGGAGCTAGACATTCCTTGCTCTCGTGGTCTTTAACACCACATCGAGCACAGGCAGGATTACCACGACAGGATGTTTGTGAGTGGCCGTACTTTTGACATTTAAAACACCTCAGTGGGTTGGGAACGTAAATCCTCACTGGGCAGTTTAAGTACCCTGCCTTGATGGAACTTGGAGGCCGTGGGGTGTTGAATGTTAGGATGAGAACTCGGGTAGGGACAAGATTCCCATCCTTACGCATGGATATCCGCTTTACAGCTGTCACTCCTTGTTCTTTTAATTCAGAGCAGATCTCTTCTTCAGAAACGTGAAGAAGATCCCACTCTGATATCACACCTCTTGAAGATTGTTTGTTTGTTTGTTTGTTTCGGGATTTATTGGGCGCATCGGCAACTATGACCATAGTGCGCCATACATATGATAATTATGCATGCTATTTCTTTTCACTTACAGAAAATGGAAAAAGAAATCAGAAAATAATTTTTTTTTTTTTTTTCCCTAACTAAAGGAGGTGATATACTTTAATCATCTTCAGAAAGTTATATATGCTTGAGACATTTGTTTCATTGTTTAAAAGTGAGGTAAGTGTAAGATCTTTTGTCGTGGCTGAAGTGCAAAGAATCTGGCGTTCTCTTGTATATTTTGTGCATTCGACCAGAATGTGTTTCACTGAGAGCAGTGTATTACAGTGATGACATTGAGGGGGTATTTCTCCTCTTAAAAGATAACCATGAGTGATATTTGTGTGCCCTATTCGCAGTCGAGCCAATATTACCTCTTGATGTCGGATTGAATTAAAGCTGGAAGGCCATCGCTCAAGGTTTGGCTTGATACTTCGAAGTTTATTATTAGGTTGATTTTCCCATGATAACTGCCATTGGCACATGCATTTTTCCTGGATTATTGTTCGATAGTCTTGATGAGGCACTTTCCATTTTTTCTCGGGTGGTAGGTGAGCTGATTTGGCAGCATTGTCCGCTAGTTCGTTTCCAGGAATTCCAATATGTCCTGGGACCCAGCAGAAATGTATGTTTTTTCCAAGTTCTGATAAGCTATGTAAAGAGCTGACTATTCTTTTCACGACTGGGTGGGTGATGTTCATGGTGTTTTTTAGTGCTTGGAGTGCACTTAAAGAATCTGTGAAAATTATACTGTTGTTAATATCAGAGGACTCGATATGGTTCAGTGCAACCTGAATTGCTATTAGTTCGGCGGAAAATATACCGAACTCAGGTGATAACTGATAAGCTAATGTGATGTTTGGAAAAACTGCGGCGATTCCAACGTGGACATCATTCTTTGATCCATCCGTATGTACTATGGAAAAGCTGGAAACTGGTCTACTACTGCATGGTATAGTTGCGAGAAGTTTTCTCTATGCAAAGTAGATTTATTCCATTCATGCAGATGTAAGTCACATGAGGGTGGAATGATATTCCAAGGAGCAAGAGAGGATGGGAGGCTATGTGCCACATTGTCTAAGGTTAGATTTAGTTCTTCTAAGAGGTGTTCTATTCTCATACCCAAAGGACGATTAACATTAGGGCGGTTTTGGTATAACCTACTGTGCTGTGATGTGAAAAGTATAGGCCAGTTCGGGTGTTCTGGCATAGATCTAATTTTATAGGCATAACGTAGTATCAGTTGTTGTCGCCTGATTGAGAGAGGTGGTTCGTGTGCTTCAGCATATAAGCTATGTATTGGTGACGTGCGATATGCCCCTAAAGCAACGCGTATTCCACTATGATGGATAGGGTCAAGCCAGCGAAGGGCACTAGGTCTTGCTGAACTATAGACTGGTGCTCCGTAGTCAAGTTTCGATCTTATTAATGCTCTATATAACCGTAATAAAGTAAGGCGATCAGCTCCCCATTTGGTTGCAGAGAGAACCCGGATGATATTTAGTTTTTGTTGACATGATGTTCTTAGTCTTTTGATGTGCTCAACGAAAGTGAGTTTATGGTCTAAAGTGATTCCTAAGAACCGTATGCTGGGATGAACTGTTATTTGTTGGCGATTCAGTTGTAGCTCCGGATTGGGATGGAGTTTGCGTTGGCGGCAAAAATGGATGCAAAACGTTTTTTCTGGACAAAGTTGAAATCCATTAGTCTGAGCCCATGAACTGATCTTATTTATTGCCACTTGCAACTGTCTCTCAATAGTATTCATATTTTTAGCATGACACCAAATACTAAGATCGTCTACAAACAGTGCTTTATCAACAGTGTCTGGAATTTGTCCGGCAATGGAGTTTATTGCAATTATAAAAAGTGAAGCACTGAGTACAGAGCCTTGAGGAACTCCTTCTTCTTGGGAAAATACTTGGGACAGTGAGGTTTTGAATCGAACCTGGAATGTACGCTTGCATAGGAAATTCTGTATGAAAATCGGGAGGTGACCCCGAAGTCCATGACGATGTAATTCACGGAGTATTCCATACTTCCACGTGGAATCATAGGCCTTACTGATGTCAAAGCAGACTAACACATGGTGTTCCGATCTGAGGAATGCATTACGGATGGAATTCTCTAGTCTGACTAGTATATCTAGTGTAGATCTGTTTTGTCGGACACCGTATTGTGCAGAATGTAGCAGATTGAGATTTTCAAGGTACCAGATCAGTCGATGGTTCACCATCTTTTCGAGAATTTTGCAAATGCAACTGGTCAAGGCGATTGATCTATAATGAGTGGGATTTGTAGGGTCTTTACCTGGTTTAGGGAAGGCAAGGACCGTAGCGTGATGCCATTGATTAGGAAATTTATCTTCCAGGAAGAGTCTGTTGAATAGATGAAGAAGTAACTGTAATGATTCGGTACTTAGTTCCTGAATCATGGAATAGTGAATGTTATCTGGTCCTACAGCACTGCGTCTAGATGTTGACAAAGCTCTATGTAATTCGTGAATGGTAAAAGGTAAATTATATTGTTCATCTCCTTTTGAAGAGAAGTTTAACTTATGTTTTTCTAAACTTGTTTTTAATCTTCTGAAGGTCGGTGTATAACTTGCTATTGCTGATGTTTTTGCAAAGGTTTCACCTAGTATATTGGCAATTCCAGCAGGATCATTTACATTCTGCCCTCTCCATTCCATGATGGGTAGGGGTATCGGTTTATATTTGCCACTCATTTTTCTGATTGCTTTCCAAATTTTATGTGTAGGCATTGCTTGATTAATAGTCGAAGTGAAGCGGATCCAAGCAGCCTTTTTATTGCAGCGTCTAACATATCTCGCTCTTGCTCTAGCACGCTTATATTGAATGAGATTGGTTGTAGTTGGACTCCGGCGAAAAGAATTCCAAGCTTTACTTTGCATTTTTTTAGCCACAAGGCATTCATCGCTCCACCAGGTTTTTGGATGAATCGGTAATTTTGATGAGGATTTCGGTACGGTTTGTTCTGCTGCATGTAATATCATTTTGGTGACATAGTCAACTGCTTCGTCAGTTGTGGAATTTTGGATTATTTCGGGATCAAGCTTGGTTAATTTTTTATAGGACTGCCAATCTGCTTTATCAGTAAGCCAGTGCGGAATTTTAGTAGGATGATGAGGGGGCTTATTAAGTAATTCAATTATTATGGGGAAATGATCGCTATGTAGCGGATCGTTGTTTACCGTCCACTTTAGAATAGGATATAAGGTTGCAGAACAGATAGACAAATCTATTGCAGTGCTTGTTCCTGAAGGAAGGTGAACGTATGTAGGTGAACCGTCATTTAGAAGAAGGAGGTTGTTATTGTCAAGACACTGTTCAATTAGTTTTCCTCTTTGGTCGATGCTGTTGTTACCCCAAAGAGTGTGATGACCATTTAAGTCTCCCAGAATGAGGAAAGGTGTTGGGAGTTGAGCTATAAGATTGTTGAGATCATTTTGCTGGAAGGTATAGCTTGGTGGAATGTATAAGGAGCAGATTGTCATATGGATGTCAGCAGCTATACGGACTGCTATTGCCTCGAGGGGAGTGTTCAGTGAGACCTGTTTGGTAGGAATATGTGGGTTTGTTAAAATAGCTACGCCACCATGTGCGATATTCTGATTGGTTCTGTCTTTTCTAATAATGTTATAATGAGACAGTTTTGGTGTATTTTGGGGTTTTAAATAAGTTTCTTGAAGGCAGATACATATTGGTGAGTATTTACAGGAAAGATCGTATAGGTCATCGATATTGGCGCGGAATCCACGACAGTTCCATTGTATTATTCTGTTCATTGTTTATCTCTTATTAGACTTTCTGAGCGTTTTCGGGTTGTTGATGTTTTCTGTTTTTCACTTTTGTTTTTATCTTTTTTTGGGAAGGAAGGCCTTTCGGTGTCCATATCTTCTTCAACAAAGATTTGAAGAACAGGGTCATCTGCTGATTTTTCTTTAGTGTCCATTTGTTGTTGGTGACTAGAAGTTAGGATATGTTTTTCTTTAAATCCTTCGTCCGGAGTGTTTATGTTTTCTTGTGGTATGGTAATTGGTGTATTGACTGCTTGGGTTTGAGTTGCACTGTACAAAGATTTTACGTAATTTGAGAAAGACTGCTTTGGAGGTACTGTTATTTCAGTTTGCGATCCGGTTGATTGGAATTTTTTGGTGGCTTGGGCATACGTAGGTCTGTCTGAATGAATTGGTGGTGAGATGATTCTTTTTGCTTCTTGGTAAGAAACATTATGCTCAGTTTTATATTTTTGGATAAGTTTCTCACTTTTCCAGCGCTCGCATATTCTGGCATAAGCGGGATGATCCTTTTTGCAATTTGGACATACTGATTGAGGAGCATTACAGTTTTCGCAATCGTGTTCGATTGAACCACACTTTGCGCAAGTAGGGATTCCCCGGCAAGCTGTTTGGGAATGTCCATACTTCTGGCATCGGAAACACCGTAGCGGGTTTGGGACGTATGGTCTCACATTACATACCAGATATCCGGCCTTAATGGATGATGGACGATTCGGTGTGTTAAAGGTCAAGATCAGATTGCGGGTAGGGATCAGATTACCATCTTTTCTCGTGGAGATTCTCTTGACATGAATAACTCCTTGTTCTTTCAGTTCTTCTAGCATTTCTTCTTCAGTTACATCTAGTAAGTCCCAGTTTGAGATCACTCCTTTAGAGGTGTTTAGTGATCTGTGGGGTGTTACAGTTACTGGGAGACCTGCAAAGAAATTTGTTTTCAGAAGTCGCTCAGAATGTTTGGTATTAGATGTCTCAATGAGAATGTCTCCTGATCTGAGTCTTTTTACGGATTTCGGAGATCCTGCTTTACTTTCCAATTCCTTTTGAATTCTAAAGGGAGAGAGTTTGCCAACTGCATTCTCACCAGTTGAATGGATGATTAGATAGGTTGGAATTGGATATGTCTCTGGCTCAGTTTTTTGGCGCTTTGCCGTTCCTGCTGTGGAACTGTCTTTCTTTTTTGATATCTGGGTTGCGTCTGGCAGCCCAGATAAGTCTGAGTTTGATTTACTCATGGTATGCTCTTTTTGGCCCCGGGAGATTGTCTTTTTCTCCCAGGTTACCAGCCCCGCCACGTGGAGGCAAGAGCGGTGCCGCCTAGTGACCCAAGCGAAGAAAAGGGTTAGTAATAACTAAAAATAAAAAGAGGGATTAAAGAAAGGTGGCTTTCCTTTCTAGGTTATAGTATTTGAATATATCTATTTAATTATAATCTTCAGGAGTTATCGGACTTTCGAAACTCAGGAGAAACGTATTTACAATTAAGCGTACTAGATAATCACTCTGGAAAGGCGCTGTGGTCACTAATATCGCTTGGCACTCGGGGCCACCTCTTGAAGAGTTCAAAGTTTTGTGAGGGGTTACGATGATGGGTATTCCCCCTATAAATATGGCTTTCAAAAATTTTTCAGCTTGATTTATATTTGCTGCTTCAATTAGAATATCTCCAGAACGCAGCCGTTTAACGGATTTGGGTGAGCCTGCCATCCCTTCTAATCCTTTCTGGATAAAGAAAGGTGACATTTTCCCAAGTGACTGCTCTCCGGTGGAATGGAGAATGAGGAAAAGAGGTGTCACAGATGTTGTTTTCTCCTCAGTTCTGGCTCTTTTAGCTGAATTGCTTTCACTCTCATCTGACGATCGATTAGGTAGGGGCCTTGTTGGGGCCCCAGAAGAAGAATTTAAATTACTCATATGAGTAAAAAGAAAATGTCTGATGCCTAAGTACCTCACCCACCACGGAGCCCTACGAGGGGACGCCCACTCGTGAACTAGCAGGTACTGCGTACACGAATGGGACGCCGAGTTCGCTTAGAGCACCATACCCACGTTACCAATAAGTCTTTATCCCGTCCCAGGACCAAAGGGAGGGAGACTTATTGGAACGCAGTTGACCCTAGCAGTATAGAACCACCCGCCGATTGATCCCAGTCGAGCCGGTCCGGGACCACCCGTCTCGTCGAAGCAGGGGCCAAAGTGGTGTATTAAGGCTGGGCCCCTCAACCACCAGGATCCCCATTTCCGCTTCCACGGGTCGCGGCGCACGGCTGCACACGCCGGATTCCAAAGATGTAACCCTGGAACCAAGGTATGGGCGTTAGATCCCAGTGATGCTAATCTGGAAACCCAGCAGCATCACTGGGAGGTCCCCTCACCACGTACAGGTGCCCACGTCGAGGGGTGTTGCTTGCATACATTTGGTTGCATGTCAGAGAGGACATTTCTAGCCCAATCTGAAATTGATTTATTAGTAGGGATTGTGACGTCGGTTTGAACGGAGACTGCTTGATATTTTTTTACAGCATTTGCATAGGTAATATTCTGGTTTATATTTGGTGCAACTAGTCTTCTTGCTTCTTGATAACTGACTTTGTTTTCAACCTTGTATTTTACTATTTTTTTCTCGGTTTTCCACTTTTCACAGGTCTTTGAATATGCAGGATGGTCGCCTTTGCAATTTGTACATGTCATTTTTGTAGCAGTACAGTCATTTTGTATATGGTCTGAGGACCCACAGTTGGGGCAGACAGGAATTCCTCGACATACAGTTTGAGAATGCCCATACTTTTGGCATTTATAACATCTTAAAGGGTTGGGAATGTATGGGCGAATGCGACAAAATAAATAACCTGCTTTTACTGAGGAGGGTAAATTTGGCGTATTGAAGGTGAGAATAATATTTCTTGTAGGTGTCAGTTGATTATCTTTTTTAATCATTATTCTTTTCGCTTCAATTACGTTCTGTCCCTGCAGTTCTTGAGTTATTTCTTCCTCGGTGACAGTTAATAAATCCCAACTCGATATGACACCCTTAGATGAATTTAGGGTTGCGTGAGGGGATATTTTTACAGGAATTCCAGCAAAGCTTGTCAGTTGTAGAAGCTTTTCAGAATGTCTTTGATTCATGGTTTCTATGAGTAAGTCTCCTGATTGCAGTCTCTTCACCGTCTTGGGAGATCCTGCTATACCCTCTAGATGTTTCTGTATAACAAAGGGAGACAATTTGCTCATAGGCTGGTTACTGAGAGAGTGGAAGATTAGGAAAGATGGGCAGGGTTGCTCCATCCGATCTGTCTTCAATCTCTTTGGGTTGTCATTATTCATGTCATTTTGGTTTGTGTTATCCATGATTGCTCCTTTTAGCCCTTGGCAAGTGGACTTACTTGCCAAGATTTCCGGCCCCGCCACGGGGAGGCAGGAGCAGTGCCGCAAGGAGGCCAAGCGGTTAGAAAGGTTAGTTGTTAGTAAAGAATATAATATATATAACAAAAAGAAAGGTGAATTTCCTTCCTCTGTCCTTACTTGATACTTTACAAGTGGAGAACTTATTTATGAGAAATAAACTGCTGATAGAAAACGATATAAATAAAAAGAACTTTTATCTCTCAGAAATATCACTCTTTGATTCGCACTAGATACGCTTGACCTCGGATTCGCTTGGCACCCGGGGCCCCGCAGAGAAAAAGTAATACTTGCCAGACTGAGAATTGGCCATACTCATTTTACTCATTTTCATCTATTGGCAAACAAAAATCCCCCACTCTGTTTTCAATGCCAAGTTCAACTTACAGTAAAACACATTCTTTTGGTATGCCCTCGATTCAGAAATTCCAGATTCCTTTGTTTTCAGAGTTTATGCAATAACCAGAATCAAGTTACTCTTCAACAGATCTTAGACAATTCTGCGAATATAGATGAATTATTTAAATTTATTCGGCAAATCAGATTTGATAAACAAATCTGAAAAAAATGTTTGATTTACATTAAAAACTTGGAAAGACACATCTTGGCCATTGATGCCCTTGTGTCTTTAAACCCTTAAACAACAACAACGATAGGAAAAACTTACGAGAGATTGTGCATGAACCGTCTAATGATGAAGGATCAATATAAGAATATGACCTCAGAAAACCAATATGGTTTCAAAAAAGGGGTTTCAACTGAAGATGCTATTTATAAATTGGTACAAACGGCCGAATTAAGTAATGATAAATATGTTTTGGGAGTTTTTATAGACTTTAAGGGAGCATTCGACCACCTTTGCTGGGAAAGTATTTTGTCTAGAATTTATAAAATTAGTAATACAACATTATATAATGTATTTAGAGACTATTTTTCTGAAAGGAAAGTAGTTGTTAAAAATAAGTATAATCAGATTGTTAAAATAGTAACAAGGGGATGTCCTCAAGGTTCGGTGATTGGCCCCTTTGCCTGGAATATGGTATTCGATGAATTTTTAAACATGGATATACCTGGCATAATAAAGATAGCCTATGCAGATGATTTAGCTATAATAGTACAAGGTAATGCTAGATCAAATATAGAGAGCAAGGCTGAAGAAGCTTTAAGAATGTTGGAAGAGTGGACAAGAAAACATAAGTTACAGATCTCTAAGGAGAAGACAGTACAGATGTTGTTGAAAGGGAGACTGAGTAGGAACAGGGCCCCGACTGTGAGGCTGGATGGGGATGCTGTCCGATATGCCAGGGTAACAAGATACTTGGGAATAATGATAGAGGAACGCCTCTTTTTTGTAGAGCATGTAAAATATTTAAAAAATAAAGTTAGAACCTTGTACGCCAAGCTCCGGCGAGTAATTAGGAGAGACTGGGGAATCAAAGGAAGATCCCTTAACTTATTATATCAATGTCTCTTTGTACCTATTATAAGTTATGGTGCTGGAGCTTGGGTGCATAGAGTTGATAAAGTAATTGTGCAAAAATATCTGTTACAAGCGCAAAGATTTGCTCTTTTAGGAATTACAAGGGCATGTCGGACAGTGTCCACTGAGGCCTTGCAGGTGGTGTCTGGGAGGATTCCTGCGTATTACGAGGTCTTAGTTTCTGGACTGTCTTATCTTACTAAAAGAGATATAAGGAAAACTGTACTTGGTGTTAGTACGTGTCAGGATGAAAATAGGATATATTCTGGCGCTGATGTGAGAAATGAGAAGAAAAGATTTTATGATGAGATTAAAATTATGTGGCAAGAAAGTTGGGACAATACTGGAAAAGGTAGACAAACTTATATGTTTCTACCAAAAGTAGATATCGTCAATCCTAAAAAGAAAACATGGCTCCAATTTGGGCTACAGGCCATGTTCCTAATGACAGGGCATGGTTTGGCACTAAGGCTATTTCAGCTGGGATTGCGAAATACTGGCATGTGCCCATGCGGAGGGGCCCCGGGTGCCAAGCGTTCCGTGGCCAAGCGATTCTAGTGCGTCTGTAAAAGCGTTTTTTCCTAAAGAGATTTTCAGCGAATAGATTCTATTTTTGTTTCAACAACCGTTTTTCTTGATTTCTCGATTAAAGTAGCTCTTTCGCACTACAAGAAGTAGGCAAAGGCCCAGGAAGGAAAACCACCTTTCTGTTTCTCTTTATATTAATACTAACTTCCTAACCCAGCCGCTTGGTCACCTTGTGGCACTGCTCCTGCCTCCCCGTGGCGGGGCCGGAAACCTGGGTGGTAAAGCAAACCCCCAGGGCCAAAAGGAGCAAAACATGGACTTTGAAAACTTTCCCCCGATTCAGACAGCAAATCCAAATTCAAAGGATTTGCACCAACCTAATGATGACAAAACCAACCGAAAGAGACTGAAGACGGATGATTCCCTAATAGAACATCCGAGTTTCCTGATCCTGCATTCCTTAGCGAACCAGGCCCTAGGCAATCTATCGCCATTCCTCATACAAAAGTGTCTGGAAAATGTAGCAGGTTCCCCCAAAATGGTGCGCCGTCTCAAATCTGGTGACCTGTTGGTTGAGACTACAAGCTCTAAACATTCAGAGTACCTTCTCAAGCTCACAACATTCAATGGAATCCCTGTTAAGGTGTCACCACACGCAACACTCAATACCTCCAAGGGTGTTATCTCAGAATGGGACCTAATGAATGTTTCAGAAGAGGAAATTGTCAACGAATTGCAGGATCAGAAGGTCATACAAGCGAAGAGAATCATGATTAAGAAAGATGGCGAACTTATTCCAACTCGCAGTATCATACTGACATTTAGCTCACCCAACCTACCATCATCAGTAAAAGCCGGGTATTTGAACTGCCGCATTCGCCCGTATATCCCAAACCCGCTAAGGTGTTATAAATGTCAAAAATTTGGACATTCCCAAACTGTCTGTAGAGGCGATGCCGTATGCCCTAACTGTGGATCGAAGGAACATGCCCAAGCTGATTGTAAATCGCAGTCCTCACTTTGCCCTAATTGTAAAGGCAATCACCCAGCTTTCTCAAAAACATGCGATCAGTGGAAATACGAGAAGAAAATTCAAAAATACAAGATAGAAAAGAAAGTCTCATTTTCCGAAGCCAGAAAACAATTACAGCAACTAATACCGATGCCAAAACGTACATATGCCGACGCTGCTCAAAAATTTCACTCAATATCAGTTCAAACAGATACATCAATCCCGCCAAGCATCTCTATTTCTGAATGGGCTCGAACTTTACTCTCTACTGTACCTCAGTCCTCAAAGCAACAGACTTCTAATAGATCTAATAACACACCAGTCACGATACCTCCTGTTACTCTTACAACTCCTGTAAGATCTAGTCAAACAGAAAACTCTGATCCCGGTAACAAGCAGCATGCTGAATCTTTCTTCATGGACACGAATGAGACTTGCTCTCATGAAGAAACGGAAACCATTCTGGAAATTCATCCAGAAGATGTAATAGACGCCAGACCAATATTTTCAAAGAGGGACAAAATAAAAATTGACCGACAGAAACAGACTTCCAAAAAGCAGACAGACACAGCTTCCTCATTTAAATCCAAACAATGAAAAACATCATCCAATGGAACTGTAGAGGCTTTCGCAGCAATATCGACGACATCCATGAGATAATTAAGCGTTATAAACCAATTGGAATCTGTTTACAAGAGACATATTTAACACCTCAGGTGTCTACTTCGATAAAAAATTACACTCTCTTTCGGCAAGACAGACCTGCTACTAATAATGCTCACGGAGGGGTAGCGATACTTATAGATGGAAGAGTACCCTGCAAACGCATTCAGTTACAAACCAATGTTGAAATTGTTGCCACACGAATAGCCATTGGCGTTACCCTAACACTTGCTTCAATCTACCTGCCACCCAGTCGCCCTTGTACCATACATGAACTTGAAGATCTCATTCAGCAGTTGCCAACCCCTTTCTGCTTATTGGGTGACTTCAATGGACACCATCCATTGTGGGGTTCTTCCAATACAGACGGACGGGGAAAAATCATCGAAATGCTTATTGAAAGACGGAATCTAACCATATTAAATACTGGTTCGCCAACTTACCTCCACCTCCCAACAGGAACAGTCTCTTCAATAGATCTCTCTATCTGCTCTCCAATCCTTTTCCCTAGTATCCAGTGGACAGCTCTGGATGATCCACTCAATAGTGACCACTACCCTATAATATGTAAAATTGAAACTTCACACTGCATACCTTCAGAAACTCACACAAAATGGAAATTTTCCAAGGCAGACTGGGCAAAGTATACCACTAACGTATCCTTCGACAATCAGATCATCAAATCTCATCCGATTGACACAGTTGCCGACCATATTACAAAACAGATTCTAGCAGCTGCATCCACCGCCATTCCGCAATCAAAGTCAAGCATTCGTAGAAACAGAAATTATTGGTGGAACGAGGATTGTAAGAATATAAAAAAAGACAAAAACCGTGCATGGAATTTATTCCGCAAACATCCTACCACCACTAATCTTATAAATTACAAGAAAATTAGAGCTAAAGCCCGTCATATTAGAAAGAAAGCAAAAAGAGACTCTTGGGTTCAATTCGCAACTACAATTAATAAAAATACTGATGTAAGAATTATTTGGAGGAAAATAAGACAATTAAATGGTAAATTTCCCCCTTTGTCGTCCCCACTTTTCACCGTGAATGGACAGGAGCTATCTACTCCTGCAGAGATTGCAAATGCTCTAGGGACGGTATTTTCACAGTTGTCTGACTCTACGGCATATGATCCATCATTTCAAAAGATTAAAGCTGTAGCAGAAAAATCCCATCCGAATTTTAGAACTACATCCTCTTTCCAATACAATACACCACTTACTTTGGTAGAACTTCAAGAAGCTTTATCCACCGCTAAAAACAGTGCTGCTGGCCCGGATGGAATATACTACATAATGTTACAACATCTAGACAATAAATCATTATCTTCGCTACTGACCTTCTACAATCGCATATTTATGGAGCATTCCTTCCCCAGCCTCTGGCGTCATGCTTTTGTACTGGCGATACCCAAACCAGGGAAAGATCATTCTATTCCGAACAATTACAGACCCATTTCGCTCACAAGCTGCCTAAGTAAAACCATAGAAAAAATGATACACCGTCGACTAACGTGGTATCTTGATTCCCAAAATATTATCTCTGACAATCAATTTGGTTTCCGAAAACACCGATCATCTCTAGATCTCATGATCAAAGCGGAAACAGACATCAGGAATGCGTTTATCCAAAACAAACATCTAGTAATGGTATGTCTCGACATAGAGAAGGCTTTTGACACCACTTGGCGGTTTGGTATCCTGAAAGATCTTCATTCCCTGGACCTGAGAGGACACTTACCGTACTTCATACAGAATTTCCTACAACACAGGACATTTCAAGTTCGCTATCGGCAAGTACTTTCGCAAACATTCATACAAGAAGAAGGAGTCCCGCAGGGCTCTGTACTCAGTGCAACCTTATTTGCAATTAGAATAAATCAGATGACAAAAAATATTCCAAAAGCTGTAAACTCTTACCTCTATGCTGATGATTTGACTGTGTCTTGCAGCTCGCAAAACATGAGCTTTATCGAAAGGCAGCTGCAAACATCTATAAATAACATTGAGTTATGGATGATACACAATGGTTACCGATTATCCTATCAGAAATCTAGAGTCATTCACTTTTGTAATAAACGAAAGATGCATCCAGATCCAGAGATACAACTAACAAATCATCCCATCACAGTGGTGAATAGCATTCGTCTCCTTGGTTTAATTTTTGATAATAAACTGAACTTCTTAGAATATATCACACATCTAAGGACTGCTTGCCAGAAAAAAATGAATTTATTAAGAATTATCTCTTCTACATCATGGGGTGCAGATCGGTACACCTTACTTCACTTGTACAGAGCCCTGATCAGATCTCGCCTTGATTATGGCGCCCCGGTGTATGATTCAGCTAGGGAAAGCGTGCTAGCACGTCTTGCCCCCATTCAACATTCTGCCCTCAGAATTGCTGTAGGCGCCTATAGAACATCGCCAGTGCAAAGTCTTTATGTCGAAGCCCATGAACCTCCGCTCAGCCTCAGGAGAAAGATGTTACTTTTGAACTATGCAGCCAAAATTCAAAGTCTGCCTTCTCACCCCAATTGGCCAATACTTAACAACCCACAGTTCTCAATGTACTACAGAAATAAACCTAGAGCAGTTCGACCTGCTGGCATCAGATTACAGGAACTATCACAAAATTGGAATATACATCTGGACAGTTCAGATCCTACATGGTCCTATATTAAAGCATCCTGTGACAGCTATTTCTTAAACTGGGGAAAACATTCGCTTGCAAATACCAATATACAGCAACTGCATGCCGCTCACACACAAAATTACCAAAATTTTACGCAAGTATACACTGATGGATCAAAGTCTGGTAGTAAAGTCGGTGCTGCAGCTGTCTTTCCCTTTAACACTATCTCTGTTTCACTTCCCATCGAATGCGGCAGTTATACAGCTGAATTATATGCTATCAAGCTTGCCTTAGAAAACATTCTCCACCTGTCCATCCAAAAAAGTGTAATATATAGTGACTCACAGAGTTCAATCTTGGCCTTGCAAAATTCCTCCTCAACAACACATCCCTTAATAAAATCTATAAAATCTCAACTAATGCATATCCATGATCACCAACAAGTTGTCATATTTTGCTGGATCCCAAGTCACACTGGGATATCAGGGAATGAAAAAGCAGACTATGCAGCCAAACATTCCCCCTCGACGTGGGCACCTGTACGTGGTGAGGGGACCTCCCAGTGATGCTGCTGGGTTTCCAGATTAGCATCGCTGGGATCTAACGCCCATACCTTGGTTCCAGGGTTACATCTTTGGAATCCGGCGTGTGCAGCCGTGCGCCGCGACCCGTGGAAGCGGAAATGGGGATCCTGGTGGTTGAGGGGCCCAGCCTTAATACACCACTTTGGCCCCTGCTTCGACGAGACGGGTGGTCCCGGACCGGCTCGACTGGGATCAATCGGCGGGTGGTTCTATACTGCTAGGGTCAACTGCGTTCCAATAAGTCTCCCTCCCTTTGGTCCTGGGACGGGATAAAGACTTATTGGTAACGTGGGTATGGTGCTCTAAGCGAACTCGGCGTCCCATTCGTGTACGCAGTACCTGCTAGTTCACGAGTGGGCGTCCCCTCGTAGGGCTCCGTGGTGGGTGAGGTACTTAGGCATCAGACATTTTCTTTTTACTCATATGAGTAATTTAAATTCTTCTTCTGGGGCCCCAACAAGGCCCCTACCTAATCGATCGTCAGATGAGAGTGAAAGCAATTCAGCTAAAAGAGCCAGAACTGAGGAGAAAACAACATCTGTGACACCTCTTTTCCTCATTCTCCATTCCACCGGAGAGCAGTCACTTGGGAAAATGTCACCTTTCTTTATCCAGAAAGGATTAGAAGGGATGGCAGGCTCACCCAAATCCGTTAAACGGCTGCGTTCTGGAGATATTCTAATTGAAGCAGCAAATATAAATCAAGCTGAAAAATTTTTGAAAGCCATATTTATAGGGGGAATACCCATCATCGTAACCCCTCACAAAACTTTGAACTCTTCAAGAGGTGTGATATCAGAGTGGGATCTTCTTCACGTTTCTGAAGAAGAGATCTGCTCTGAATTAAAAGAACAAGGAGTGACAGCTGTAAAGCGGATATCCATGCGTAAGGATGGGAATCTTGTCCCTACCCGAGTTCTCATCCTAACATTCAACACCCCACGGCCTCCAAGTTCCATCAAGGCAGGGTACTTAAACTGCCCAGTGAGGATTTACGTTCCCAACCCACTGAGGTGTTTTAAATGTCAAAAGTACGGCCACTCACAAACATCCTGTCGTGGTAATCCTGCCTGTGCTCGATGTGGTGTTAAAGACCACGAGAGCAAGGAATGTCTAGCTCCTAAGCCTAATTGTATTAACTGCCAAGGAGAGCACCCTGCATACTCTCGAGCATGCCAGCGGTGGAAGGACGAAAAGGAGATACAGAAATTAAAAACGGAGCTAAACATCTCCTACCCAGAGGCTAGAAAACGCATACAACCAATAAATAGCGGGAAACCTTCATATGCCCAGAAGGTTTCTGCTAAGTGCACTATCGGTACACAAACTGAGATGACTATACCACCAAAAGAGTCATTCACCCCGATTGCACGCTATTTATTGAGTTCACAAAAGCCCACCACAAAAACACAATCAGCTGCCACTCCTATATCCGTACCTCCTAGTGCTCCACCACTACCTAAACCAAGTGGTAAAGAAAAGCCAAAAACTTTAGAAGAGTCATCCGTGACACCAGAAAGAATGGATGTAGAGAACAAGGAGGTACAGGATGAATCAGTCTTGGAACTCTTTGCGGAGGAAGAAATGGACACGGGACATCGTCCTTTCTTCCCCAAAAAAGATAAAGCCAAGGCTGATAAAAGTAAGCCCTCAGCACCTCGGAAGCCGCCTGATGGACCCACCAAGCCAAAATAATGGCTAAATTCCTACAATGGAATTGTCGTGGATTCCGGCGAAATACTGATGACATCAAGGCCCTCCTGCAAAAGCACGAGCCAGTTTGCTTTTGCTTGCAGGAGACTTATCTAAAGGCGAATGATGATCCCACCATGCATAACATCACAATCTTTCGTAAGGATAGAATTGCGGATGGTCCTGCTCATGGAGGAGTGGCTATCCTTGTGAGTAATCAGACCCCAGTTCAGTTTGTTTGTTTGTTTGTTTCGGAATTTATTGGGCGCATCGGCAACTATGGCCATAGTGCGCCATGCATATGGTAACTATGCATGTAATTTCTTTTCAAATAGAGAAAATGGAAAGAAGGGACCAAAAAGTTTTTCTAACTAAAGGAGGTGATATACTTTAATTATCTTGAGAAAATTATAAATGCTTGAGACATTTGTTTCGTTGTTTAAAATTGAGGTAAGTGTAGGATCTTTTGTTGTGGCTGAAGTGCAAAGCATCTGGCGTTCTCTTGTATATTTTGTGCATTCGACCAGAATGTGTTTCACTGTGAGCATTGTATTACAGTGATGACATTGAGGGGGTATCTCTCCTCTTAAAAGATAACCATGAGTTACATTTGTATGTCCTATTCGCAGACGAGCTAATATTACCTCCTGGTGTCGGATTGAACTGAAGCTGGAAGGCCATCGCTCAAGGTTTGGCTTGATACTTCGAAGTTTATTGTTTGGCTGATTTTCCCATAATAACTGCCATTGGCGCGTGCATTTTTCATTGATTATTGGTCGATAGTCTTGATGAGGCACTTTCCACTTGTTCTCAGATGAAAGGTGAGCTAATTTGGCAGCATTGTCCGCTAGTTCATTTCCAGGAATTGCCATATGTCCTGGGACCCAGCAGAAGTGTATGTTTTTCCCAAGTACTGATAAGGTATGCAGAGAGTTGACTATTCTTTCCACGACTGGGTGGGTCATGTTCATTGTGTTTTTTAGTGCTTGAAGGGCACTTAAGGAATCTGTGAAAATAATGCTGTTGTTAATATCGGAAGACTCGATATGATTCAGTGCAACCTGAATTGCTATTAGTTCTGCGGAAAATATACTGAACTCACGTGATAACTGATAAGCTAATGTGATGTTTGGGAAAACTGCGGCGATTCCAACGTGGACATCATTCTTTGATCCATCAGTATGTACTATGGAAAAGCTAGGAAACTGGTTCACTACTGCATGGTATAGCTGCAAGAAATTTTCTCTATGCAATGTAGATTTATTCCATTCATGTAGATGTAAGTCACATGAGGGCGGAATGATATTCCAAGGAGCAAGAGAGGATGGAAGGCTATGTGCCACATTGTCTAAGGTTAGATTTAGTTCTTCTAAGAGGTGTTTTATTCTCATGCCCAAAGGACGATTAACATTAGGGCGGTTTTGGTATAACCTGGTGTGCTGTGATGAAAAAAGTATCTGCCAATTTGGGTGTTTTGGCATAGATCTAATTTTAAAGGCGTAACGTAGTATCAGTTGTTGTCGCCTGATCGAAAGAGGAGGTTCGTGTGCTTCAGCATATAAGCTATGTATTGGAGACGTGCGATATGCTCCTAATGCAATCCGTATGCCACTATGATGGATAGGGTCAAGCCAGCGAAGGGCACTAGGTCTTGCTGAACTATAGACTTGTGCTCCGTAGTCAAGTTTTGATCTTATTAATGCTCTATATAGCCGTAATAAAGTAAGGCGATCAGCTCCCCAATTAGTTGCAGAGAGAACCCGGATGATATTTAGTTTTTGTTGACATGAGTTTCTTAGTCTTTTGATATGCTCAACAAAGGTGAGTTTCTGGTCTAAAGTGATTCCTAAGAACCGTATGCTCGGTTGAACTGCTATTGGTTGGCGATTCAGTTCTAGCTCTGGATTGGGATGGAGTTTTCGTTGGCGGCAAAAATGGATGCAAAATGTTTTTTCCGGACAAAGTTGAAATCCATTAGTCTGAGCCCATGAACAGATCTTATTTATTGCCCCTTGCAACTGTCTCTCAATAGTATTCATGTTTTTTGCATGACACCAAATACTCAGGTCGTCTACAAACAGTGCTTTATCAATAGTGTTTGGAATTTGTCCGGCAATGGTGTTTATTGCAATTATAAAAAGTGAAGCACTGAGTACAGAGCCTTGAGGAACTCCTTCTTCTTGGGAAAATACTTGGGACAGTGAGGTTTTGAATCGAACCTGGAATGTACGCTTGCATAGGAAATTTTGTATGAAAATCGGGAGGTGACCCCGAAGTCCATGACGATGTAATTCACGGAGTATTCCATACTTCCACGTGGAATCATAGGCCTTACTGATGTCAAAGCAGACTAACACATGGTGTTCCGATCTGAGGAATGCATTTCGGATGGAATTTTCTAGTCTGACTAGTATATCTAGTGTAGATCTGTTTTGTCTGACACCGTATTGTGCAGAATGTAGGAGATTGAGATTTTCAAGGTACCAGATCAGTCGGCGGTTCACCATCTTTTCGAGAGTTTTGCAAATGCAGCTGGTCAAGGCAATTGGTCTATAATGAGTGGGATTTGTAGGGTCTTTACCTGGTTTAGGGAAGGCAAGGACTGTGGCACGATGCCATTGATTAGGGAATTTATCTTCCAGGAAGAGTCTATTGAATAGATGAAGAAGTAACTGTAATGATTCGGTACTAAGTTTCTGAATCATGGAATAGTGAATATTATCTGGTCCTACAGCACTGCGTCTAGATGTTGACAAGGCTCTGTGTAATTCGTGAATGGTAAAAGGTAAGTTGTATTGTTCATCTCCTTTTGAAGAGAAGTTTAACTTTTGTTTTTCTAAACTTGTTTTTAATCTTCTGAAAGTCGGTGTATAACTTTCTATTGCTGATGTTTTTGCAAAGGTTTCGCCCAGTATATTGGCAATTTCAGCAGGATCATTTACATACTGCCCTCTCCATTCCATGATGGGTAGAGGTATCGTTTTATATTTGCCACTCATTTTTCTGATTGCTTTCCAAATTTTATGTGTAGGCGTTGTTTGATTAATAGTTGAAGTGAATCGGATCCAAGCAGCCTTTTTATTGCAGCGTCTGACATATCTCGCTCTTGCTCTAGCGCGCTTATATTGAATGAGATTGGTTGTAGTTGGACTCCGGCGAAAAGAATTCCAAGCTTTGCTTTGCTCTTTTTTAGCCACAAGGCATTCATCACTCCACCAGGTTTTTGGATGAATCGGTAATTTAGATGAGGATTTCGGGATAGTTTGTTCTGCTGCATGTAATATCGTTTTTGTGACATAGTCAACTGCTTCATCAGTTGTGGAATTTTGGATTATTTCGGAATCAAGCTTAGTTAATTTTTTATAGGACTGCCAATCTGCTTTTTCAGTGAGCCAATGTGGAATTTTAGTAGGATGATGAGAGGGCTTATTAAGTAGTTCAATTATTATGGGGAAATGATCGCTATGTAGCGGATCGTTGTTTATCGTCCACTTTAGAATAGGATATAAGGTTGCTGAACAGATAGACAAGTCTATTGAAGTGCTTGTTCCTGAAGGAAGGTGAACGTATGTTGGTGAACCGTCATTTAGAAGAAGGAGGTTGTTATAGTCTAGACACTGTTCAATTAGTTTTCCTCTTTGGTCGATGTTGTTGTTACCCCATAGAGTGTGATGACCATTTAAGTCTCCCAAAATGAGGAACGGTGTTGGGAGTTGGGCTATAAGATTGTTGAGATCATTTTGTTGGAAGGTATAGCTTGGTGGGATGTATAAGGAGCAGATTGTCATATGGATGTCAGCTGCCACACGGACTGCTACTGCCTCTAGGGGAGAGTTCAGTGAGACCTGTTTGGTAGCAATATGTTGGTTTGTTAAAATGGCTACACCACCATGTGCAATATTCCCATTGGTTCTGTCTTTTCTAATAATGTTGTAACGAGACAGTTTTGGTGTATTTTGGGGTTTTAAATACGTCTCTTGAAGGCAGAGACATATTGGTGAGTACTTACAAGAAAGATCGTATAGGTCATCGATATTGGCACGGAATCCACGACAATTCCACTGTATTATTCTGTGCATTATTTATCTCTTATTAGGCTTTCTGAGCGTTTTCGGGTTGCTGAAGTTTTCTGTTTTTCACTTTTGCTTTTATCTTTTTTTGGGAAGGAAGGCCTTTCGGTGTCCATGTCTTCTTCAACAAAAATTTGAAGAACAGGGTCATCTGCTGATTTTTCTTCAGTGTCCATTTGTTGTTGGTGACTAGAAGTTAGGATATGTTTTTCTTTGGGTCCTTGATCCGGACTCAGGACATTTTCTTGTGGTATGGTAATTGGTGTATTTACTGCTTGGGTTTGAGTTGCACTGTACAAAGATTTTACGTAATTTGAGAAAGACTGTTTTGGGGATACTGTTAGTTCAGTTTGCGATCCGGTTGATTGGAATTTTTGATGGCTTGGGCATACGTAGGTCTGTCTGTATGAGTTGGTGGTGAGATGATTCTTTTTGCTTCTTGGTAAGAAACATTATGCTCAGTTTTATATTTCTGGATAAGTTTCTCACTTTTCCAGCGCTCGCATATTCTGGCATAAGCGGGATGATCTTTCTTGCAATTTGGACATACTGATTGAGGAGCATTACACTTTTCGCAATCATGTTCGATTGAACCACACTTTGCGCAAGTAGGGGTTCCTCGGCAAGCTGTTTGGGAATGTCCATACTTCTGGCATCGGAAACACCGTAGCGGTTTGGGGGACATACGGTCTGACATTACATACCAGATATCCGGCCTTAATGGATGATGGACGATTCGGTGTGTTAAAGGTCAAGATCAGATTGCGGGTAGGGATCAGATTACCATCTTTTCTCGTGGAGATTCTCTTGACATGAATAACTCCTTGTTCTTTCAGTTCTTCTAGCATTTCTTCTTCAGTTACATCTAGTAAGTCCCAGTTTGAGATCACTCCTTTAGAGGTGTTTAGTGATCTGTGGGGTGTTACAGTTACTGGGAGACCTGCAAAGTAATTTGTTTTCAGAAGTCGCTCAGAATGTTTGGTATTAGACGTCTCTATGAGAAGATCTCCTGATCTGAGTCTTTTTACGGATTTCGGAGATCCTGCTTTACTTTCCAATTCCTTTTGAATTCTAAAGGGAGAAAGTTTGCCAACTGCATTCTCACCAGTTGAATGGATGATCAGATAGGTTGGAATTGGATATGTCTCTGGCTCAGTTTTTTGGCGCTTTGCCGTTCCTGCTGTGGAACTGTCTTTATTTTTTGACATCTGGGTTGCGTCTGGCAGCCCAGATAAGTCTGAGTTTGATTTACTCATTATGCTCTTTTTGGCCCCGGGAGATTCTTTTTCTCCCAGGTTACCAGCCCCGCCACGTGGAGGCAAGAGCGGTGCCGCCTAGTGACCCAAGCGAAGAAAAGGGTTAGTAATAACTAAAAATAAAAAGAGGGATTAAAGAAAGGTGGTTGTCCTTTCTAGGTTATAGTATTTGAATATATCTATTTAATTATAATATTCAGGAGTTATCGGACTTTCGAAACTCAGGAATAACGTATTTACAATTAAGCGTACTAGATAATCACTCTGGAAAGGCGCTGTGGTCACTAATATCGCTTGGCACTCGGGGCCCCCAGTTCAGCCCTTGCTAATTACAACCAGCATAGAGGCTGTTGCAATTCGCCTTACAGTGGGATTTTTATTAACGGTCTGCTCTATTTATTTGCCACCTGGGACTGACATCTCCCAGGAAGCCCTTGATGATCTTCTAAAGCAGTTGCCTCCCCCTTTCTTACTTCTTGGGGATATGAATGGACATAACTCCCTGTGGGGTAGTGCTAACATCAATGAAAGGGGACGGGTCATAGAGCGTATGCTCAATGACAATGCCCTTTCCCTTCTCAATACTGGAACAAACACCTTCTTCCATATGCCTACCCGTACTTTTTCTGCCATTGATCTCTCTATCTGCTCCCCTTCTCTGCTCCCTTCACTCACTTGGGAAGTGGAGGAGAATCCATACGGAAGTGATCACTTCCCTGTGATAACCTTGTTACACAGTGGGAGACCATGTCTTCCTTTTAGGTTACCACGGTGGAAGTTTGATCAGGCTGACTGGAATGCCTTCCAACATCAGGCAAATTTTGAACTCAGTACAGTCAGTCAGGAGCCTATCAATGATGCAGTAACGTACATCACAGAAATCATTGTCCAAGCAGCTGCGAATGCTGTTCCAAAAACATCTGGCCGGTTTCCACCATTTCCCAAACCTTGGTGGAATTCACAATGCACAGCAGCAAAAAAGGCTCAAAACAAAGCGTGGGGGATATTCCGTCGATATCCTACCACTGCTAATCTAATAGCTTTCAAGCGTGCACGAGCCAAAGCACGCTACATTCGCCGTCAGAGTCAAAAGGAATCATGGATCCGTTTTACATCATCTGTTAACCAGGCTACCAATTCTAAGGTAGTCTGGGATAAAATCCGGAAAATGAAGGGAAAATATACATCCCACCCTTCTTCAATCCTAGATTACAATGGATGCGCTATTGCAGATCCAACTGCAATAGCCAATGCTCTTGGGGAAACATTCTCTAACATCTCTGCAACATCCTCGTATTCCCCAGAGTTTCTGGTCCTGAAACATAAACTGGAAAAAGAGGCACTTAATTTTAAGTCAAAGAACATCTATCCCTACAATGGGCCGTTCACTATTCAGGAACTGAAAAGAGCCCTCGCCCTTTCCAAAGCAAGTGCTGTTGGACCAGATGGCATCCATTATGAATTGGTTAAACATCTTTCACCAAAATCTATGGATTATCTGCTCTCTCTGTATAACAGAATCTTTATTGAAGGGCAGTTTCCGGATTCCTGGCGACAGGCAATCGTTCTTGCCTTTCCTAAGCCAGGAAAGGATCCAAAAATCACCACCAATTATCGTCCTATTGCTCTGACTAGCTGTCTGTGCAAAATTTTGGAGAGAATGGTCAATTCTCGTTTAATATGGTATTTAGAATCAAATGACCTTCTCTCCAATATCCAGTGCGGCTTCCGAAGGAACCGGTCCACTTTGGACCATCTTATTAGACTGGAAACATCCATCCGGGATG
Organism: Mastigoproctus giganteus; assembly: GCF_048544385.1. Lineage (NCBI taxonomy): Eukaryota > Metazoa > Arthropoda > Arachnida > Uropygi > Thelyphonidae > Mastigoproctus > Mastigoproctus giganteus. The sequence continues at coordinate 211,807 of NW_028328306.1, read as the reverse complement.
CTTTCCTAAAACGCGAACACTTGGTGTCGGTGTTCTTTGACATGGAGAAAGCGTATGACACAACTTGGAGATTTGGCATTTTAAAAGATCTGCATAGCCTCGGTCTTAGGGGGCAACTCCCCATTTTTATTAAAAACTTTTTAGCCAATCGATCTTTCCAGGTTCGTGTGGGATCCTCACTCTCTCGTTCCTTTAGCCAAGAGGAGGGAGTACCACAAGGATCAGTATTAAGTGTCACGCTTTTTGCCATCAAAGTAAATTCCATCACAGAACAACTTCCTCAAACTGTAAACAGTGCCCTCTATGTTGATGACTTTAGCATATTTTGCCAGTCATGCAACATGAGGGTGATTGAAAGACAACTGCAGAAAGCCATTGATCGACTCAACTCCTGGGCACTTACAAATGGTTTCAGGTTCTCGCCGGAGAAGACCGTTTGCGTACACTTTTGTCGTAAGCGTAATCTTCATCCTGAACCCGAATTAAGGCTCGGACGAAATGCTATTCCAATAGCAGCGGATACAAAATTCTTGGGACTCGTATTTGACAAAAAGTTGACCTTTCTGGATCACATCCGTCAACTCCGCACAAAGTGCACAAGAGGGCTGAATATTCTGCGCTCTCTTTCCTCTACATCTTGGGGTGCGGATCGATGCACCCTACTACGCATCTACCGTGCACTTGTACGATCCAGACTAGATTACGGGTCCCTGGTATACAATTCGGCCAGAGACAGTGTACTTCGGTGGCTGGATCCTGTCCATCATCTGGCTCTCCGTACCGCTATTGGAGCATATCGAACATCTCCAGTCCAGAGCTTATACGTCGAAGCAAACGAACCGCCGTTATTGCTTCGACGCAAGCAGTTGTCTCTAAACTACGCTCTAAAACTGAAATCCCTGCCAGACCACCCTACGTGGCTATCCGTTTTTGAGCCACGATGGGAAAATTTATACAACACCCGTAAGACTGCCAATCGCCCTTTTGGTATTCGTGTCCAAGAGCTACTTAAAGAACTTAATATCAAGGTAGACAAGGTTGCGCAAACACCAAAGCAACCCCTTCCACCCTGGCATGCTCATGTCCCGGCATGTGACTTGTCCCTTAGAAATTGGGGAAAGTCGGACACTCCGTCATCTGTCTACCTGCAGCTTTTTTCAGCACACCGAGCTGAACATTCTGACTTCGTGCCAGTCTACACAGACGGCTCGAAGGCGGAATCATATGTGGGATCCGCTGCTGTCTTTAGAGACAGCACTACATCGGAGCAGATTCCCTCTGAATGCAGCATATTTACTGCAGAGCTGCACGCTATAAAGTTAGCCTTGGATCACATTATTAAATGCCAATACCAACGGTTCATTTTATATTCAGACTCTCTCAGCGTGTTACAGGCTTTAATATCTGTGAGATATAATTCTCATCCAGTTCTGTCTAGCATTCAGCAGAAGCTTCACGTTCTCCATGAACGTGAATATGATATCCGCTTCTGCTGGATTCCTAGCCACATTGGGATTAGGGGAAATGATTTGGCTGACGCCGCAGCCAAATCAGCAATTCCCAATAATAACTACTGCCTGTTAGTCCCCTATACAGACTACAGGCAAATAATACACGAGAAGATTCACTCCCAATGGCAGGATTCGTGGAATAGGCAGACTGCGAATAAATTATATCGTATAAAGCCCGTAATTGAACCGTGGCAGTCTAGTCTGCGCAGTAATCGTACTGAGGAAGTTGTTCTTGCCCGGACCCGCATAGGACACAGTCATTTAACGCATTCGTTTCTGCTGAGGGCTGATGACCCTCCTATGTGTGTGTCCTGTGGCACAATGTTAACGATCAGACACCTTTTAATTGACTGTCCAGATTTTAGCAGTACCCGTTTTACCGCTTTTAATCATCTGACTGAGCCTTATACACTCAGTCAGATTTTATCCGACAATGACAATGTGTCTGCTGTTTTTAGCTTTTTAAAAGCAATAAAGGTTTTTAATCGTATTTAAAATTTATATTTTATTGTTGTTTATTTATGTTTTCAGATCTGGACATGGTGGCCTAATTAATTAGGTCACCGAGATGTTAAATTTTTTAGATATTACCTGGTCTTGGCGCATTATAGCCTTAGTTGCTAGTGCGCCAATAAAACCCAAATCAATCAATCAATCCAAACATTCATCCAACATAGCATCACCAGGTTACTATGTCCCATATATGGACTACAGATCCCATATAAGAAATACATGCAAAGAACAATGGACTCTTCTATGGCAATCTCAACTGAATAACAAGCTCCGTGAAATAAAACCTGAACCACAGTTATGGGTTTCCAGTTTTTCTGTAAACAGAAAAGAAGAAGTCATCCTGGCCAGAGCCCGGATCGGGCACAGTCAGCTCACCCATATTTTTCTTCTTACAGGGAATGTGTGTGTGTGTGTGGTATGGGTGTTTATTGGCGCATTAGCTGCTATGGCTATAGTGCGCCTGTTCTTAGGAATATTAAAAAATAACCCAGTTTAAATTAGTTTCAGTTCTGTAGCCGATTTATAAAAGATGATACACTCCGATTTGTTTTAAAAAGCAGAAAAGTTTGTTAACATTTGCATCCTCTCCAATGACATGATGTAATGTCAATATTTCTGAATGATTATCCATATTTTGAAGTATTGCATCTCGATGTTGTTGATACTGCGGACAGTCAATCAGAATGTGTTTGACTGTTAGATGTTCTAAGCAGTGTGGACATTGAGGAGGATCATCGCCCATTAGTAGGTGGAGGTGAGTCAGATGGGTGTGTCCTATTCTCATTCGTGTGAGTACCACTTCTTCCCGCCGCACTGTCTGATTGCTCGAATGCCAGAACTTTGGGTTTTGTTTCAGCTGGAAAAGTTTGTTATTCGTTTGGTTATGCCATAATTCTGTCCACTGTGCATGGCATGCTGCTTGAATTAAGGTATTATAATCGGGCGCTGGAATAGGGACAGAAGTTAGGTCTGAATTTGGACTTTTGGCAGATATATCAGCCACTTCATTCCCTTTTATGCCTGAATGTGCTGGAATCCAGCAAACCTTCACTAGTTGTTGACGATCATAAATCTGCAATAATAAACTCCTGATTTTCATTACAATATGGTGATTCTTTTGAGATGTATTCTGCATTGCTTTGATTGAGCTGAGAGAGTCAGTATAAACTATATATTTTGCAGATGGATGTAAATTCAAATTTTGTAGAGCTAACTGTATTGCATACAGTTCTGCTGAAAAGTTGCTATACTCAGGTGGAAGAGAAGCTGATATGATAGCAGAGGGAAACACTGCTGCTGCTCCAACAGTTGACAGAGATTTGGAACCATCCGTATATATCGGTAAGAAGTCGGCATGGGTTTGAATATGGCTAGCATGGAGTTGTTGCACAGTCACTGCCGGTAGGCAATTCTTTCCCCATTGAAGGAAATAGGTATCAGAGGTCAGTTGAGGAAAGGTGGTCCATGGTGGATGAGAGTAATTCTTTATCTGTTGCCTATTGTGGAGAGGAACATTCCAGTTCTGCGATATTTCAAGGAGCCGTAGGCCAGCCGGTTGGATTTTACTTGGTTTATTTCTATAGAGATTAACTAGTGGTGGATTAAAAAGGTATGGCTGAATAGGATGCAAAGGGCAAGTCTGTATTTTGGCTGCATATTTAAGTAGTAACATTTTTCTACGTTGTTTGTTTGTTGTTTGTTTAAATGTAAGTTTATTGGCACAAGGGCAACTAAGGCCAAATTGTGCCTGTCACAGTAATTGTGCAAAAATTTTTTTTTTTTTTTTTTTTTTTCAGTCGTACGTCACACAAGTTCAAATAAATGAATTTGTTTTAAAAAACTAAATAAATCGGATAGATTTGCGTCATCACTGAGAATATGGTTCATCTCTAATGAATTGTTTTGGGTTAAAACCGATTTAAAATTTGTTAATCGGGCCGCATGATTGTAAGGACACTCGAGGAGAATGTGTTTCACTGTAAGTAGGGCGGAACAATGGCGACAGTGAGGAGGTTCATCCCCTGTCAACAGATGGAGGTGGGTGAGATAGGTATGCCCGATGCGTGTCCTTGCAAGGACAACCTCTTCTCTTCTGTTTAGTCGTGAACTAGATTTCCAGTATTGTGGCTTTTTCTTGATTTGGAAAAGTTTATTGTGGGTTTGCTGCTGCCATACTGATGTCCATTGGTCAATACATAACTGTTTTATGATAAGTTTACAGTCCATATAAGGAATCGAGGCAAGTGAAGATACGGGGTTGACTGGGTTTTTTGCTGCTTGATCTGCTTTCTCATTTCCCTGGATTCCAGCATGCCCAGGAATCCAGCAGAACCTTACCTCTGTGTTATGTTTTGCGAGATTAATTAGCTGAGCTCTGATTTCTTTCAGAATAGGATGAGATTTCGGAAATTTATGTTGTAAAGACGTTACTGCACTCAAGGAATCGGTATAGATTATAATTTCTTCATTAGACCTGTTGTTGACGTGTTTGATAGCCATTTTTATTGCATGGAGTTCAGCGGTGTAAATACTACAACTTGGGAAAAGTTTTTCGGAGATTGCACAAGTTGGAAGAACTACTGCAGCACCTACATCTTTATCAGATTTTGATCCATCAGTATAAATTTGAAAACAGTGAGTGTTTGCTGATGCATGAGTTGAATGTAGCTGCTGTATATTGTGATTGTCCAACGCCTGTTTTCCCCACTTTTGAAAGTATTCATCGATTAAAGGTGTAAAATTGGACCATGGAGGCTCAATGTCTTCCGTGTCTGGGTGGATATTGTCGAGTGGGACACTCCAATTCTGTACAACATCTTTCAATCTGATTCCAGCAGGTTTATTTTCATTTGGTTTATTTCTGTATAAATTTTGGAAAGACGGAGCAAACATGTAAGGCCAGATGGGATGTGACGGCATACTCCGAAGTTTGGCAGCGTACGTAAGCAGCAGCATCTGTCTCCGAAACGATAATGGAGGTTCATGTGCATCAATATAAAGACTCTGGACTGGCGACGTTCGGAAGGCACCTAGGGCTATTCTAAGTGCATTATGTTGAATGGTATTTAGGGACTGTAAAGCTGATTTTCTAGCTGAACCATATACGGGTGCGCCATAGTCTAGTCTGGATCGGATTATAGTTTTATACAGGTGAAGGAGGGAGAGTCGGTCAGCTCCCCATGACATCGCAGAAAGCACTCTAAGAATATTCATTTTCTTCAAACAAATAGTTCGTACATGCTGTATGTGTTTCAGGAAGTTTAATTTTTTATCTAATATTAATCCTAAAAATCTAATATTATCATTAACTGGAATAGCATGGTTTCCCAGGCGCAATTCAGGATCAGGGTGCAGTTTTCGTTTCTTGCAGAAGTGTATAGCGACAGTTTTCTCTGGTGACAGTCTGTAACCATTTTGTGACATCCACGTTTGTATTTTATTTATTGATATTTGGAGTTTCCTTTCGATAGAGTACATATTTTGTGAGTGACTGGATATAGTGAGGTCATCGGCATAAAGATAAGTTTCTACTGAATTCGGTATGGTTGTTGTTAGAGTGTGTATTCTAACTGCGAAGAGTGTGGCACTAAGGACTGACCCTTGTGGGACTCCTTCTTCCTGTATGTAGATTTTGGAGAGTGTACCTCAATAACAGACCTGGAGAGTTCGATATTCAAGAAAGCTCTGAATGAATGCTGGTAAATGTCCTTTTAATCCTAGGGCATGCAGGTCACAAAGGATGCCATGACGCCACGTAGTTTCAAAGGCTTTCGCTATATCTAAGCTCACCATAACTAAATGTTCGTTTTTTATGAATGTATTTCGCACATTTGCCTCAGCCTTTATCATGAGGTCTAAGGTAGATCTGTTTTTACGAAATCCAAACTGATCGTTGTTCACCGTAGTTTGAGTTTCCAGATACCAGGTGAGGCGACGATGTACCATTTTTTCCAGGGTCTTACCTAAGCAGCTAGTAAGTGAGATTGGTCTATAATTATGTGGGTCTGATTGGTCTTTTCCTGGTTTTGGAATGGGTAGGACTACAGAATGGCGCCAAGATAGGGGAAAGTAATTTGTGACAAATATCCGGTTGAAAAGTTTTAGGAGAGAGTAACGAGATTTCTCATTTAGATTTTTTATCATTAAGTAGAATATGCCGTCTGGACCAGATGCACTATTGACAGATTTTTTTAGAGATTCTTCTAATTCATATATGGTAAGTGGTTCATTATAAGAGAGGGCTGACTTCGTTCTGAAATTTATTTTATATTTTTCAGCTACTGATTTGCTTTTTAAGAAAGTTGGATCATATGAGGTTGATGCAGAATGGTGAGCAAAGGATTCCGCGAGGATGTTTGCAATATTCTCGGGAAGGGTTACCTCTTGTCCTTTATAGACAATGATAGAGGAGAGAATTGATGGAGACTTTCCGGTAAGGCATCTTATTTTCCGCCAGATCAGTCCTGCACTTGAGTCTTTAGTGACAGATGAGGCAAAACGAATCCAAGACTCTTTTTTAGCTTTTCGCCGGATGTATCGGGCCTGGGCTTTAAGTTTCTTGAAGGTAATCAGATTGGCAGTGGTTGGATTTTTTCGGAACTGATTCCATGCCTTGTTCTTTTCCGCCTTAGCAGTGTTACACGCCGAATTCCACCAGTATTGGGTTTGGTTTGGGGTTTATTGGCGCATTAGCAACTAAGGCTATAATGCGCCAAATCCAGGTCATGTGTAGAAAATTAAAGTATTCAGTGACCTAGTTAATTAGGCCACCATGTCGAGATATAACATAGATGTTAAAGGTATAAAAGTATATCAGCAAAGCAATAAAAATTCAATTTTAAATACGGGTAAAAAGGCTTACTGATTTTAAAAAGCTAAAAACAGCAGACACATTGTCATTGTCAGATAAAATCTGACTGAGTGTATAAGGCTCAGCCAGATGACTAAAATCGGTAAAATAAAAGTCACGTTCATGTCTAAAACGTGGACACTCGATTAAAATGTGACGTATACTTAAATAGGTGTCACAGTTCTCACACATAGGACAGTCATCTGCCCTCAGCAGAAATGCATGCGTAAGATGACTGTGTCCTATGCGGAGGCGAGCTAGAACAACTTCCTCTCTGCGACTCCTGCGCAGACTAGACTGCCAATGTCGGATTACAGGCTTTATCTGATAAAGCTTGTTTGTGACATGATCATGCCAAGAATTTTGCCATTGGGACAGTAATTTAGCCTGTATTAGCTGCCTGTAGTCTGTATAGGGGACTAACAGGCAGTAAGTGCTGTGGGGTTCTGGTGACCTAGCCGCAGCATCTGCCAGTTCATTTCCCACGATCCCAATGTGGCTTGGAATCCAGCAGAAACGAATGTCGAAAGAACACTCAGACAGAGAGTGTAGCATCTGCTGAATCCGGATCACAAATGGATGAGGATTATACCTCATACTAGATAAAGCCTGCAGTGTACTGAGAGAGTCAGTGTACACCATACACCTTTGATACCTGTGGGTTTTAATATGGTCCAAGGCTAACTCTATAGCATACAACTCGGCTGTATATATGCTGCATTGTTGGGGAATCTTTCCAGATATAGAAAGACCTGGAAAGATAGCAGCAGATCCAACAGACAACTCCGACTTCGAGCCATCAGTGAAGACAGGCAAGAAGTTGGAATATTCGGCCCGGTGGGCAGCGTAGAGTTGGTGGTAGACAGCAGGTGGAGTTACTGACTTATCCCAATTTTTAAGGGAGAAGTCACATGATGGTAAGCGAGCATGCCAGGGTGGAAGTGGTTGCCTTGGTGACTGGGCAACATTGTCTACCATGATGTCGAGCTCTCTTAGCAGCTCTTGGACGCGGATACCAAAAGGCCGGTTGGCAGTCTGACGAGTGTTATATAGGTTTTCCCATCGTGGCTTGAAAACGGATGTCCACGTAGGGTTGTCTGGCAGGGATTTTAATTTAAAAGTATATTTTAAAGACAATTGCTTTCGTCGAAATGACAGTGGTGGTTCAGTTGCTTCAACATATAAACTCTGGACAGGGGATGTTCTAAATGCTCCAGTAGCAATGCGGATGGCTTGGTGGTGAACTGGGTCCAGCCACCTAAGTACGCTATTTCTGGCCGATGCGTACACTTGGGACCCATAGTCTAGTTTAGATCGGACAAGTGCACGATAGAGGCTGAGCAAAGTGGAGCGGTCTGCTCCCCATTTATTCGAGGAAATAGAGCGTAGGAGATTCAACCCTCTTGTGCACTTTGTCCGCAGTTGACGAATATAAGGTAAAAATGTCAACTTCTTGTCGAAAATGAGCCCCAAGAATTTTGTCTCGGGTGCTACTGGAATGATGTCTTGTCCGAGTTTAAGTTCTGGTTCAGGGTGAAGGTTCCGTTTGCGACAAAAGTGTACGCAGACAGTCTTCTGTGGCGAGAACCTAAACCCATTAGTCATTGCCCAAGAGTTGACGTGGTCTATGGCATGCTGCAATAATTCCACCAGTAATTTTTGTGTTTGAATCCTTTAATTGAAGTTTTAGGAATGGCTATAGCAGCTGCCGCCAGCATTTCTTCTGTGATGTGTTTAACGGCGTCATCTATGGAGTGATGATGGATAATATCATCATCTAGTGTGACGCTTGATGCATATTTATTCCAGTCAGCTTTTGAGAATTTCCACTTGGTTCGACTACTTACTGGTAAGTTTCTTCTTGTGCAGAGCTTACAGATTATAGGAAAATGATCACTGTTTAATGGATTTTCTGAAACTCTCCAATCGAAATCTGGAAATAACATTGGTGAGCATAAGGACAGATCTATAGCAGAAGTTGAGCCTGTTGGAAAATGGACATAGGTGTCGGAGCCTGTGTTCAGCAGTGTGATATTATGCTTTAAAAGAAAAGCCTCTATCGTGCGTCCCCGGTTGTCTGTATGTAAAGATCCCCATAACTGGTGATGCGCATTAAAATCACCCAATATGCAGAAAGGAGAAGGTAGTTGTAAGATAAGATTGGTTTGGTTTGGTTTTGGTTTTATTGGCGCATTAGCTACTAAGGCTATAATGCGCCAAGACCATGTCATTTATAAAATAATTTAAACTTTCAGTGACCTAATTAGTTAGGTCACTATGTCAAGAAGTATAAGAAAAATGTAGATTTTATAAACGAGTAAAAATATTTATTGACTTTAAAAATCTAAAAATAGCAGACACATTGTCATTGTCGGATAAAATCTGACTGAGTGTATATGGCTCAGTCAGATGATTAAAAGCGGTAAGACGGATACTGCTAAAAACTGGACATTCGATTAAAATGTGTCTAATTGATAAAACTGTGCCACAACACTCACACATAGGAGGGTCATCAGCCCTCAGCAAAAATGAATGAGTTAAATGACTGTGTCCTATGCGGGTCCGGGCAAGAACAACTTCCTCCTTACGATTCCTGCGCAGACTAGACTGCCACGGTTCAATTAAAGGCTTTATACGGTATAGTTTATTCCCAGTCTGTCCATTCCACAACTCCTGCCATTGGGAATGTATCTTCTCGTGTATTATTTGCCTGTAGTCTGTATAGGGGACTGACAGGCAGAGATTATTATTAGGGATTGCTGATTTGGCTGCGGTGTCAGCCAAATCATTTCCCCTAATCCCAATGTGGCTGGGAATCCAGCAGAAGCGGATGTCATATTCGCGATCATGGAGAACGTGAATCTTCTGCTGAATGCTAGACAGAACCGGGTGAGGATTATACCTCACGGATATTAAAGCCTGTAACACACTGAGAGAGTCAGAATATAAAATGAACCGTTGGTATTGGCATTCACTAATGTGATCCAAGGCTAACTTTATAGCGTGCAGCTCTGCAGTAAATATGCTGCATTCAGAAGGAATCTGCTCCGAAGTAGTGCTGTCTCTAAAGACAGCAGCAGATCCCACATATGATTCCGCCTTCGAGCCGTCTGTGTAGACTGGCGCGAAGTCAGAATGTTCAGCTCGGTGTGCTGAAAAAAGCTGCAGGTAGACAGACGATGGAGTGTCCGACTTACCCCAATTTCTAAGGGACAAGTCACATGCCGGGACATGAGCATGCCAGGGTGGAAGGGGTTGCTTTGGTGTTTGGGCAACCCTGTCTACCTTTATATTAAGTTCTTTGAGTAGCTCTTGGACACGAATACCAAAAGGACGATTGGCAGTCTTACGGGTGTTGTACAAATTTTCCCATCGCGGCTCAAAAACGGTTAGCCACGTAGGGTGGTCTGGCAGGGATTTCAGTTTTAGAGCGTAGTTTAGAGACAACTGCTTACGTCGAAGCAATAATGGCGGTTCGTTTGCTTCGACGTATAAGCTCTGGACAGGAGATGTGCGATATGCTCCAATAGCGGTACGGAGAGCCAGATGATGGACAGGATCGAGCCAACGAAGTACACTGTCTCTGGCCGAATTGTATACCAGGGACCCGTAATCCAGTCTGGATCGTACAAGTGCACGATAGATGCGTAGTAGGGTGCATCGATCCGCACCCCAAGATGTTGAGGAAAGAGAGCGCAGAATATTTAGCCCTCTTGTGCACTTTGTGCGGAGTTGACGGATGTGATCCAGAAAGGTCAGCTTTTTATCGAATACGAGTCCCAAGAATTTTGTGTCCGCTGCTATTGGAATTACATTTTGTCCGAGCTTTAATTCAGGTTCAGGATGAAGATTACGCTTACGACAAAAGTGTACGCAAACGGTCTTCTCCGGCGAGAACCTGAAGCCATTAGCAAGAGCCCAGGAGTTGAGGCGATCAATAGCTTTCTGCAGTTGTCTTTCAATAACCCTCATGTTGCATGACTGACAAAATATGCTAAAGTCATCAACATAGAGGGCACAGTTTACAGTTGGAGGAAGTTGTTCTGTGATGGAATTCACTTTGATGGCAAAAAGCGTGACACTTAGTACTGATCCTTGTGGTACTCCCTCCTCTTGGCTGAAGGAACGAGAGAGTGAGGATCCCACACGAACTTGGAAGGATCGATTGGCTAAAAAGTTTTTAATAAAAATGGGGAGTTGCCCCCTAAGGCCAAGGCTATGCAGATCTTTCAAGATGCCAAATCTCCAAGTTGTGTCATACGCTTTCTCCATGTCAAAGAACACCGACACCAAGTGTTCACGTTTTAGGAAAGCATCCCGGATGGATGCTTCCAATCTAATAAGATGGTCCAGAGTGGACCGGTTCCTTCGGAAGCCGCACTGTATGTTGGAGAGAAGGTCATTTGATTCTAAGTACCATATTAAACGAGAATTAACCATTCTCTCCAGGATTTTGCACAGACAGCTAGTCAGAGCAATAGGACGATAGTTGGTGGTGACTTTTGGATCCTTTCCTGGCTTAGGGAAGGCAAGAACGATTGCCTTTCGCCAGGAATCCGGAAACTGCCCTTCAGTAAAGATTCTGTTATACAGAAAGAGCAGACAATCCATAGATTTTGGTGAAAGATGTTTAATCATGTCGTAATGGATGCCATCTGGTCCAGCAGCACTTGCTTTGGAAAGAGCGAGGGCTCTTTTCAGTTCCTGAATAGTAAAATCCCCGTTGTAGGGATAGAGGCCCTTGGACTTAAAATTAAGTGCTTCTCTTTCCAGTTTATGTTTCAGGACCAGGAACTCTGGGGAGTATGAGGATGTTGCGGAGATGTTGGAGAATGTTTCCCCAAGAGCATTGGCTATTGCAGTTGGATCTGCAATAGCGCATCCATTATAATCTAAGATTGAAGAAGGGTGGGATGTATATTTTCCCTTCATTTTCCGGATTTTATCCCAGACTACCTTAGAGTTGGTAGACTGGTTAATAGATGATGTAAAACGGATCCACGATTCCTTTTGACTCTGACGACGGATGTAGCGTGCTTTGGCTCGTGCACGTTTGAAGGCTATAAGGTTGTTCGTGGTAGGATATCGGCGAAATATCCCCCACGCTTTGTTTTGAGCCTTTTTGGCTGCTGTGCATTGTGAATTCCACCAAGGTTTGGGAAATGGTGGAAACCGGGCTGATGTTTTTGGGACAGCAGTAGCAGCTGCGTGGACAATGATTTCTGTGATGTACGTTACTGCGTCATTGATAGGCTCCTGACTGACTGTACTGAGTTCAAAATTTGCCTGATGTTGGAAGGCAGTCCAGTCAGCCTGATCAAACTTCCACCGTGGTAACCTAAAAGGAAGACACGGTCTCCCACTGTGTAACAAGGTTATCACAGGGAAGTGATCACTTCCGTATGGATTCTCCTCCACTTCCCAGGTGAGTGAAGGGAGTAGAGAAGGGGAGCAGATAGAGAGATCAATGGCAGAAAAAGTACGGGTAGGCATATGGAAGAAGGTGTTTGTTCCAGTATTTAGAAGGGAAAGGTCATTGTCATTGAGCATACGCTCTATGACTCGTCCCCTTCCGTTGATGTTAGCACTACCCCACAAGGTGTTATGTCCGTTAAAATCCCCGAGAAGTAAGGAAGGGGGAGGCAGCTGCGTTAGAAGATCATCAAGGTCTGCCTGGGAGATGTCAGTCCCAGGTGGCAAATAAATAGAGCAGACCGTTATTAAAAATCCCACTGTAAGGCGAATTGCAACAGCCTCTATGCTGGTTGTAATTAGCAAGGGCTGAACTGGGGTCTGATTACCCACAAGGATAGCCACTCCTCCATGAGCAGGACCATCCGCAATTCTATCCTTACGAAAGATTGTGATGTTATGCAGGGTGGGATCATCATTTGCCTTTAGATAAGTCTCCTGCAAGCAAAAGCAAACTGGCTCGTGCTTTTGCAGGAGGGCCTTGATGTCATCAGTATTTCGCCGGAATCCACGACAATTCCATTGTAGGAATTTAGCCATTATTTTGGCTTGGTGGGTCCATCAGGCGGCTTCCGAGGTGCTGAGGGCTTACTTTTATCAGTCTTGGCTTTGTCTTTTTTGGGGAAGAATGGACGATGTCCCGTGTCCATTTCTTCCTCCGCAAAGAGTTCCAAGACTGATTCATCCTGTACCTCCTTGTTCTCTACATCCATTGTTTCTGGTATTACGGGTGACTCTTCAGAACGTTTTTGCTCTTTTTTACCACTTGGTTTTGGTAGTGGTGGAGCACTAGGAGGTACGGATATAGGAGTGGCAACTGATTGTGTTTTTTTGGTGGGCTTTTGTGAATTTAATAAATAGCGTGCAATCGGAGTGAATGACTCTTTCGGTGGTATAGTCATCTCAGTTTGAGTACCGATAGTGCACTTGGCAGAAACCTTCTGAGCATAGGAAGGTTTCCCGCTATTTATTGGTTCGATACGTTTTCTGGCCTCTGGGTAGGAGATATTCAGCTCTGTTTTCAGTTTTTGGATTTCTTTTTCATCCTTCCACCGCTGGCATGCTCGAGAATAGGCGGGGTGCTCTCCTTGGCAATTAATACAGATCGGTTTTGAAGCTGAACATTCCTTGCTCTCGTGGTCTTTAACACCACATCGAGCACAGGCAGGGTTACCACGACAAGATGTTTGTGAGTGGCCGTATTTTTGGCATCTAAAACACCTCAGTGGGTTTGGGATGTAAATCCTCACTGGGCAGTTTAGATAGCCTGCCTTGATGGAACTTGGAGGCCTTGGGGTATTGAACGTGAGGATAAGAACTCGGGTAGGGACGAGATTCCCATCCTTTCGTATCGATATTCTTTTCACAGCTGTCACTCCTTGGTCTTTCAATTCAGAGCAGATCTCTTCTTCAGAAACATGAAGAAGGTCCCACTCTGATATAACACCACGTGAAGAGTTCAGAGTTTTGTGGGGGGTTACGGTGATAGGTATTCCCCCTATGGATGTAGAGTTTAAGAATTTTTCAGCTTGTTTTGTGCTGGAAGCTTCAACTAAAAGATCGCCAGAACGCAGTCGTTTAACGGATTTTGGTGACCCTGCCAACCCTTCTAATCCTTTCTGGATAAAGAAGGGTGACATCTTTCCAATTGACTGTTCTCCGATGGAATGGAGAATGAGGAAGAGCGGTGTCACTGATGGTGTTGGTGTATCCTCAGTTCTGGCTCTTTTTGCAGAGGTGTTTTCTTTTTCATCTTCTCGATTAGGTAGGGGCCTTGTTGGGGCCCCAGAAGAAAGGGGATTTAAATTACTCATATGAGTAAAGAGAAAATGTCTGATGCCTAAGTACCTCACCCACCACGGAGCCCTACGAGGGGACGCCCACTCGTGAACTAGCAGGTACTGCGTACACGAATGGGACGCCGAGTTCGCTTAGAACACCATACCCACGTTACCAATAAGTCTTTATCCCGTCCCAGGACCATAGGGAGGGAGACTTATTGGAACGCAGTTGACCCTAGCAGTATAAAACCACCCGCCGATTGATCCCAGTCGGGCCGGTCCGGGACCACCCGTCTTGTCGAAGCAGGGGCCAAAGTGGTGTATTGAAGCTGGGCCCCTCAACCACCAGGATCCCCCTTTCCGCTTCCACGGGTCGCGGCGCACGGCTGCACACGCCGGATTTCAAAGATGTAACCCTGAAACCAAGGTATGGGCGTTAGATCCCAGTGATGCTAATCTGGAAACCCAGCAGCGTCACTGGGAGGTCCCCTCACCACGTACAGGTGCCCACGTTGAGGGGTGTAAGATAAGATCATCTAGTTCAGTTATCGGGCAGTTCTGATTTGGTGAGATATATATAGATACGAGAGTAAGCGTTGTGCCAAGAGCGAGGCGTACTGCAACTACTTCTAAAGTGCTTTGGACAGGAATACGTCTGGATGGGATTTTACTGTCAATCAATATAGCTACACCACCATGTGATCCATGGGCAGAGATCCTGTCTTGCCTGAACAAGGTATAGTTTTTAACTGAAAGTGTCACTTGTGGAGAGAGATTCGTTTCTTGTAGACAGATGCCTACTGGATGATGCTGATTTATCAAGTCGTGAATGTCATCTATGTTGTTACGGAGGCCTCTACAATTCCATTGAATCAACTGTTCCATTATTTAGTTTTTGAGGTAGAAATTATTTCTGACTGTTTTTTTAGAACCAATCTGTTTATGGCGTTCCAGTTTTATTTTATCTTTTCTCGGGAAAGTGGGTCGTGCAGTATCCATGTCTTCCTCAGCATGTATTTCTAAGACTGTTTCATCATTGTTGGTGGTGTTATCGGTTTCCATATCTGCGGTTAAAGTATTTTGCTGTTTAAGATTTCTTAGACTTTCAGTATCTGAACGTAATGGAGCAATAGTTGGTGGTACGGTTACTGGGGTATTATTTGCTTGTTCTTTTACTTTTTCTTTAGGGGACTCCTGCGGATTCGCTAGAACAGTCCGAGCCCAGCCGGAAATGGATGTAGCTGGTGGTATGGACACTTCAGTTTGTGTTCCTTCTGATTTGTATTTTTGTGTTGCAGCTGCATATGTGAGTTTCGGTACTGTGAGCAAAACTTGTTTCCTTGCTTCTTGATAAGTCACTTTGTTTTCTATTTTGTATTTCTGTATCTTCTTTCCTGTTTTCCAGGTTTCACAAACTTTTGAGTAAGCTGGATGGCTACCGTTGCAGTTTGGACATACTGGTGTTTGTGCTGGGCAGTCTGTCTGAGTGTGTTCCTTGGATCCACAGTTGGGGCACACTGAAACCCCTCTACACACTGTTTGAGCATGGCCAAATTTTTGGCACTTGAAGCACCTGAGCGGATTAGGGATATAAGGTCGGATATGGCAGTTCAGATATCCAGCCTTAACTGTAGCTGGAAGGATTGGTGTTGAAAACGTCAGTATAACACTGCGTGTCGGAACCAGTTCGCCATCTTTCTTGATTTTAATTCGCTTTGCCTGTATAACTTTTTGATCTTGTAGCTCTTGGACTAATTCCTCTTCAGTAACATTTAATAAGTCCCACTCAGAGAGCACTCCTTTGGATGAATTTAGGGTGGCATGTGGGGTTACTGTGACAGGAATATTAGCAAATTTTGAAATTCTCAGTAGGGCTTCAGAGT
Source organism: Mastigoproctus giganteus (assembly GCF_048544385.1). NCBI lineage: Eukaryota > Metazoa > Arthropoda > Arachnida > Uropygi > Thelyphonidae > Mastigoproctus > Mastigoproctus giganteus. The sequence continues at coordinate 195,798 of NW_028328306.1, read as the reverse complement.
GCCTACTATTCATGGTCTCTATAAGTAGATCTCCGGAGCGGAGTCTTTTCACCATTTTAGGTGGTCCGGCAGCATTCTCGAGACATTTCTCGATAAGAAATGGAGAAAGTGCACCTATTGGTTGACTTGTTTGGGAATGTATTATAAGAAACAGAGGTGATTCCTTTTTGGAAACTTCTGTTCTTTGTCTCTTAGGATGGGAGGTGTCAAAATCAGTTTGGTCTGTCCTTGGACAGGTTGAGGCACGAGGCTCAACAGATGGATAACTATCTTTGAGATCCATGTCAGCTCCTTTTAGCCCCTGGCAGAGAGACTTTTCTGCCAAGGTTACCGGCCCCGCCACGGGGAGGCAGGAGCAGTGCCGCTAGAGTGACCAAGCGGTGTAAGTTAGTTTGTTAGTTTAAGGAAAGAAAAAAGAAAGGTGGTTTTCCTTTCTGTAACTTACTTACAATTCGTAAGAGTAAGTTAACAATAAATAGTTTTAAACGTAAGAGAAACTTTCCAAATTAACAAGAACTGTCGCAGTAAGAAAACGCTTTGTAAATAGCTCAGAGAATCGCTCGATCACAATAACGCTTGGCACCCGGGGCCCTGGGTATTCAAGAGCCTTACTCTACGAAGGGCGTTCTAAGAGGTCTTCCTTTTGGTTCAAAAACTGTTTCCTCTATTCCAATCACTTCTGGTACTGGTGGTAATGCTGTGACCAGAGTCTGGGCAGCTCTGGTTATAATGGATCCACTCATTACCGTTACCAAAATAAATGACTTATGTACCAATTTTTCGGCCTGTGCTAGCTTAGAGGGTTCCTTTGGCCAAATTTATGCGGTCTCCGTATACATGAAATGCAGTCAGGATAATCAACCAATTGAGCCTTTTCTAAACTATATTGAGTTTGTTATGCTCAGACTGCGAAATCTTCCAATCATATTTATGACTGACTGTAATGCTGCTTCTCCCCTGTGGAATAGTCCATGTTCTTCTCCCAAAGGAGATCTTCTTGAAAACTGCATCCTTAATAATAATCTAGTTTTACATAATACCAGGGGCCATCCTCCAACTTTTGTCAGCTCTCTTGGCCAATCCTATATTGATATTACATTAACTACTAGGGCTTTTACTCTTAAACTGTCAGATTGGAAAGTTCACACTTCCTGGTCCCCTAGTGACCACAATCCGATAACATTTACCTTGTCAACTTTACCTCATACTCCGGTTCGTTTGCAAAACTTTGATTATCCTAGATTCAAAACTAAGGATGCCAACTGGACTCTTTTTGATGACAGCTTTCTTCAACTGGTAAATGAAACATCTCTTCAACAGTTGACCACTCTAAGCACTGAAAACCTTGTTGAGGAAACCACTATGCTTATTACTGAAGCTGCAAAGAGCTCGTTTCCCCTCAAACGGAGGCATCCTAGAGCCGTTCCGTGGTGGTCTCCTTCTTTAACTCAACTACGCAAAGAACTCAGGTCTAATAGGAAGCTATTTCAAAGGGCTAAACGACAAAACCATAATCAGGAAGAGATAAACATGCTTCTCCAGGTTTATAAGGGTTCCAGGAACCGATATATTAGCTTAATACATAAAGAGAAGAAATTGGCTTGGGAGCGCTTCATTCAGCGCTCACTGGCAAATGATCCCTGGGGAATCCCCTATAAACTTTTAGCAGGAAAGCTACATCCCTCTGTTCCAGGATCTTCTATTTTGTCAACAGATGCTTCCGAAACAACTTCTTGGAGTTCTTCTACGGAAAAAATACTTGACGAAATTATTCTTCAGGACAAAACGGTTCCTGAATCGACTACTCAGACTGACCTTAGAATTCAACACTTATGTTATACTGGTCCGTCTGATGAAAACCCTTTCAATTTTCAAGAAATAGATACTGCAATCTCTTCTCTTAATAATGGCAAGTGCCCTGGTCTTGACCTCTTAGAAGCTTCGATAATCAAAAGGGTCTGGAAAATCTGTCCTCAGCTTTTTCAACTGCTTTTTAATTCCTGTCTTTCTTCTGGCATATTCCCCTCTTCGTGGAAAGTGGCAAACTTAAAGATTCTGATAAAATCTCCAGAAAAACCACCAAATCTTCCTTCATCTTATCGGCCTATAGCCCTTCTTCCCTTTCTAGGTAAAATACTTGAAAAACTTCTTGCATGCAGGCTTCAAACTTATTATAAGGCAAAAAATCTAAATTCCTTATCTCAGTTTGGTTTTACCCAGGGCAAGAGTACTTCTGACGCTTTTAATCTCTTACTTTCTTCGGTTGAAAATTCTCGGACAAAATACGTTCTTGGCCTCTTTGTGGATTTCAAAGGGGCATTCGACACCTTATGGTGGCCGAGTGTCCTGGCGAGATTCCGGGAGGCTGAGGTTTCTATTCCTCTTTATAAATTATTAACTACATACTTTGATAATAGATACCTTGTGGTCTCTTCGGGATTTTGTTCTGTTAGAAGACCGGTATCGAGGGGCTGCCCCCAAGGATCAGTACTCGGTCCATTTTGTTGGAACGTGGTCCTTGACGGGTGGCTCAACCTTCCACATGGTAATATCATTCCGATTGCCTTTGCTGATGATCTTGCCCTTATCGTCCCCAGCAACTCTCGTTCTGATCTTGAGAACTCTGCGAATGCTATACTCCAGGATCTTTCCTCCTGGAGCCTTACACATAAGTTAATTATATCTATCTCCAAAACTAAACAAATGATGCTCAAAGGCAGCTTTGACATAAACCGACCACCTCTGTTGAAACTCCAGGATCAACGTATCTCAATGGTAACCTCTTATAAATATCTGGGTGTTATGATTGACAATAAACTTTCCTTTATTCCGCATGTTAAGTTCTTAGTGCGCAGGATCAGAACTATTGCTGGTTGGTTGCTAACTATTACACGCTCTCTCTGGGGAATCTCTTCTTCGACCTTGGGTTTGGTTTGGTTTGGTTTTGGTTTTATTGGCGCATTAGCTACTAGGGCTATAATGCGCCAAGACCATGTCATTAATAAAAATTTAAACTTTCAGTGACCTAACTAGTTAGGTCACCATGTCAAAATAAATAATAACAAAAGTATAAAAGATAAATCAATGGAAAAGAACAATAAAATGTAAATTTTATATGGCAGTAAAAATGTTTATTGATTTTAAAAAGCTAAAAACAGCAGACACATGGTCATTGTCAGATAAAATCTGACTGAGTGTATAAGGCTCAGCCAGATGACTAAAAACGGTAAAGTATAAATCACGTTCATGTCTAAAACGTGGACATACGGTTAAAATGTGATTAATAGATAAAATGGTGTCGCATTGCTCGCACATAGGACAGTCATCTGCCCTCAGCAGAAAAGAATGTGTAAGATGACTGTGTCCTATGCGGAGACGAGCTAGAACAACTTCCTCCTTACGAATCCTGCGCAGACTAGACTGCCACGGTTCAATTACAGGCTTTATACGATATAATTTATTCGCAGTCTGTCTATTCCACGAATCCTGCCATTGGGAATGTACCTTTTGATGTACTATTTGCCTGTAGTCTGTATAGGGGACTAACAGGCAGCGGTTATTATTGGGAATTGCTGATTTGGCTGCGACGTCAGCCAAATCATTTCCCCTAATCCCAATGTGGCTCGGAATCCAGCAGAAGCGGATGTCATATTCACGATCATGGAGAACGTGAATCTTCTGCTGAATGCTAGACAGAACTGGATGGGGATTATACCTCACAGATATTACAGCCTGTAACATGCTAAGAGAGTCGGAATATAAAATGAACCGTTGGTATTGGCATTTACTAATATGATCCAAGGCTAACTCTACAGCGTGCAGCTCTGCAGTAAATATGCTGCATTCAGAGGGAATCTGCTCTGATATAGTGCTGTCTGTAAAGACAGCAGCAGAGCCCACATATGATTCCGACTTCGAGCCGTCTGTGTAGACTGGCGCGAAGTCGGAATATTCAGTTCGGTGTGCTGAATGAAGCTGCAGGTAGACGCATGATGGAGTGTCCGACTTTCCCCAGTTTCTAAGCGACAAGTAGCATGCCGGGACACGAGCATGCCAGGGTGGAAAGGGTTGCTTGGATGTCTACCTTGATATCAAGTTCTATGAGTAGCTCTTGGAGACGAATACCAAAAGGACGGTTAGCAGTCTTACGGGTATTGTACAAATTTTCCCATCGTGGCTCAAAAACGGATAGCCACGTAGGATGGTCTGGCAGGGATTTCAGTTTAAAAGCGTAGTTTAGACACAACTGCTTACGTCGAAGCGATAACGGTGGTTCGTTTGCTTCGACGTATAAACTCTGGACAGGAGATGTTCTATATGCTCCAGTAGCGATACGAAGAGCCTGGTGATGGACAGGATCCAGCCATCGAAGGGCACTGACTCTGGCTGAAGAATATACCTGGGACCCATAATCAAGTTTGGATCGCACAAGTGCACGGTAAAGCCGAAGAAGCGTGCATCGGTCCGCTCCCCAAGATGTAGAGGAGAGCGAGCGGAGAATATTAAGCCCGCGTGTGCACTTTGTGCGAAGTTGACGGATGTGGTGCAGAAAGGTCAACTTTTTATCAAATACGAGTCCCAAGAATTTTGTGTCCGCTGCTACTGGAATAGCATTTTGTCCGAGCATTAATTCAGGTTCAGGATGAAGATTACGCTTGCGACAAAAGTGTACGCAAACGGTCTTCTCCGGCGAGAACCTGAAGCCATTAGCAAGTGCCCAGGAATTAAGGTGATCAATGGATTTCTGCAGTTGTCTTTCAATAACCCTCATGTTGCATGACTGACAAAATATGCTAAAGTCATCAACATAGAGGGCACAGTTTACAGTTGGAGGAAGTTGTTCTGTGATGGAATTGACTTTGATGGCAAAAAGCGTGACACTTAATACTGATCCTTGTGGTACTCCCTCCTCTTGGCTGAAGGGACGAGAGAGTGAGGATCCCACACGAACTTGGAAAGATCGATTGGCTAAAAAGTTTTTAATAAAAATGGGGAGTTGCCCCCTAAGGCCAAGGCTATGCAGATCTTTTAAGATGCCAAATCTCCAAGTTGTGTCATACGCTTTCTCCATGTCAAAAAACACCGACACCAAGTGTTCGCGTTTTAGGAAAGCATCCCGGATGGATGCTTCCAATCTAATAAGATGGTCCAAAGTGGACCGGTTCCTTCGGAAGCCGCACTGGATGTTGGAGAGAAGGTCATTTGATTCGAGATACCATATTAAACGAGAATTAACCATTCTCTCCAGAATTTTGCACAGACAGCTGGTCAGAGCAATAGGACGATAATTGGTGGTGACTTTTGGATCCTTTCCTGGCTTAGGAAAGGCAAGAACGATTGCCTTTCGCCAGGAGTCCGGAAACTGGCCTTCAATAAAAATTCTGTTATACAGAAGGAGCAGACAATCCATAGATTTTGGTGGGAGATGTTTAATCATTTCATAATGGATGCCATCTGGTCCAACGGCACTTGCTTTGGAAAGAGTGAGGGCTCTTTTTAGTTCCAGAATAGTGAAATCCCCATTGTAGAGGTATATGCTCTTAGATTTAAAGCTAAGTGCCTGTTTTTCGATTTTATATTTCAGGACCAGGAACTCTGGGGAATACGAAGATGTTGCCGAGATGTTAGAGAATGTTTCCCCAAGAGCATTGGCTATTGCAGTTGGATCTGCAATAGCGCATCCATTATAATCTAGGATTAAAGAAGGGTGGGATGTATATTTTCCCTTCATTTTCCGGATTTTATCCCAGACTACCTTAGAATTGGTAGACTGGTTAATAGATGATGTGAAACGGATCCATGATTCCTTTTGACTCTGACGGCGAATGTAGCGTGCTTTGGCTCGTGCACGCTTGAAGGCTATTAGATTAACAGTGGTAGGATATCGACGGAATATCCCCCACGCTTTGTTTTGAGCCTTTTTTGCTGCTGTGCATTGTGAATTCCACCAAGGTTTGGGAAATGGTGGAAACCGGGCAGATGTTTTTGGAACAGCATTCGCAGCTGCTTGGACAATTATTTCTGTGATGTACGTTACTGCGTCATTGATAGGCTCCTGACTGACTGTACTGAGATCAAAATTTGCCTGATGTTGGAAGGCATTCCAGTCAGCCTTATCAAACTTCCACCGTGGTAACCTAAAAGGAAGACATGGTCTCCCACTGTGTAACAAGGTTATCACAGGGAAGTGATCACTTCCGTATGGATTCTCCTCCACTTCCCAAGTGAGTGAAGGGAGTAGAGAAGGGGAGCAGATAGAGAGATCAATGGCAGAAAAAGTACGGGTAGGCATGTGGATTGTTGTTGTTGTTGTATTGGGGTTTTTTGGCACAAGGGCCTCTTGGGCCATATTGTGCCTATTCAGGATTTGTTTGTCACTTTGATCACAGTCTATCATACAGATTTATGTGCTTCAAATAATTAAACAGTTCCTCGAAATTTGCTTCATTGCCAAGAATATCAAATAACGTTAATGGTTCCTTTAAGTTGGACAGGGAGCTAAAGCTTGATTTTCTGACTGTTGAAAGTTGGGGACATTCTATGAGGATGTGTTTTATTGTGAGCTGCGACTGACAGAAGAAACACTGAGGAGGATTCTCTCCCATAAGCAAAAACAGGTGAGTTGGGTGCGAATGGCCGATGCGGAGCCTTGCTAGAATCACTTCTTGTCGCCTGCTTCTCCTGCAACTAGATGTCCACAGTTGTGGCTCTTTTTTTATCTGCAGTAATTTATTATTGGTTTGAGTTTTCCAAAGGAGAGACCATTGTTTCCTGCATGTTGTTTTAATGACAAATTTGTGATCGGTGTAGGGAACTTTTATTTGTCTGGAAGATCCAGCGTCGGGATGCTTTGCAGCAGCATCCGCATGTTCATTGCCTGAGATGCCAACATGACCAGGGATCCAGCAGAAGGTAACCTTCTGATTGACTGTTTGATAGTGAAATAACTTAGATCGGATCTCTTTAAGAATGGGGTGAGAGGGACAAAAAGTAGATTGAATGGCAGTGATAGCGCTTAAGGAGTCTGAATATATCAAGGATTCCTTGATATGGTACTTGTTTATATTATCTAGAGCCAGTTTTATTGCGAATAATTCTGCAGTATAAATACTGCATTCAGTGGGAAGAGAAACAGCTACTGAGAAGTTGGAGGAGACTGCTGCAGCACCTACGGCTGTATCCGTTTTGGAGCCATCAGTATAGATATGTACTTTTGCTGAGTTTTCCAAGGAATGCGATTTATGGAGCTGTTGAAAATTTGTATTAGCCAGGGATGTCTTCCCCCATCTTAAAAAGAAATTGTCACAGAGAGGTACGAATTCAGTCCAGGGAGGTTCGGGAGTACCAAGGTCTTGGAAGACATTATGAAAATTAATGTTCCAACTGATCATGAGCTCTTGCAGTCGAAGCCCTGCTGGGCGATTCTCATTAGGTTTATTTTGATATAGCATGGTGTATTTAGGGTCGAACAAGTGCTGCCAGCTAGGATGTGATGGAATACTCTTAATCTTTAGTGCATAGTTACATAATAAGGATTTTCTCCTTAGGTGCAGTGGAGGTTCATTTGCCTCAATATACAGGCTGTGGATCGGAGATGTTCTAAAGGCTCCCACAGCTATCCTAAGGGCACTATGCTGTATGGTGTTCAGTCGTAATAGGGAACTGTTCCTAGCGGAGTCATAGACAGGTGATCCATAATCTAAGCGTGATCTTATTAAAGCTCTATAGAGATGGAGAAGAGAGCTTCTATCAGCACCCCAGGACATGGCGGAAACGGCTCTTAGGATGTTCAGTTTTTTAAGACACGTGGTTCGAAGGTAAGATATATGGGAAGCAAAATTAAGTTTATTATCTAAATGTAGCCCCAACAGACGAAAATTGTTAGTGACAGGTATCAGGCTGTTTTTTAAAAATATTTCTGGATCCGGGTGGAGTTTTCGTTTTTTACAAAAGTGAATTGCAGTGGATTTTTTTTCGGCTAAAGAATAACCATTCCGCAGTGCCCATGATTCTATTTTAGCTATGGAAATTTGAAGTTGTCTTTCAATGATGTTCATAGTTTGGGATTGACAGGAGATAATGAGGTCATCGGCAAACATATAGGATTCTACTGTATTTGGTACTTCCCGTGTCATGTTTGTAATTCTTACTGCAAATAATGTTGGACTTAGAATAGAACCCTGCGGTACACCCTCCTCTTGTTCAAATGATTTGGATAAATTGTTCATATACCTTACCTGAAACGTTCTGTTGCATAGAAAATTTTGTATGAATTGAGGTAACTGACCTCTCAAGCCGAAAGAATGGAGATCTTTTAGTACACCATATCGCCAGGTGGTATCGAAGGCTTTCTCAATATCGAGATTGATCATGACTAGATGTTCTCTCCTTATAAAGGCATTTCGGATGTTTGCCTCAGCTTTTATCATCACATCTAGCGTGGACCGGTTCTTTCGAAATCCATACTGGCTGCTGTTTAGTAAGTTGTTTGCTTCCAGGAACCACGTTAGCCGCCTGTGAACCATTTTTTCAAGGACTTTTCCTAGACAACTAGTCAGTGATATTGGCCTGTAGTTATGCGGAAAGGTACGATCCTTTCCTGGCTTCGGGAAGGCTAGAACAATTGAGTGACGCCAGGAGAGTGGGTAGGTATTTTCTAAGAAAATACGGTTGTAATATTTTAACAATGTTGTTTTTGCTCTGTTGTCAAGTTGCTTTAACATTATATAATAGACCCCATCTGGACCAGCAGCACTATTTGGTGTTTTATTGAGTGCCCCTACTAATTCTGCGAATGTGAATGGATGGTTGTATGGATGTGAAACTGCCGTAGAAAAATTAATCTTACGCTTTTCTGCAGATTCTTTAATTCTTTGAAAGGTTGGGTTAAAGGTGGATATTGCTGATATGCTGGCAAATGATTCAGCTAAGGCATTTGCTATATCTGCTGGTGATGACAACTCCTTCCCTTCCCAATTTAGTATTGTAGCTGGGGACTGGACATATTTGCCATTGAGCGTTTGAATTTTCCTCCAAATGATTCTACTATCTGTGTCCTTATTTATACTTGAGGAGAAGCTGATCCAGGCTTCTTTCTTTGCATTTCTTCTTATTTTGCGGAACTTGGCTCTTAGTCTTTTGAAGTTAATTAGGTTACTAGTTGTGGGGAATTTACGAAATAAATTCCAAGATCTGTTTTTTTCCCGTTTCGCATGCGTACAATCTTGGTTCCACCAGTAGTTACTGTGTTTCCGTTTCCCTGGTAAAGATTTTGGTATTGGAATGGTGGCAGCTAGTAATATTTGAGTAGTAATGTGTTCCGTGACATTCTCTATGGTCTGAGATTGTATAATTTTATCATCTAATTGAACATGAGAGGCATATTCACTCCAGTGTGCCCTACGGAATATCCAAATGGAGCGACGTGGGGAAGGGGAGTTTGCTCGTGTTTGGAGTTTGCAGAGGATTGGCAGGTGATCACTGTTCATTGGATTGTTAAGAACAGACCACTCCATAATAGTATATAAGGAGGGAGAACAGATCGAGAGGTCTATTGAACTCATGGAGCCAGTCGAAAAATGAATGTAGGTTGGCTCGCCAGTATTTAAAATGGTGAGTTGATAAGCATCAAGAAAGGATTCTATTAGCTTACCTCTCTTGTCAATTGTTGGAGATCCCCACAGCGAATGATGTGCATTGAAATCTCCGAGCAAGCAGAACGGAGATGGTAGCTGGTCTATTAGATTTTCTAGGTCGTCTGAAGTGAATAAGAAATTAGGAGGGATATATATTGACGCTATTGTAAGAGTGATGCCAATTTCAATACGCACTGCCACTGCTTCAAAAGGGGTCTGAAGAGCAATATGTTTCGATGGAACGTTGTTTCTAACAAGAATTGCCACTCCTCCACAGGCTGGCGAGTCTATTCTCCTATCTCGTCTGAAGATGGTGTAATTTTTAATGGTGGGACACACTCGTGCATTTAAGTAGGTTTCCTGTAGGGCTATGCCTGCTAGATCATACCGGTCGATGAGATCATATAAATCGTCTTTTGTATTGCGAAAGCCTCTACAATTCCATTGGAGGAATCTTTCCATTAAGTGGTTTTATTGTTTATTTTTGTTTCTGACTGCTTTTTAGTTGAAACTTGCTTAGATCGATCCAATTTCCCTTTCTCTTTTTTTGGAAAGTAGGGACGTGTGACATCCATCTCATCAGTCGCATGCAGTTCTAATATACCATCATCTGATTCATTGCGTTGGTCAACATCCATGCCCGTAGCTACTGGTGGGTTCAGAACTTTAGTTTCTGCCACTTTTGGTTTGGCTGTTTGAGGCACGTCGGTTGGAATGGTAATTGGGGTGTTACTGGCTTGTTCAGCTTTTTGCTGTGAAGGACACTGTTTGGAAGCAGAGAGCAAGGAACGTGCCCAATCGGCGATGGATATATTTGGAGGAACTGTAACATCTGTTTGAATACCTACTGACTGACATTGTTTAGCAGCAGTGGCATATGTACGCTTTGGTTCTGTTATGAGTATTTGTCTTCTTGCCTCTGAGTATGTGACTTTATTCTCAACTTTATATTTTTGGATTTTTTTCCCTTGTTTCCATAGTTCGCATATTTTGGAAAAAGCTGGGTGATTACCTTTACAGTTTGGGCAATGAGGAGTAGCAGTGCATTCGGATTGATTATGTTCCTTTGATCCACAATTTGGACATATTGCCTCACCTCTACATGCAGTTTGGGAGTGTCCATATTTTTGGCACTTATAGCACCTGATTGGATTCGGGATGTAAGGGCGCACACGGCAATGAAGATAGCCAGCTTTGACAGATGTTGGTAGGATAGGAGAACTAAAAGTGAGTATTATACTCCTTGTAGGAACAAGAATACCATCTTTCCGAGTCAGGATTCTCCTTGCTTGGATTACTTTTTGTTCTTGAAGCTCTTGGACTATTTCCTCTTCTGATACATTTACTAAGTCCCATTCTGCAATTACACCCTTCGAGGAGTTTAGGGTGGCATGGGGAGTGACTTTTATTGGTTGTCCACCAAAGGTAGTCTGCTTTAATAACTTTGCAGAGTGTTGCGCTTTACTGGTCTCTACAAGAATATCCCCGGACTGAAGTCGCCTCACCATTTTCGGTGAACCTGCAACAGACTCAATACATTTTTGGATAAGGAATGGCGATAACTTACTCAGAGGCTGCTCTGAGAGAGAGTGTAGAATGAGGAATGATGGTATCTCCTCTTGAGGGGTTGTTCTCAGCCTCTTGGGTTGAGAGAAGTCATTATCATTGTCATTTATATTGTCTCGTCTTGAGCTCAATGGCTCTATAGGTGGATATATATTTTTATCCATCTTTGCTCCTTTCAGCCCTGGGAGAGTGAATTTCTCCTCCCAGGTTACCGGCCCCGCCACGGGGAGGCAGGAGCAGTGCCGCTAGAGTGACCAAGCGGTATAAAAGTTAGTACGTTAATTTAAAGAAAAAAAGAAAGGTGTTTTTCCTTTCTTAAACTAGCTTACGATTTGTAAGACTAAGTTGCCTAATAATAGGAAAGTAAGAAAACTTTTATAACTGAAACAGAACTATATCTTTGAGAAAACGCTCTAATAATCACTCAGGAAATTGCTTGATCACTATAACGCTTGGCACCCGGGGCCGGGTAGGCATGTGGAAGAAGGTGTTTGTTCCAGTATTTAGAAGGGAAAGGGCATTGTCATTGAGCATGTGCTCTATGACCCGTCCCCTTCCAGTGATGTTAGCACTACCCCACAGGGTATTATGTCCATTAAAATCCCCAAGAAGTAAGAAAGGGGGAGGCAACTGCGTTACAAGATCATCAAGGTCTTCCTGGGAGATGTCAGTCCCAGGTGGCAAATAAATAGAGCAGACCGTTAATAGAAATCCCACTGTAAGGCGAATTGCAACAGCCTCTATGCTGGTTGTAATTAGCAAGGGCTGAACTGGGGTCTGATTATTCAGAAGGATAGCCACTCCTCCATGAGCAGGACCATCCGCAATTCGATCCTTACGAAAGATTGTGATGTTATGCATGGTGGGATCATCATTTGCCTTTAGATAAGTCTCCTGCAAGCAAAAGCAAACTGGCTCGTGCTTTTGCAGGAGGGCCTTGATGTCATCTGTATTTCGCCGGAATCCACGACAATTCCATTGTAGGAATTTAGCCATTATTTTGGCTTGGTGGGTCCATCAGGCGGCTTCCGAGGTGCTGAGGGCTTACTTTTATCAGTCTTGGCTTTATCTTTTTTGGGGAAGAATGGACGCTGTCCGGTGTCCATTTCTTCCTCCACGAAGAGTTGCAAGACTGAATCATCCGGTACCTCCTTTTCCTCTACATCCATTGATTCTCTTAATTTTGGTTGCTCTTTTTTACCACTTGGTTTTGTTAGTGGTGGAGCACTAGGAGGTACGGATATTGGAGTAGCAGCTGATTGTGTTTTTGTGGTGGGTTTTTGTGAACTCAATAAATAGCGTGCAATCGGCGTGAATGACTCTCTTGGTGGTATAGTCATATCTGTTTGTGTACCGATAGTGCACTTCGCAGAAACCTTCTGAGCATATGAAGGCTTCCCGCTATTTATTGGTTGTATGCGTTTTCTAGCCTCTGGGTAGGAGATGTTAAGCTCCGTTTTTAACTTTTGTATTTCCTTTTCGTCCTTCCACCGCTGGCATGCTCGAGAGTATGCAGGGTGCTCTCCTTGGCAGTTAATACAGTTAGGCTTAGGAGCTATACATTCCTTGCTCTCGTGATCTTTAGCACCACATCGAGCACAGGCAGGGTTACCACGACAAGCTGTTTGTGAGTGGCCGTACTTTTGACATTTAAAACACCTCAGTGGGTTTGGAACGTAAATCCTCACTGGGCAGTTTAAGTACCCTGCCTTGATGGAACTTGGAGGCCTTGGGATGTTGAATGTTAGGATGAGAACTCGGGTAGGGACAAGATTCCCATCCTTACGCATGGATATTCGCTTGACAGCTGTTACTCCTTGTTCTTTTAATTCAGAGCAGATCTCTTCTTCAGAAACGTGAAGAAGATCCCACTCTGATATCACACCTCTTGAAGAGTTCAAAGTTTTGTGAGGGGTTGTGATGATGGGTATTCCCCCTATAGATGTGGCTTTCAAAAACTTTTCAGCTTGATTAACATTTGATGCTTCTATTAGAATATCTCCAGAACGCAGCCGTTTTACGGATTTGGGTGAACCTGCCATCCCTTCTAATCCTTTCTGGATGAAGAAGGGTGACATTTTCCCAAGTGACTGCTCTCCGGTGGAATGGAGAATGAGGAAAAGAGGTGTCACAGATGTTGTTTTCTCCTCAGTTCTGGCTCTTTTAGCTGAATTACTTTCACTCTCATCTAACGATCGATTAGGTAGGGGCCTTGTTGGGGCCCCAGAAGAAGGATTTAAATTACTCATGAGAGTAAAGAAAAAATGTCTGATGCCTAAGTACCTCACCCACCACGGAGCCCTACGAGGGGGCGCCCACCCGTGAACTAGCAGGTACTGCGTACACGAATGGGACGCCGAGTTCGCTTAGAACACCATACCCACGTTACCAATAAGTCTTTATCCCGTCCCAGGACCAAAGGGAGGGAGACTTATTGGAACGCAGTTGACCCTAGCAGTATAAAACCACCCGCCGATTGATCCCAGTCGAGCCGGTCCGGGACCGCCCGTCTTGTCGAAGCAGGGGCCAAAGTGGTGTATTAAGGCTGGGCCCCTCAACCACCAGGATCCCCCTTTCCGCTTCCACGGGTCGCGGCGCACGGCTGCACACGCCGGATTCCAAAGATGTAACCCTGGAACCAAGGTATGGGCGTTAGATCCCAGTGATGCTAATCTGGAAACCCAGCAGCATCACTGGGAGGTCCCCTCACCACGTACAGGTGCCCACGTCGAGGGGTCGACCTTGGGTATCTATTACGTGAGTCTCTTTCTGCCTATTGTCTGCTATGGTGCTAGCGCTTGGGGCCATAGAACTTCTAACTCGCTAGTTAAAAAATACCTAATACAAGCTCAAAGAGCTTTTCTTCTTGCAACTAGTCGTGCCTGCCGTACTGTTTCTTCGGATGCTCTTTTAGTCCTCAATGGTAGACATCCAGTCTATTTTGATATCATCTACAACTACTTGATCTATAATCGCAAAATTGGCCGTCAGGCTCCAATAGCTGGTTTCAATTATGATGCCGATCTTTCCCTCAAGGATGACAAGTCAAGGCTTTAATGATTTGTTCCGTGACCGGTGGCAAGCTTCCTGGCAGGAATCAACTTTTGGTAGAAACCTGTTTAAATTTATTCCTACAGTGTATCAATATAATAAGAAAATTAATTGGTTCAAATTTGGAATGACTACTTCATTCCTTCTTACTGGCCATGGCAGTATTAATTCCAATCTGTTTAGACTTGGATTAGTCCCCTCTCCTCTCTGCCCTTGTGGCCTTGAGGAGACGGTGGATCATTTAATCCTACAATGTTATTTATATACTGACTTAAGACTACCATTATTATTAGGAACTGATGTACACTCTGTTGAGGACTTTTACAAATTTTTAGAAACTAAAGAATCCACTGCTCTTCTAGCTACATTCGCTGAAAAGCTCTTTAAGCGACGGGCTTCTGTTCTTAATATTTAAACTTATGAACTCTAGGTACAAAACTGATTACTATGCAGTTATATTTACTCATTTTGTATTCTTACCCTATGACATTGTTTTTTCAGACTAGATATTATTAGTGTTGGTATTCTCTAGTCTGATTCTTTGTTAGAATTTGCTACTTTTTCCATTTTATAAAATTATTGTACATAACTAAATTCTTAACTGAAAACTATCTAATCGTAAATTATGTATAAATAGACCTTTTGATTATTTGCTTGGTGGTATGTAACTTTCACTATATTGCTTGTGGCTTCCACTGTTAGAGTACATATTGATTTTTTTTTTTTTTTTTTTTAATACTCAGGTTGAGTATGGTTGATGCCTGTTGATAATTCTTCACGTAGTCAACAATTGTATATCTGTATATTTTATTTGAAAATTGTTTCCTTAATTGTCTGTATTCTTTGTTTTGCTGACTGCGGCTAACTTGGGCATGTTACTTGCAGTTGGCTCTGATATTAGTAAAATATTGTTCAGGTTAATAATCGGTCTTTACCCAGGTTGGGTAGAGTTTTGTTGCTTTTGCTGTCTTACGCTTTTGGGTAGCAGCAACTGCACATTGTATATAAGTTTAATATTAATTCTTGTTATTGTAATCAAAATAGATTGTCCAAAATTTTTTTTTTTTTTTTTTTTTTGCAGCCAGCAACTGTAAATATGTACATATGTACATATGTAGATACAATGAGGTATATTACCTCCCTTAGCGGAACGCTAGTCTCCCTGGAGCGCCCCCTCGTGGCTAGGGACGGGAGTCATGACGCAATATATATTTGTTATTGCCTCTTGGCTGCAAAGTCTCCAGGTGCCGGCACACAACATTCAACAAAACATACACATATACTAATACATCATATTACACACACTCGCCGGCTTTAAAACTACAGATGAAATTGTGGTTATAGAGGAAACTCTGGGGACCACAAATCTACAAAAAATACTTTGATACTTTGTCCCTATCTACTAGTGGATACGTTCTTACCATGTGCAGTTGTGTTTTCCAGTGCTCCTATTGTGTGCTTTTATTTTGTGCTCTAAACCACCCCCCACTTAGTTTAGATATGTTCCCCATTTAGATGAAGTTCTGGTGAGTCCAGTGACACATTTCTTGACTCTGTCAGAGAAAGTAGTATGTCATACTAAACGATTCAAAATTTCGTTATTTTAGCGATTTTTTCTTGTGCTTCAGTATGGAAAAATGGCTGACAATTAACGTTGTACTTTCTCTGACTGATTTATTTTTTCTACTGTGTCTTTTGACCCCCTTTTCCAGGGGTGGTTAACAGCTTTAGACTTATTTTGGTTTGACAAGGGTGGCTGTTGAGGCTTGGGGATTCTCAATATACTATTTTTGAGCCTATTGCCAGCCATAAAAGATGGAATTTCTATCTGAAAAGATTACAATATTTTAATTATTATAGAGTTGTTGTTTTTTTCAGCTGCCATGTTTGTCTTCCTCAATTGGGTTATCCAATGGTAAGTGAGTGTAAATATTTTGGAGGGAACTTTGTTTCATGGGAGCCGCCATTTTGATTTTAATGGCTGCCTACATTGGAGGTGGCCATCTTGTTTGAATGATTGTCAGCACTACAGGATATGGAACTGTATATCTTATGGTATATTTGCATTGCTATTATTGGTTATTGTAATGGACATTTATTGATAGTACCTGCCCAAAATATTAGGGTCACCCAAGTTATAAATAATTTGATTTTGTACATCAATCTCCCTATGGGGTTGTATTGGTGTTAGACTTGATATATCTGCTACAGGAATCTATTACTGTGTGCTAAGGTGTGTTTAGGTTTTTTCCCTTGATACTGGAAGGATTTGGGCTATATTGGGCTGAAATTTTCTTTTGGCCATAACTCATCTTCTATGGACTCTTAGGGGATGGGACTACTTTCTAACATCTTCTAGGGTGCTCCTGTATCATAATCAGTGAAAATCAGCGCCATCTGCTGGATAGTATTTAAGATCAAGTTTTTCTCCAAAACTACTTGGTATTATTGTATATTTTCTTTCCGAGGGGATCTAGGACAGAGACCCACACCTGTGTACTGAAGCTCAAGTTGATTGGACCAAAATTCTGGTAGTTATTACAATTTTAAGAAAACCGGTTTTTCATCCGGCTATTTTTACCATATTTTAACAAAATTTTCTTTGGTGTGTGTGTGGTATGGTTGTTTATTGGCGCATTAGCTGCTATGGCTATAGTGCGCCTATTCGTAGTTATATCAGAAAATAATAAAGAACGTAACAATTCAAATTCATTTCAGTTCTGAGAGCTATTCATAAAAGATTATACACTCTAATTTGTTTCAGAAAGCAGAAAAGTTCCTTAATATTTGCCTCCTCTCCTATGATATGATGTAGTGTCAGCGGTTCTTGAATATTAGCCAGATTTTGAAGTGTTGAAGTACGATGTGGTTGATAGTGTGGACAGTCAATCAAAATATGTTTGACTGTTAGATGTTCAGAGCAGTGTGAACACTGTGGAGGATCATTGCCGGTAAGTAAATGGAGGTGAGTCAGATGGGTATGCCCTATTCTTATCCGTGCGAGTACCACTTCTTCTCGCCGAACTGTCTGAGTGCATGAGTGCCATAATTTTGGGTCCTGTTTCAATTGAAAAAGTTTGTTATTTGTTTCTTTATGCCATAGCGCTGTCCACTGTGCATGGTATGCTGTTTGAATTATGATATTATAATCAGATGCTGGAATGAAGGCAGAGGTTAAGTCTAAGGTTGATGGATTTTTAGCAGATATATCAGCTAGTTCATTTCCTTTTATGCCTGAATGTGCCGGAATCCAGCAAAACTTCACTAGTTGTTGACGGTTGTCAATTTGCAATAGTAAACTCCTGATTTTAATTAAAATATGGTGATTCTGTTGAGAGGGATTCTGCATTGCTCTAATTGAGCTGAGAGAGTCAGTGTAAACTATATATTTTTCAGATGGATGTAGAGTCAAATTTTCTAGGGCTAATTGTATTGCATACAGTTCTGCTGAAAAGTTGGTATACTCAGGTGGAAGAGAAGCTGATATGATAGCAGAGGGAAACACTGCTGCTGCGCCAACAGTTGAAAGAGATTTGGAACCATCCGTATATACCGGCAAGAAGTCAGCACAGCTTTGAAGATGGCTAGCATGGAGTTGTTGCACATTCAGTGTCGGTAGGCGATTCTTTCCCCATTGTAGAAAATAAGTATCACAAGTTAGTTGAGGAAACGATGTCCACGGAGGATGACAGTAATTCTCTATCTGTTGCCTATTGTGGAGAGGAACATTCCAGTTCTGTGATATTTCAAGAAGCCGTAGGCCAGCTGGTCGGATTTTACCTGGTTTATTTCTATAGAGATTAATTAGTGGTTGATTAAAAAGGTAGGGCTGAATAGGATGCAAAGAGCAAGTCTGTATTTTGGCTGCATATTTAAGTAACAGCATTTTTCTGCGGAGATGCAGAGGGGGCTCATGAGCTTCAATGTATAGACTATGAGTTGGAGATGTCCTATACGCACCAATTGCAATCCGCAGTGCATTATGTTGAATAGGATCTAGCCAGCGTAGTACACTCTTTCGGGCAGAATCATAAACTGGAGCACCATAATCTAAACGGGATCTGATCAATGCTCTATATAAGAGCAGCAAAGTTGTACGGTCTGCTCCCCAAGAATGGGCAGATAAAGCTCTTAGCATGTTGATCTTTTTGAGACAGGTAGTACGTAACAATTTAACATGCTCAAAGAAATTCAGCTTACTGTCCAGGATTAGTCCCAAGAATCTGGTATTGCTGGCAATCGGAATGGTGGTATTTGATATCCGAAGTTCAGGATCCGTATGCAGTTTGCGTTGATTGCAAAAGTGGATCGCAACTGTTTTTTGTTGGGAAAGACGATATCCATTGCACTCAGCCCACTTTTGTACTTTATTGAGAGATATCTGCAATTGCCTTTCAATAGATCTCATATTCTGTGAATGGCAAGAAAGAGAGAGATCGTCAGCGTAAAGGTACGCCTTTACAGTATTTGGAAGTTCTTTTGTGATAGAATCAATTCTGAGGGCAAAGAGGGTCGCACTCAAAACTGACCCTTGTGGTACTCCTTCTTCTTGCAAGAATGTAGTAGAAAGGGAATTTTGATATCGCACCTGGAAAGATCTGCTCTTGAGGAAGTTCTTAATAAATATAGGCAGGTTGCCACGGAGACCATGGTTATGGAGGTCACGGAGAATTCCATAACGCCAGGTGGTATCGAATGCCTTCTCAATATCTATGGAGACCATAACTAGGTGTTCGTTTTTAACAAAGGCATTGCGAATTTCGGATTCAGCCTTGATCATCAGATCAAAGGAGGACCTGTTTTGGCGAAAGCCATGCTGACTATTACTTAGTAGATGTTCGCTTTCAATGATCCAAGCGAGTCGACTGTGGATCATTTTTTCAAGAATTTTACCGAGGCAACTGGACAGAGATATTGGTCTGTAACTATTAGGATTGGAGGGGTCTTTTCCAGGTTTCAAGAAGGCCAAAACTGTAGAATGGTGCCAAGAAGTGGGATAAACATTTCCCAGGAAGATTCGGTTAAAAAAGGCTAGCAGCATTTGTAAGTTTTCCTCATCAAGGTGCTGTAACATAACATAATATATCCCATCTGGCCCAGCGGCACTGTTGCGCGTTGTTCTGATGGCTTGCATAAGTTCACATTTTTGGAGTGGCTGGTTATATGGAAGTAGCAGTGAAGTTCGAAAGTTGATGTGTCTCTGTTCTGCGGTGTTCTTAGTTTTCTGAAATTCCGGAGAGTAGGTGGAAGCAGCTGAGACGTCAGCAAACGTTTTGCCTAAGGCATTTGCTATATCCAGAGGAGCAGAAACGTTTAGACCATTGCAGGAGAGAATTGGGGAAGGAGCAGTTGGAAACTTCCCGGAAAGCTGCCTAATTTTCTTCCATATTAATCGTGGGTTCGTGTTTCTATTGATAGTGGATGCAAACCGAGTCCAAGAATCTTTCTTGGCTTGTCTTTGAATGAAACGAGCTTTTGCCTTTAGTTTCTTGTATTGAATAAGATTAACTGTAGTTGGAGTTCGCCGAAATAAATTCCATGCTTTATTTTGTTCTTTCTTCGCTTTTGTGCATTCCTCATTCCACCAACAGTTGAAATGGCGTCGAGTCTTTGAATTTGATATTGGAATTGAGATTTTAGCTGCAAATAAAAGGCAGGAAGTGATATAGTCGGTAACTTCATCTATGGGATGTAGTTGTATAATTTTTTTATCCAATGTGATTGCTGATTGAAATTTGTCCCAATTAGCTTTAGAAAATTTCCATTTCCTGCAGGGTTCGTCTAATGGTGGTTGTGTAGTCATCAGATTACAAACAATTGGAAAATGGTCGCTGCCCATGGGATTATCCAGAGCGGACCATTGTATGACTGAAAACAGTATTGGGGAGCAAATCGATAGGTCAATGGCAGAAGTCTGTCCATTAGGTAACTGTATATGGGTGTGCGAACCACTGTTAAGAAGAGTGAGGTTTTCTTTATCCAGTAAAGTTTCGATCAGTCGGCCGCGTCTGTCTAATTTAGTTGATCCCCATAAAGGGTGGTGGCCATTGAAATCCCCTAGCAGGCAGATAGGGGAGGGGAGCTGTAATAAAAGTTCTTTAAGATCATTATAAGAGTAAGTATGATTTGGTGGGAGATAAACTGAGACTAGAGTTAAAGCAGTCTGACTAATCAGACGCACGGCGACAGCTTCGATTTGGGTTTGGAGAGTGATTTGCCTAGCTGGAATCCTTGTGTTAATTAAGATAGCTACACCACCTCGAGCAGAATTGGATGTATTCCGATCTAGTCGATAGATTGAGTAGTTTTTTATGGAAATGGAAATTTGAGGAGTTAAATAGGTTTCTTGCAGGCAGAAACCAACTGGAGAGTAGCGGTTAATTAAGTAATGAATGTCGTCAATGTTGCCACGAAAGCCTCTGCAATTCCATTGCAAGATGTTAGGCATTACTTGAATTTAGAAGAAGAAGCTGTACCTGACGTGGATGTCTTATGGCGTTCTGGCTTTGGTTTGTCTCTTTTTGGAAATGTAGGGCGACCTGTGTCCATATCTTCTTCTTCTGCAAATATTTCCAGAACCGGATCTTCCTGTTTGGGAGAATACTCTGAATGCATCGATGTGTCCTGAATAACCTTTTTTGTAGATGAATTAAGATTATTTGAAGTAGTAGCAATCACTGGTGGAGGAGGAGATTTTGCTGGAATTTTAAGAGGCGTATTACTGGCTTGGTCTGAGTGCTTCAGGGTATTGGACTCTTGCTGAGAGAGGACAGCTCGAGCCCAGTCGGAGATTGATATGTTATGTGGAATGGTAACATCAGTTTGCGTGGCTATTGTCTGATATTTTTTTGCGATACTGGCATAGGTACGGTTATGTATAATGGGTGCAACTAATTTTCTTGCTTCCTGATAACTAACTTTATTTTCGACTTTATATTGCATAATTTTTTTCTCTGTTTTCCATCTCTCACATGTCTTAGAGTAGGCCGGATGGTTGCCTTTGCAGTTGGGACAGATCATTTCTTTCACTGAACAATCACTTTGAATGTGATCAGAGGATCCACAGTTGGGACAAACTGGGTTGCTTCTGCATGTCGTTTGAGAGTGGCCATACTTTTGGCATTTATAACATCTCAACGGATTTGGTATAAACGGACGAGTGCGGCAAAGAAGATATCCTGCTTTTATTGATGAGGGCAGATTTGGACTGTTAAAGGTGAGAATTATATTTCTGGTAGGTATCAGTATATTGTCTCTTTTCACCATAATTCTCTTTACAGCGATGACATTTTGTTCCTTAAGTTCTTCTTTAATTTCTTCCTCCGTCACATTCATCAGGTCCCAACTAGATATTACACCCTTTGATGTATTTAGGGTTGCATGTGGAGTTACGTTAACTGGAATACCAGCAAAAGTTGTCATTTTTAGTAGTTTTTCAGAATGCCTGTGGTTTAGAGTTTCAACAAGTAAGTCCCCTGATTGCAGTCTCTTAACCGTCTTGGGAGACCCTGCAATACTTTCCAGATGTTTTTGGATTAGAAAAGGGGATAGCTTACTGAGCGGCTGTTCTGATAGTGAGTGGATTATTAAAAATGCTGGTAAGTCTGTCACCGAGGGATTTGTTTTCAACCTCTTTGCTTGTGACGAGTCATGTTTATTTTCGGTATCTGGTCGACAGCTTGTCGACTCTATAGTTGGAAACATATTTTTTTCCATGTTGGCTCCTCTTAGCCCCTGGCAGATGGACTTTTCTGCCAAGGTTACCGGCCCCGCCACGGGGAGGCAGGAGCAGTGCCTGGTGTGACCAAGCGAAGTTAGTAGTGATTAGTCTATTAAATATGAAAAAAGAAAGGTTACTTTCCTTTCTTGCTCTCGATCAGTACTTTTGAAAAAAGAGCTGCTATTAAATAAAAGGATTTATTAAGGAGAAGAACGTAAAATAGAACTAGAATTCACCTTTTGAGAATCGCAGTGAAAGCACAGAGAAATCGCTTAGTCACAATCGCTTGGCACCCGGGGCCATTTTCTTTGGCTTATAACTTTTTGTCTAATTGACGGATTTTAACCAAATTTAATATTTAAGTATATCTTACCTTGCTCTTGAAGACTGCACTGCCACCTGGTGGTCATTCTTGTAACTAAAACTTTTTGTATTTCTAGCTGTTTTTATTTTAGATTTTCAATATGTCTCAGCGTGGTAAAAGTGTTACCCCTGATTGTGTAGATAATGGTAGTATTGTGCCCTCGTCTTCCTTACTTCCCGATGTAAATATTGTTCCTGTTGATGAAGTTATCGGGCAGACCATTCCCCCGGGTGGAGTGGTCAAATTGTCCCAATTGGAGAATAGGACTACAAATGTTAGTCCTACTGATGTACATTCTACTGTTAATCTTGAAGAATTAAGGAGTAAATTCTTCAATATATTTAAGGCGGATAATGCTGGCAAAGTTGTCACTGTCCCTATGGTTCTTGAGGCTACCCAGCTATGGCTTCAGTTAGAAGCTATTGCCTCCGATGCATTGAAGTCTCCGAGCAAGCAGAACGGAGATGGTAGCTGGTCTATTAGATTTTCTAGGTCGTCTGAAGTGAATAAGAAATTAGGAGGGATATATATTGACGCTATTGTAAGAGTGATGCCAATTTCAATACGCACTGCCACTGCTTCAAAAGGGGTCTGAAGAGCAATATGTTTCGATGGAACGTTGTTTCTAACAAGAATTGCCACTCCTCCACAGGCTGGCGAGTCTATTCTCCTATCTCGTCTGAAGATGGTGTAATTTTTAATGGTGGGACACACTCGTGCATTTAAGTAGGTTTCCTGTAGGGCTATGCCTGCTAGATCATACCGGTCGATGAGATCATATAAATCGTCTTTTGTATTGCGAAAGCCTCTACAATTCCATTGGAGGAATCTTTCCATTAAGTGGTTTTGTTGTTTATTTTTGTTTCTGACTGCTTTTTAGTTGAAACTTGCTTAGATCGATCCAATTTCCCTTTCTCTTTTTTTGGAAAGTAGGGACGTGTGACATCCATCTCATCAGTCGCATGCAGTTCTAATATACCATCATCTGATTCATTGCGTTGGTCAACATCCATGCCCGTAGCTACTGGTGGGTTCAGAACTTTAGTTTCTGCCACTTTTGGTTTTGCTGTTTGAGGCACGTCGGTTGGAATGGTAATTGGGGTGTTACTGGCTTGTTCAATTTTTTGTTGAGGAGGACACTGTTTGGAAGCAGAGAGCAAAGAACGTGCCCAATCAGAGATGGATAGATTTGGAGGAACTGTAACATCTGTTTGAATACCTACTGACTGAAATTTTTTAGCAGCAGTGGCATATGTACGCTTTGGTTCTGTTTTGAGTATTTCTCTTCTTGCCTCTGAGTATGTGACTTTATTCTCGACTTTATATTTTTGGATTTTTTTCCCCTGTTTCCATAATTCGCATATTTTCGAAAAAGCCGGATGATTACCTTTACAGTTTGGGCATTGAGAAGTAGCAGAGCATTCGGATTGATTATGATCCTTTGATCCACAGTTTGGACATATTGCCTCACCTCTACATGCAGTTTGGGAGTGTCCGTATTTTTGGCACTTATAGCACCTGATTGGATTCGGGATATAAGGACGCACACGGCAATGAAGATAGCCGGCTTTAACAGATGTTGGTAGGATAGGAGAACTAAAAGTGAGGATTATACTCCCTTGTGGGGACAAGGATACCATCTTTCCGAGTCAGAATTCTCCTTGCTTGGATTACTTTTTGTTCTCGAAGTTCTTGGACTATTTCCTCTTCTGATACATTTAACAGGTCCCATTCTGCAATTACCCCCTTCGAGGAGTTTAGGGTGGCATGGGGAGTGACCTTTATTGATTGTCCACCAAAGGTAGTCAGCTTTAATAATTTTGCAGAATGTTGAGAGTTACTAGTCTCTACAAGAATATCCCCGGACTGAAGTCGCCTTACCGTTTTCGGTGAGCCTGCAGCAGACTCAATACATTTTTGTATAAGGAACGGCGATAACTTACTCAGAGGCTGCTCTGAGAGACAGTGTAGAATGAGGAATGATGGTATCTCCTGTTGTTGTTGTTGTTGTTAAATTTGTTGGTGCATCAGCAACTTAGGCTATAATGCACTGGTTACTGTCTAATATCTTCTTAGTTTGTCTTACACATGATATGGTTCATATATTGTGATATTTATTTATCAATTTTAGAAAGAGAAAAATGTCATTCATGTCCTCACGATCTCCTAGAACATTCTGTAATGATAACCGGCTGGAGTTATGAAAATGAGAGAAGAAAGCAGATTTCCGTTCTTGCAGATATAGTGGGCATTCCAG
Organism: Mastigoproctus giganteus; assembly: GCF_048544385.1. Taxonomy (NCBI): domain Eukaryota; kingdom Metazoa; phylum Arthropoda; class Arachnida; order Uropygi; family Thelyphonidae; genus Mastigoproctus; species Mastigoproctus giganteus. The sequence continues at coordinate 171,205 of NW_028328306.1, read as the reverse complement.
GATGATATGTTTTACTGTTAGTGAACATAAGCAGTTGCTGCATTGTGGAGGATCATCGTTTGTTAGTAGGTAGCTATGTGTGAGGAATGTATGACCAATGCGTAATCTGGCTAGGATGGTTTCTTCTTTTCTGTTTCGTCTCAGACTGGATTGCCATTGCTTGGGTTCTCTCTTGATTTCAAGAAGTTTATTATTTGCTTGACCTTGCCACATGCGTGTCCACTGTTGTTTATACATCTGTTTGATAATGGATTTATGGTCAATATAAGGAGTCCTGAAATTAGATGGTATCACATTTGTAGCACATTTAGCAGCTAGATCTGCCTGCTCGTTTCCTAGTATTCCAGCGTGTCCAGGGATCCAACAAAATATTACTAGCTGTCCATGTCCGTGAAGTTCTAGTAGCTGTGCCCAAATTTTTTGTACCAGCGGATGACTAGGGAAGAATTGACGCTGTAGAGAATTAACAGCACTCAATGAGTCCGTATATATGATGGATTTGGTACACGACTCTTCTTTGATATTCTCTAGAGCTAGAACAATGCCGTATAGTTCTGAGGTATAAGTACTGCATTCAGACGGAAGCTGTCTGGAGATGGTGATATTTGGTAATACTACAGCGGTACCAACTTTACTACCAATTTTGGATCCATCTGTATATATTTGAATGAAAGTGCTAAACTCAGAGGAGTGGGTCTTATGAATTTGTCTAATGTTGGAATCTGGAAGGTTATTCTTTCCCCATTGCTGAAAGTGTCTATCAATATGTATCGGGGGCATTTGCCATGGCTGGGTTTCCATGCTAGTGTCCTGAAGAATGTTAGTAAAATTCAGGCCCCAGCTTGTGATAAGAGCTTGAAGCCTAATGCCAGATGGTTTATTGAGCCGTGGTTTACTTTCATAAATTGGTTTGGTTTGGTTTGTTTTGGTTTTATTGGCGCATTAGCTACTAAGGCTATAATGCGCCAAGACCATGTCATTTATAAAATAATTTAAACTTTCAGTGACCTAATTAGTTAGGTCACTATGTCAAGAAGTATAAGAAAAATGTAAATTTTATAAACGAGTAAAAATATTTATTGACTTTAAAAATCTAAAAATAGCAGACACATTGTCATTGTCGGATAAAATCTGACTGAGTGTATATGGCTCAGTCAGATCATTAAAAGCGGTAAGACGGATACTGCTAAAAACTGGACATTCGATTAAAATGTGTCTAATTGATAAAACTGTGCCACAAGACTCACACATAGGAGGGTCATCAGCCCTCAGCAAAAATGAATGAGTTAAATGACTGTGTCCTATGCGGGTCCGGGCAAGAACAACTTCCTCCTTACGATTCCTGCGCAGACTAGACTGCCACGGTTCAATTACAGGCTTTATACGATATAGTTTATTTCCAGTCTGTCTATTCCACAAGTCCTGCCATTGGGAGTGTATTTTCTCGAGTATTCTTTGCCTGTAGTCTGTATAGGGGACTGACAGGCAGCGATTATTTCTGGGAATTGTTGATTTGGCTGCGGTGTCAGCCAAATCATTTCCCTTAATCCCAATGTGGCTAGGAATCCAGCAGAAGCGGATATCATATTCACGTTCACGGAGGAAGTGAATCTTCTGCTGAATGCTAGACAGAACTGGATGAGAATTAAATCTCACGGTTATTAAAGCCTGTAACACACTAAGAGAATCAGAATATAAAATGAACCGTTGGTTTTGGCATTTACTGATGTGATCCAAAGCTAACTCAATAGCGTGCAGCTCTGCAGTAAATATACTGCATTCAGAGGGAATCTGCTCCGATGTAGTGGTGTCCCTAAAGACAGCAGCAGATCCCACATATGATTCTGACTTCGAACCGTCTGTGTAAACTGGCGCGAAGTCAGAATGTTCAGCTCGGTGTGCTGAATAAAGCTGCAGGTAGACCGATGATGGAGTGTCCGACTTTCCCCAATTTTTAAGGGACAAGTCACATATTGGAATACGAGCATGCCAGGGTGGAAGGGGTTGCTTCGGTGTTTGGGCAACCTTGTCTACCTTGATATCAAGTTCTATGAGTAGCTCTTGGAGACGAATTCCAAAAGGACGATTAGCAGTCTTACGGGTATTGTACAAATTTTCCCATCGTGGCTCAAAAACGGATAGCCACGTAGGATGGTCTGGCAGGGATTTCAGTTTAAAAGCGTAGTTTAGACACAACTGCTTACGTCGAAGCGATAACGGTGGTTCGTTTGCTTCGACGTATAAACTCTGGACAGGAGATGTTCTATATGCTCCAGTAGCGATACGAAGAGCCTGGTGATGGACAGGATCCAGCCATCGAAGGGCACTGTCTCTGGCTGAAGAATATACCTGGGACCCATAATCAAGTTTGGATCGCACAAGTGCACGGTAAAGCCGAAGAAGCGTGCATCGGTCCGCTCCCCAAGATGTAGAGGAGAGCGAGCGGAGAATATTAAGCCCGCGTGTGCACTTTGTGCGAAGTTGACGGATGTGGTGCAGAAAGGTCAACTTTTTATCAAATACGAGTCCCAAGAATTTTGTGTCCGCTGCTACTGGAATAGCATTTTGTCCGAGCATTAATTCAGGTTCAGGATGAAGATTACGCTTACGACAAAAATGTACGCAAACGGTCTTCTCCGGCGAGAACCTGAAGCCATTTGCAAGTGCCCAGGAGTTGAGGCGGTCAATGGCTTTCTGCAGTTGTCTTTCAATAACCCTCATGTTGCATGACTGACAAAAAATGCTAAAGTCATCAACATAGAGGGCACTGTTTACAGTTGGAGGAAGTTGTTCTGTGATGGAATTTATTTTGATGGCGAAAAGCGTGACACTTAATACTGATCCTTGTGGTACTCCCTCCTCTTGGCTAAAGGAGCGAGAGAGTGAGGATCCCACACGAACTTGGAAAGATCGATTGGCTAAAAAGTTTTGAATAAACACGGGGAGATGCCCTCTAAGGCCTAGGCTGTGCAGATCTTTTAAGATGCCAAATCTCCAAGTTGTGTCATACGCTTTCTCCATGTCAAAGAACACCGACACCAAGTGTTCACGTTTTAGGAAAGCATCCCGGATGGATGTTTCCAGTCTAATAAGATGGTCCAAAGTGGACCGGTTCCTTCGGAAGCCGCACTGGATGTTGGAGAGAAGGTCATTGGTTTCTAAATACCAGATTAAACGAGAATTCACCATTCTCTCCAGGATTTTGCACAAACAGCTAGTCAGAGCAATGGGACGATAATTTCTAGTGACTTTTGGATCCTTTCCTGGCTTAGCGAAGGCAAGAACGGTTGCCTTGCACCAGGGATCCGGAAACTGCCCTTCGGTAAAGATTCTGTTATACAGAAAGAGCAGATAATCCATAGATTTTGGTGAAAGATGTTTAATCATATCATAATGGATGCCATCTGGTCCAACAGCACTTGCTTTGGAAAGAGTGAGGGCTCTTTTCAGTTCATGAATAGTGAATTCCCTGTTGTAGGGACAGTCGCTCTTACAATTAAAATTAAGTGCCTGTTTTTCTATTTTTTGTTTCAGGACCAGGAACTCTGGGGAATAAGAAGATGTTGCACAGATTTTAGAGAATGTTTCCCCAAGAGAGTTGGCTATTGCAGTTGGATCTGCAATAGCGCATCCATTATAATCTAGGATTGAAGTAGGGTGGGATGTATGTTTTCCCTTCATTTTCCGGATTTTATCCCAGACTACCTTAGAGTTGGTAGACTGGGTAATAGATGATGTAAAACGGATCCACGATTCCCTTTGACTCTGACGGCGGATGTAGCGTGCTTTGGCTCGTGCACGTTTAAACACTATAAGGTTGTTCGTGGTGGGATATCGACGGAATATCCCCCACGCTTTGTTTTGAGCCTTTTTTGCTGCTGTGCATTGGGAATTCCACCAAGGTTTGGGAAATGGTGGAAACCGGGTAGATGTTTTTGGAACAGTATTCGCAGCTGCTTGGACGATAATTTCTGTGATGTACGTTACTGCATCATTGATCGGCTCCTGACTGACCGTACTGAGTTCAAAATTTGCCTGATGTTGGAAGGCAGTCCAGTCAGCCTGATCAATCTTCCACCGTGGTAACCTGAAGGGAAGACATGGTCTCCCGCTGTGTAACAAGGTTATCACAGGGAAGTGATCACTTCCAAATGGATTCTCCTCCACTTCCCAAGTGAGTGAAGGGAGTAGAGAAGGGGAGCAGATAGAGAGATCAATGGCAGAAAAGGTACGGGTAGGCATGTGGAAGAAGGTGTTTGTTCCAGTATTTAGAAAGGAAAGGTCATTGTCATTGAGCATACGCTCTATGACCCGTCCCCTTCCATTGATGTTTGCACTACCCCACAGGGTGTTATGTCCGTTAAAATCCCCGAGAAGTAAGAAAGGGGGAGGCAACTGCGATACAAGATCATCAAGGTCTTCCTGGGAGATGTCAGTCCCAGGTGGCAAATAAATAGAGCACACAGTTAATAAAAATCCCACTGTCAGGCGAATTGCAACAGCCTCAATGCTGGTTGTAATTAGCAAGGGCTGAACTGGGGTCTGATTACCCACAAGGATAGCCACTCCTCCATGAGCAGGACCATCCGCAATTCTATCCTTACGAAAGATTGTGATGTTATGCAATGTGGGATCATCATTTGCCTTTAGATAAGTCTCCTGCAAGCAAAAGCAAACTGGCTCGTGCTTTTGCAGGAGGGCCTTGATGTCATCAGTATTTCGCCGGAATCCACGACAATTCCATTGTAGGAATTTAGCCATTACTTTGGCTTGGTGGGTCCATCAGGCGGCTTCCGAGGTGCTGAGGGCTTACTTTTGTCAGTCTTGGATTTATCTTTTTTGGGGAAGAATGGACGCTGTCCCGTGTCCATTTCTTCCTCCGCAAAGAGTTCCAAGACAGATTCATCCTGTACCTCCTTGTTCTCTACATCCATTGTTTCTGTTCTTACTGCAGGCTCTTTACCACTTGGTTTTGGTAGTGGTGGAGCACTAGGAGGTACGGATATAGGAGTGGCAACTGACTGTGTTTTTTTGGTGGGCTTTTGAGAACTCAATAAATAGCGTGCAATCGGGGTGAATGACTCTTTTGGTGGAATAGTCATCTCAGTTTGTGTCCCGATAGTGCACTTAGCAGAAACCTTCTGGGCGTATGAAGGTTTCCCGCTATTTACTGGTTGGATACGTTTTCTGGCCTCTGGGTAGGAGATATTCAGCTCTGTCTTCAGTTTTTGTATTTCTTTTTCATCCTTCCACCGCTGGCATGCTCTGGAGTAGGCAGGATGATCTTGTTGACAATTTACACAGATCGGTTTAGAAGCTGAACATTCCTTGCTCTCGTGGTCTTTCGCACCACATCGAGCACAGGCAGGGTTACCACGACAAGATGTTTGTGAGTGGCCGTATTTTTGGCATCTAAAGCACCGCAGTGGGTTTGGGATATAAATCCTCACTGGGCAGTTTAGATAGCCTGCCTTGATGGAACTTGGAGGCCGTGGGGTGTTAAACGTTAGGATGAGAACTCGGGTAGGGACGAGGTTCCCATCCTTTCTCATTGATATCCTTTTAACAGCTGTCACTCCTTGGTCTTTTAATTCAGAGCAGATCTCTTCTTCAGAAACATGAAGAAGGTCCCACTCTGAAATGACGCCTCTTGAAGAGTTCAAAGTTTTGTGGGGGGTTACAATGATAGGTATTCCCCCTATTGATGTGGCGTTCAGGATTTTTTCCGCCTGTTTAATATTTGTAGCTTCGACCAAAAGGTCGCCAGAACGCAGTCGTTTAACAGATTTGGGTGAACCAGCCAACCCTTCTAATCCTTTCTGGATGAAGAAGGGTGACATCTTTCCAATGGACTGCTCTCCGGTGGAATGGAGAATGAGGAAAAGCGGTGTCACTGATGGTGGTGGTTTATCCTCAGTTCTGGCTCGTTTTGCAGAGGTGTTATCTGCGTCATCATCGCGATTAGGTAGGGGCCTTGTTGGGGCCCCAGAAGAAGGATTTAAATTACTCATGAGAGTAAAGAAAAAATGTCTGATGCCTAAGTACCTCACCCACCACGGAGCCCTACGAGGGGGCGCCCACTCGTGAACTAGCAGGTACTGCGTACACGAATGGGACGCCGAGTTCGCTTAGAACACCATACCCACGTTACCAATAAGTCTTTATCCCGTCCCAGGACCATAGGGAGGGAGACTTATTGGAACGCAGTTGACCCTAGCAGTATAATACCACCCGCCGATTGATCCCAGTCGAGCCGGTCCGGGACCACCCGTCTCGTCGAAGCAGGGGCCAAAGTGGTGTATTAAGGCTGGGCCCCTCAACCACCAGGATCCCCCTTTCCGCTTCCACGGGTCGCGGCGCACGGCTGCACACGCCGGATTCCAACGATGTAACCCTGGAACCAAGGTATGGGCGTTAGATCCCAGTGATGCTAGTCTGGAAGTCCAGCAGCGTCACTGGGAGGTCCCCTCACCACGTACAGGTGCCCACGTCGAGGGGCACTTTCATAAAGTTTACTCCATTTGGGTATAAAGAGATATTGCCATATGGGATGATGTGGAAGACTGCTGATTTTGGCTGCGTAATTTAGTAACAGAACTTGTCGTCGAAGATGTAGCGGTGGCTCATAGGCTTCGGTATATAGACTTAAGATTGGTGAAGTACGAAAAGCCCCCAGTGCAATTCGTAGGGCACTATGATGTACAGGATCGAGCCATTTAAGTGCACTCGGTCTGGCCGAGTCATATGCAGGAGACCCGTAGTCTAACCTGGATCTAATCAGCGATCGATATAGCTGTAGCAACATGTAGCGATCTGCGCCCCATGACATGGAGGAAACTACTCTCAGAAGATTTAGTTTTCTAAGACAACTTGTACGGATATGTTTTATATGCTCCAGGAAGTTTAATTTTTTATCATAAATTACACCAAGGAATCTAATACTAGGCTGGAAAGTAATACGATGAGAATCTAACTGTAGGTCTGGATCAGGATGTAAAGAACGTTTGCGACAGAAGTGTACTGCTGTTGTTTTTGGTTTAGAAAGTCGATATCCGTTGTTTTTGGCCCAAGAGACTATTTTGTTAATAGTACCTTGTAGTTGTCTTTCAATTAGTCGCATATTTTGAGAGTGACATGAGATGGCAAGATCGTCAGCATATAGGTATGCATCAACTGTATTAGGTATACACTTGGTTATGGCATCAATCCTAATGGCAAAGAGTGTAGCGCTCAACACTGAACCTTGGGGAACTCCCTCTTCTTGTACATATGCTCGAGACAATGATGAATGGAATCGGACTTGAAATGATCTATTGCCTAGAAAGTTTTTAATGAATATCGGCAGATGACCCCGAAGTCCACATTTATGTAAGTCCTGAAGAATCCCATATCGCCAAGTTGTATCGAAGGCTTTCTCTATGTCAACGCATATCATGACTAGGTGCTCGTTTCTGAGGAAAGCGTTCCGGATATTTGTTTCTGCTTTGATAATGAGATCAAGTGTAGATCTTCTTCTCCGGAAGCCATGTTGGTTTGGACTTAGAATGTTTTCCGTTTCTAGAAACCACGTCAATCTAGCATTAACTATTTTTTCTAATGTTTTTCCCAGACAACTGGTTAGAGAAATAGGGCGGTAGTTTCTGGGATCTGTGTGGTCTTTTCCTGGTTTCGGGAAAGCTAGCACATAAGAATGGCACCAGCTAGCAGGGTAATACTCCTCTAGAAAAATTCTGTTATACAGTTGTAATAGGGCAGTTAATGAATCCTCACTTAAATGAAAGATCATGGTGTAAAAAATTCCATCGGGGCCTGGAGCACTATTCTTTAATTGGGAAAGTGCACTGCGCAATTCAATCATGGTCAGAGGTAGGTTATACGAATATGGGACGGCAGTATTAAATTTTAGTTTGTATTTTTCTGTCCGGGATTTTAACAATTGAAATGCTGGTTCATATGTGGCAACAGCTGAAAGTGTTTCAAATGAATTACCTAAGATATTGGCAATCTCCAGAGGTTCAGAAATTTCCTTCCCTCTTACGAGTAGAATAGGAGAAATTGTTTGTGTGTATTTGCCATTAATTCGTTTGATCTTTTTCCATATTTTAGAAGTATCTGTGGATCTGTTTATGGTGGAAGCGAAACGTGCCCATGCTTCTTTTTTACTCTCTCGTCTTATATGACGAGCTTTAGCTCTGGCTCTCTTAAACTGTAGGAGGTTGGCTGTAGTTGGATATTTTCGAAACAGATTCCAGTACTTATTTCTTTCTTTTTTAGCATTGTTACATGCTTCATTCCACCACATTTTTGGATGAAGCCTGATTTTGGATGAAGATTTTGGAATAGCAGCCTCCGATGCTTTCATTATTTTTCGTGTAGTATACCTGACTGCAGAATCAATTGTGAGGGTTGTTATGACGGCAGTATCTATTCGAGCTATTTCCTGGTATTTAGTCCAGTTAGCCTTTTCAAATTTCCAGCTTGTCCTAATTTCTCTCTGGGGAGGAGAACTTGAGCTAAAAGTACAGATGATAGGAAAGTGATCGCTACCACAAGGGTTGTCAGTAACAGTCCAGTCTATGATAGGAAATATTGTTGGGGAGCATATTGAAAGATCAATAGCTGAACTTGAACCAGATGGAGAGTGTATGTATGTGTGATCACCAGTGTTTAGAATAGTTAGATTATGTTTATCTAAAAATTTTTCTATTATCTGTCCTCTAGAGTCAAGATGTTGGGAACCCCATAGGGGGTGATGGCCATTCCAGTCACCCATAATACAAAAGGGAACAGGTATTTGCTTAACTATATCATCTAAATCATCAAGGCTGTATGAATGGTTTGGCGATAGATACAACGAAACTAATGTTACTGTTATACCAATGGTGACACGAACTGCAACTGCCTCTAAAGATGTTTGCATGGGGATAGGTCTACAGGGAACTACAGAGTTCACTATGACTGCTACTCCTCCATGAGCTGAGTTAGAGGAACTTCTATCTTTTCTATATATAGTATAATGTTTAATTGTCATAGACACTGTATTTGTGAGATTGGTTTCTTGAAGGCACACTGCAACAGGCTTATATTTACTTAATAGATCGTAAAAGTCATCTACGTTACCACGGAGCCCACGGCAATTCCACTGAATAACTGTACTCATTGTTTGGTTTTAACTGGTGTCTGCTAACATCCGTGAAGTAGTCTGCTTACGCCTGTCTAGTTTCCCCTTTTCCTTCTTTGAGAATACTGGTCTGCCTGTGTCGATGTCATCTTCTGGATGAATTTCAAGAATTGTATCGTCATCGCCTGCTTTTTCATCGATGTCCATGGTATCAGATCTGAGTTTGTATTTATCACTTCTTTCAGAGCTCTTGATTTGTTCTTTCTGTTGCTGTTTTGGATTCTTATCTGGAGGAACTGTTACTGGTGTATTTACTTCTTTTGTTACATATCTGGAGGGAGAGTGTTCCTTTGATGAAGAAAGTACTGATTTAGCCCAACCAGATATAGAAATATTTGGAGGGACTGAGCAGTCAGTTTGAGTTGATATTGAGCGTAGTCGTTGAGTAATTGATGCATACGTAGATGATTTGACAGGAGTTGTAAATTGTTTTTTTGCCTCTTGATATGACACCTTATGCTCTATTTTATATTTCTGAATATTCTTCTCTCGTTTCCATTGATCGCAGTCCTTAGAGAAGGCAGAATGATTTCCATGGCAATTAGGACAGTTTTGAGTTTCCTTGTTACAATCGGTATGTGTGTGTTCTTTAGAACCGCAAGCAGCACAAGTGACTACACCTCTGCATACCGTTTGTGAATGACCAAATTTTTGGCACTTGAAGCACCGTACCGGATTGGGAATGTATGGTCTAACATGACATCTGAGGTATCCAGCCTTTATAGTTGTGGGGAGAATTGGTGTTTTAAAAGTCAGTATAACTGTCCGAGTAGGGACAAGCTCTCCATCTCTTTTGATCAAAATTCTTTTGGCGTGGATTACATTTTGGTTGTTTAATTCCTGGACAAGTTCATCTTCCGATACATTTAGGAGATCCCATTCTGATATTACCCCTTTAGAGGAGTTCAAGGTGGCATGTGGGGTAACCTTTGTGGGAATTCCACCAAAGGTAGAAATTTTCAGGAGTCTCTCTGCATGTCTATGTTCGTTCATCTCCACTAATAAATCTCCAGATCTTAATCGACGAACCATTTTTGGAGGGCCAGCCACATTTTCGAGACATTTCTGAATCAAAAATGGAGATAACTTACTCAGTGGTTGGTCTGTGGAGGAATGCAATATTAAAAAGAGAGGAGCAGAATAATCTGTCCCTTCTTTTTTTTGTCTCTTGGCATGGGATGGGTTTAAGTCATGATCTAGGTCATGCCTATCTACATCTGGATCAGTAGATCCATGGCTAGACTGTTTTGTGTTTTCCATTACTGCTCCTTTTAGCCCTGGGAGAGTGGTTTTCTTCTCCCAGACTTCCAGCCCCGCCACGTGGAGGCAGGAGCGGTGCCACCAGTGACCAAGCGATAAAGAGATTAGTTGTTAGTGTGTTAATAAGTTATTCCTATATACAAAAAGAAAGGTGTCTTGCCTTTCTGTCAAGTGCGCTAACTTCTTTACTTCAGAAGCGCAAAATTAAATAAGCTCAGAAAAATAACACTATTCTATAATCAACCGCTCTTTTAAGTAAATCGCTTTCAAAATCGCTTAGGAATCGCTATAGTCACTCGCTTGGCACTCGGGGCCACCACTAACTTTAAATCTGATTTTAAGCATATCAAGATTAAGTCTGTCCGTAAGTTACGTGATAGGGGTGTTCTCATCGAGACCGCCTCACCAAAAGATATTCTTAAGTTAAAACTTTGTGGTAAATTTGAGGAATTAAATTTTAAGGTTGATTCGCCTCGTAAGCTTAACCCAACAATGGTCATTTATGGCGTTGCCAAGGATCTTCCTGATACTGAGTTTTTGGAAGATCTTTTTGATAAAAATCTTGAAGGATCTAAAATCTCCCGAGAGGAGTTTATTAAGGAAGTGAAAGTAAGGTTTACTATGACTTCGAAAAATAAGAATACCAAGCATTTGGTTTTTGAGGTCTCTCCTCGTGTTAAAACTTTCCTGTCTAATCAAAATAACAAAGTATACATAGGATGGTCCGTCCATCAAATTAAGGATTTTTGGATTGCTTCTCGGTGTCTTAAATGTTTGGCTTATGGCCATTCTTCCAAATTTTGCAGACAGAAGGACTTTGTTTGTGGACACTGCGGCTTGTCTGGCCATCAGATGACTGCATGTCCTTCTTTGGACGGCCCTGTGACTTGTCCTAATTGTAAGAATCGGAAACGTGACTGTGCGCATTCCTTTAGGGATCCTTCGTGCCCTGAATTTCTCAGGGCTCAGGAAATTACCAAACAAAGAACTGTTTCTTAGTTTCGTTCAACCCCAACCCTAACGCTACAAGTAAGATTCATCTTTCATTTTGTCAACTAAACTGTCAGCGTTCGGCCTCGGTTCTCTCCGACCTTTCTCAGTTACTTATAGACAAAAAATTCGATGTTCTTGGTTTACAGGAATTGTACAATTACAAACACAAGGTTAAAGGTTTGCCTTTTCATGTTAAGTTAGTGCATTCTAATCCTTCTGTTGACGGTCATGGGGGTAACGCGGTTGCTAGGGTTTGGGCTGCCCTGGCCATTGCTTCCCCTTCTATTGTTGTCACTCGTTTGAATCATCTCTGTTCAGAATATGCAGCTACTGCCTGTCTGGAAGGACCCTTTGGTAAAATATACGTCACCTCCATGTATATGAGGTGCTCTCGCCTTCATCAGGATATCACCCCCTTTTTGAACTTTTTGGAAATGCTTTTAATAACTTTGGCAGGTCAGCATATTGTCATTATGGTTGATTCCAATTCTTCCTCTCCTCTCTGGAATAGTCCTTCTGCCGATCAAAGAGGTGATCTTCTGGAGGAATTAATCTTATCCCAGAATCTTTTGGTTCTAAATACACCTGGACACGGTCCCTCTTACTCTTCCTCTACCGGTGAATCCTTTATAGATATTACTCTCGCTAGTACTACTCTTAGTAGACACGTTGCTAACTGGGCTCTTCATTCTTCTTGGTCCACAAGTGATCACGCTGTAATAACTTTTAATCTTACCTCCTTTCCTTCTGTTTTAGCTGATACATCCTCTGACTTTCCACGATTTCAAACTAAGTACACAAATTGGTCTAAATTTGATTCTTTCGTTGCTACCTCATTTTCAGACAATTTTCTATACTCTATTTCTCTCTTACCTCCGCAGCAGCTTATTGCTGATTTGCTCTCCACTCTTTTACAAATATGTCACTGCACGTTAAGAAGAAAACAGCGATTGGATCGACATGTTCCTTGGTGGTCTACTGAGTTGTCTGCTCTTCGATATTCTGTTAAAAAGGCCAGAAAGGATTTAAAAACTGCTAGGCGGGTTCATAGTTCGTCGGTTGAAATATCCAGACTCTTGGAAATTTATAGGAATCATCGAAAAACTTACAACAACCACATATTTAAAGCTAAACGTTTGGCTTGGCGTAATCTGGTTGAAACCTCCTACTCTTCTGACCCTTGGAACTTTGTTTACAGACTTATCTTTGACAAAGTTCACCCTGCGGATATTTTCTCTTCCATACAAAACTCCTCCGATATTGAAACATTGTCTTGGTCAGATTCCATTAATGTTATCCTTGATGAAATAATTTTGCAAGATGTTACTAATCCTGAAACTACCTCTCAGACTTCACTGCGGTTGGGTCATTTGACTTACTCTGCCTCTACTTCTGAACCTGATTTTACCCCTGATGAAATTCACACTGCTATTTTCTCTATGAAGGATGGGAAATGTCCGGGTCTTGACCTTCTAGAGGTTGCTATCGTCAAGAGACTTTGGATTAAAAGTTCTCGCACTCTCTTGCTTTTGTTTAACACTTGTCTCCAGGCGGGTATTTTTCCCTCACAATGGAAAATTGCCAATTTGAAAATCTTACTTAAAAACCCTGATAAACCTTCCAACCAGGCATCCTCTTATCGTCCCATCGCTTTATTACCTGTCTTGGGTAAAGTGTTAGAAAAACTTATTGTTGTTCGATTTTTACCATACTATCATCTCAAAAATCTATCTTCCTCCTCTCAGTTTGGCTTTACCTCTGGCAAATCTGCTGTGGATGCTATCCATCAAGTCTTACACTTTATTTCTTCTTCGGAATTTAATTACGTCCTTGGTCTCTTCGTAGACTTCAAAGGGGCCTTTGACACCGTTTGGTGGCAGAGTGTCCTGGAGAGGTTTCGGGAGGCTGAGGTTTCTATTCCGCTTTATAAACTTGTCTCTGATTATTTTTCTAATAGGAGCCTTGTTGTCTCTGATGGAATTTGTTCTGTTGGGAGACAGGTTTCTCGTGGCTGTCCTCAGGGATCCGTTCTTGGCCCTGTGTGTTGGAACGTGGTCCTTGACGGATGGCTTTGTCGCGTTTTCCCCAATATTGATAAGGTTGCTTATGCGGATGACCTGGTGTTAATTATTCACGGAAACTCTAGATTGGCTCTGGAAACTTCTGCGGCTGCAATTTTGGAAGATTTAAATAACTGGTGTATTTCCAATAAACTCCAAATATCCATTGATAAAACTAAACAGGTTCTATTTAAGGGCAACTTGGATCGCAATAGACCTCCTTTAATAAAACTAAATAACAGATCAATCAATTTGGTTACTTCGTATAAATACTTGGGTGTTTTTCTCGACGAAAAGCTTACTTTTCTCCATCATGCGAAATATATTAGAAATAGAATTAGGATGTTAACTAATAAACTAATTAGAGTTACAAGGGCTAATTGGAAACTTAAATCTTCTACATTGCTAATTTATTATCGCTGTCTACTTTTACCTGTTGTTACTTACGCTGCTGGAGCTTGGCTGTCTCATGTTCACAATAACAATGTATATAGGATTTTACAACAGGCTCAGAGGTCTTTCTTGCTTGCTATATCCAATGCCTGTCGTACAGTGTCAACCTCAGCTCTTCTTGTGCTTCTAGGAAAATTACCTATCAAGTACGAATTAATACTTGTTTTCCTCAACTATCAGAGACGTCTTGGCCTGCAAGCAACTTTGAACGATTTCACAACAGACTTATCCCTCTCAGTAAAAGAGGACAACAAAAGACTGATTTCGCAGTTTGTTGAATGTTGGCAACATGATTGGCTTCTTGACACCAAGGGAAGAACAACATTTCTTTTCTTTCCCTTGGTGCAAATCTTTGATAAAATTAATAAGCCCTGGCTGCGCCCAGGGCTTTATTGTACATTTCTTCTTACTGGACATGGCAGCTTAAATTCAAAGTTGTCTTCTTTGGGTTTGGCTGCGTCTCCATACTGTAAATGTGGCCTTTTGGAGACTGTCCAACATGTAATTTTTGATTGTATATACTATGTGGATCTTAGATTACATTTCCAATTACAAACTTGTATATATTGTGTTACTGATTTTCCACTTTTGGTGGAATCACAACAATTATTTAATGATTTTAATAATTTCGCTAACGCTATTTTCACTCGTAGGCGACATGTTCTTGCTCTTAGAGATTAATGAGATTTATTGTCCTACTTTTCTGTTTAGTTTGTTTCTGGAAGTTATCACGCTTGTATATTTTGTTATAGAGCTTGATTGCTTGTCTGTCGATACTTCCCTTGTGTTGCTGTTCTAAGTTTTGAACAGCTCGTTCATCATGGAACTTTGATACTTAGTAGTGATTATTACTAATTTATTGTTGCTTACAATAATTAATTTTTAGTTTTAGATTTTCCTTGGATTTCCTTATGTATATAATCATTACGCTTAAATATTCGTAAATGTGTTTTCTTATGTTGTTGTTGTTCTGAATTTCTGAACAGCTCTCATGTATAGTATGTAGTTTCTTAGTTTAAGCACCATGGCTTGTGGTTTGTTTTCTCTACCTGATATGTATTGGTATTGGTATTGGTATTTTGGGCACAAGGGCAACTAAGGCCAAAATGTGCCTGTTCCTATAACATGTTTTCATATAATATTTCATTCCAGTTTTTAATCATAGAAAATCATATATTTGTATCTGCTTAAGAAAAGTAAAAAGTTCATTTAAATTCGCATTGTTTCCAATAATATGAGCAAGTGATAGAGGCTCTTTCATTTGTGAGAGTGAAAGAAAACTAGTCCTTCGGAAGTAGGAATACTGCTTACAATATATGAGTATATGCTTCACAGTAAGTGGTAAAGCACAATGAGTGCATTGAGGTGGGACATCCTGCTTCAGTAGATATACATGGGTTGGATGCGTATGCCCTATGCGTAATCTTGCTAGCACAACCTCTTCTTGTCTGTTTTTCCTTAAGCTAGATTTCCATAGTGCTGGTTCCTCTTTGATTTCAAGCAATTTGTTGTTCGTTTGTGACCTCCAGATTTCAGACCACTGGATTGTATAGATTTTTTTAATGCGCTGCAAATAATCTATGTATGGTACTTGGTAATGTGATGGTATTGCACTGATTGGTTGTTTGGCTGCCTGATCTGCTCTCTCGTTACCTGTGATACCAGAGTGCCCTGGAATCCAGCAAAATAACACTTTATGATTCTTACTTCGTAGGTGGTTTAAGCAGGAAAGAATTTGTTTTATGATGGGATGCGATATTGAAAGATTATTGTCGAAAGCAGACACTGCACTCCTGGAGTCTGTGTATATTATACTGCTAGTATTATAGGAAGTGTTTATATTTTCTAGGGCTAATTTTATTGCATATAATTCTGCAGTGTAACTGCTACACTCAACTGGTAGTGATATAGAAATTGTAAAAGAGGGAAAAACAGCTGCAGCACCAACAGAAGAGTCTGTTTTCGAACCATCTGTATATATTATACAGCGTTGAGCATTATTGAGGGCATGTCCTTTATGGAGCTGTTTAATACTTTCATCTGGCAGGGATTTCTTTCCCCATTGCTGAAAATATTTATCGCAGTGAGGGAGAGTTACAGACCAGGGTGGATTAGGTACATCATTCTCTTGAAGCATATTGTCAAAGTTTATGTCCCAGGCATGTATCAATTCTTTTAATCGAATACCAGTGGGACTATTTTCTGTAACTTTGCTGTTGTAGAACGTGATCCAATCAGGGTTGAGAAGCAATGGTCGAACAGGATGGGCTGGAAGGCTTTGAATTTTGGCTCCATAATTAAGGAGTAGCATTTTCCTTCTAAGGTGAAGTGGAGGTTCGTACGCCTCTACATACAGACTCTGGACAGGGGATGTTCTAAAGGCTCCTAGCGAAGTACGAAGGGCACTATGTTGGATGGTGTTCAGTCTGCTTAGTGCACTTTTCCTAGCAGAGTCATAGACAACAGCTCCATAATCTAATCGTGACCTGATAAGAGCACGATACAGATGTAGCAGAGAGTATCTGTCGGCACCCCATTTCATGGCAGAAATGGACCGAAGAATATTTAATTTCTTTAAACATACAGTTCGGAGATATGTTATGTGAGAAACAAAGTTAAGTTTGGTGTCCAACATTAAACCTAGGAATCGAAGGTTACTGGTGAGTGGTATCAGGTGGTTCTGTAGCCGAAGCTCCGGTTCCGGATGCAGCTTACGTTTTTTGCAGAAGTGAATTGCAACAGTTTTTTGTTCTGACATACGATATCCGTTCTTCTGTGTCCATGTTTCTAGCTTATTTATGGAGAGTTGCAGCTGTCTTTCAATAGTATGAATATTTTTTGAACTGCAAGATAGAGTGAGATCATCAGCGTACATGTATAATTCGACAGTATTGGGAATGTTGTGGGTTATAGAGTTCAGCTTGAGTGAAAAAAGAGTAGCGCTAAGTATTGACCCTTGTGGGACACCTTCTTCTTGGGTATAAATACGAGAAAGCACTGTTTGATAACGAACCTGAAATGTTCTGTTTTGGAGAAAGTTTTGAATAAATTTCGGTAAATGTCCCCGCAATCCTAGGGAATAAAGTTCTCGCAATATGCCATACCTCCAGGTTGTGTCAAAAGCCTTTTCAATGTCCAAACTTACCATTACAAGGTGTTCGTTTTTCACATAAGCATTACGAATGTTAGTCTCTGCTTTCACCATGAGATCTAAAGTGGACCTGTTTTGTCGGAAACCAAATTGATTGTTGTTTAGCAGCTTTTCAGTTTCAAGAACCCAGGTAAGTCGCCTGTGTATCATCTTTTCTAGAGTTTTACCTAGACAACTGGTGAGGGAGATTGGTCGATAATTTTGTGTGAGTGATTGATCTTTTCCTGGTTTGGGAAAGGCTAGAATAACGGAGTGATGCCAGGTAGAGGGATATACACCTTCAAGGAAGATGCGATTAAAGAATGTTATTAGCAAATTCAGAGCTATATTGTTTAGATGTTTCATCATTACATAATAGATTCCATCAGCTCCGGCAGCGCTATTTGGCGATCTGTTTAGTGCTGTTTGGAGTTCAAAAACACGAAAAGGTTGATTATAGGCTAGAGACTGGGTAGTTTGGAAATTTATCTTATATTTTTCTGCAATGGCTTTAGTTTGTAGGAAGGAAATATCATAAGCTGTAGTGGCTGAAGTTTCAGAGAAAGTCTCTGCAAGCGCGTTGGCTATTTCTTGTGGTGAAGATATTTCTTGTCCGTTCTTGGTTAAAATTGGAGCAGAAACCGGTAAAAATTTGCCATTTAGTTGTCGAATTTTTTTCCAAATAATTTTACTGCTAGTGTCTTTTGTGATAGAAGATGTAAACTGTATCCATGATTCTTTTTTGGCTTGTCTTCTAATTTGCCGTGCTTTTGCCTTAAGCCTTTTAAACTGAATCAGGTTGTCGGTGGTTGGAAACTTACGGAACAGATTCCAGGCTTTATTTTTTTCTTTTTTCGCTATGGTACAAGCATCATTCCACCAGTGTTTCAGGTTTCTATGTTTGGAAGCAGAAAACGTTGGTATTGCTTTGGAAGCTGCTGCTATTATTTGTTTGGTAATGTGCTCGGTGACATCATCAATGGACCCTAGTTGTATCAATTGGCTATCAAAGGAGATGGAGACAGAGAACTTTTCCCAATCTGCTTTAGAAAATTTCCATAATACCCGATGATCAGGGCAAGGTGTCTGCGTTGTTTGGATTCTGCATATTATTGGGAAGTGATCACTGTTGTGCAGATCATTTAAAACCGTCCAATCAATAATAGGAAGTAACTCAGGGGAACAAATAGACAAGTCAATTGCTGACATACATCCCGTGGAGAGATGAGTGTAGGTGTTTTGACCAGTGTTTAGCAAAGTTAGGTTCACTTGGTCTATGAGCTTTTCTAGCAAGTGCCCTCTATTATCCATGTGAGCAGATCCCCATAGCGGATGATGTGCATTTAGGTCACCAAGAAGACAAAAAGGAGATGGTATTTGTTTTATAAGATCTTCTAATTCTTGAAACGTGTAAATATTGTTAGGTGGAAGGTACAGGGAGACAAGAGTTATTGTTTTTCCCATTGCTACACGAACTGCAACGGCTTCTAAGTGGGTCTGAAGAGGAATGTTTCTTGCTGGAAATTTACAATTCACTAAAATTGCAACTCCACCATGTGCATGGCTTGAACTAATTCTATCTTTTCTATAGACTGTAAAATGTTTAATTGAATAAGTTACCTTTGGATTTAAGTAAGTCTCTTGCAAGCAAAAGGCTACCGGATTATATTGCGAGATCAAGTCATATATATCATCGGTATTGCTGCGTAAACCTCTGCAATTCCATTGTGCGATGTACATCATTATTTGGTTTTAGAGAGGGAAGATGATTCTGTCTGTTTCTTGTAAGATGGAGCATTTTGCTTTTGACGATCATGTTTTATCTTATCCTTTCTTGGAAAAAAAGGGCGTCCGTATTCTGTACTCCCTTCTACCTCATCGGTACCAGTAGATGAACATCCAGTTTCCATGTCATCTTCTGCATGAAGATCAAGGATTGTTTCCTCTTGTGCATTTACAGCTTCGCTGTCCATGCTGCTTGAATTTGGTTGTTGCAATTCAGTGGCGCGTTGTCTTTGTGGTTTCCTTTGTAATTTATCAATTGACGTAATTTTAGATGGAACTGAGAGTGGAGTATTGTTTATTTCGTCGATTGAAACAGGTTTGTTAGCGGGCTGATTTGTCAAAAGTACAGATCGTGCCCATTCTGCAATGGAAGTGTTAGGAGGGATTGACACTTCTGTTTGGATAGCAACAGCTTGACAGTTTTGGGTAGCAGTAGCATAGCTGCGTTTTGGCATTGTTACCTTGACTTGTCTTCTTGCTTCTTGATATGATACTTTGTTTTCAATCTTAAACTTCTGTATCTTTTTTTCCATTTTCCACAGATCACATGATTTTGAATAAGCTGGGTGATCATTCTTACAGTTTGGGCACTCTGGAGATTTTGCAGTACAATCTGTTTGAGAATGATTTTTCGAACCACAATTAGGACATGTAATTTCTCCTCTGCACGTTGTTTGAGAATGTCCAAATTTTTGGCATTTGAAACACCTTAAGGGATTTGGAATGTATGCCCGGACTCGGCAGTGGAGGTAGCCTGCTTTCACTGAGTTTGGTAAATTTGGTGTACTAAAGGTCAATATGATATTTCGTGTTGGAACTAGTTTGTCGTCCTTCCTGATCATGATTCGCCTTGCTTGTGTTACTTTTTGTTCTTGTAATTCCGTAACTATTTCCTCTTCGGTGACGTTTAGTAAATCCCACTCACTTATAACTCCTTTGGAGGAGTTCAGTGTATTATGCGGGGTGACTTTAATTGGGATTCCGCTTATAGTTGAAAGTTTCAATAACAGTTCAGAGTGTCTTGCCTGCGTGGTTTCAATTAATAGATCTCCTGACTGGAGTCTTTTTACCATTTTTGGTGTTCCTGCTGAGTTTTCAAGACATCTTTGAATGACAAAGGGAGACAATTTGCTTACTGGTTGATTCGATAGTGAATGCATTATCAGAAAAGCTGGTGGTTCTGGTTTGCTAGAATCTGTTCTCATTCTTTTTGAGAGACTTGGATCATGTTCCCTTCTACGGGTGTCAACATGTTGAGAGCCTGTTGGCTCTAGTGGTGGATAGTCATCGCAATCCATTGTTGCTCCTTTTCGCCCCGGGAGAGGAGCTTCCTTCTCCCAGGTTTCCGACCCCGCCACGTGGAGGCAGGAGCGGTGCCAACTAGTGGCCAAGCGATCAGAAGAATAGGAGAGCAGTACGATGCTAGCGCCCTGATATGTACATATCTGTTCCCTCTTTTGTTCTTTCTATCTCTTGTAATGATTACTGTATCCACTGGTATCTCTTTTATTTCCTATTTCTTCTTGAGGACCCAGTTTTTCTGCATCCTCCTACGCTAGTTAGTAGTTCCTGGCTGCCTCCTCGTGGCAAGGGACGGGAGCGGGGAGTTGGGACACTCTCGTCCTCGGCTCCCTGCTGCTAAAGCCAGGTGCCGGCTTACACACAACACGAACAACATAATACACACACTTAGTACAAATTCTTTTATCTTTAGTGAAATTCTTTATAATTGCTTTTCTCTTCCTTTTTTTTTTTTTTTTTTTCTTAGCCGGCAACTTAGCATAATGCTCATTACACGGCAGATATAGGGATCCCCCCTGGTTGCTGCCATTAACTTTCATAAACACTTTGATACTTTGTCCCTATCTACTACCAGTATGGCGTTTTTCCTGTGTTGACGTGTTTTACCGTGCTCTGGATATATCTGGTTTATTTAGTGCTTTAGACCATCCCCCCCTTATGTCAAATATGTGTCCCTTAAAGTAGAAGACATGGTGAGTCTTGTGACATGTTTTTCTTTTCAGTCAGTGAGGGTGGAGCGCTTTGCTAACTGAAACAAAATTAGCGTTTTTAACGATATTCTCACAGTGCTTCAACATGAGAAAATGGCTGCCACTTATCATGCTACCGTCACTGACTGATATATTTTTTGTGGTCTTGACCTTTCACATCTCCTGCAGGGGTGTCTAAGGTCTTGTTTTACTTTCTGGTACTCTGGGGAGGTTGATTGTGGCAAGGGGATTTTAGTGACCTTGTTTTCTTTGCCAATTGCCAACCTGAGAAGAAAATATTTAGGTTTGGAGATTTCCTACATTTTAATTTTAATATAGTTGTTGTTTTGTATGGCAGCCATACTGCCTTCTTCCTCGATGTGTCGGCCAATAGCGTTCGTTGGCGGTATATTTTGGAGGGAATATCAATTTGGGCGCTGCCATTTTGATTTTTTGATGTTTCACTTGTTTACCTCCCATAATACATTGCTCTTAGTGGTAAAATGGCTGCCTCCATATGGGAGCCGCCATTAATTTTCAACGCTATTCAAACGCTGAATATTAACGTTATAGCATATGATTACTCAGAAGATATGTATGTTAATGGCAAAATATTGGATGCACTTTTATAGGCTGATAGTTAGATTGGACTGAATTGAATGTATTTTATGCCCCTCAACGTGGGCACCTGTACGTGGTGAGGGGACCTCCCAGTGATGCTGCTGGGTTTCCAGATTAGCATCACTGGGATCTAACGCCCATACCTTGGTTCCAGGGTTACATCTTTGGAATCCGGCGTGTGCAGCCGTGCGCCGCGACCCGTGGAAGCGGAAAGGGGGATCCTGGTGGTTGAGGGGCCCAGCCTTAATACACCACTTTGGCCCCTGCTTCGACAAGACGGGCGGTCCCGGACCGGCTCGACTGGGATCAATCGGCGGGTGGTTCTATACTGCTAGGGTCAACTGCGTTCCAATAAGTCTCCCTCCCTTTGGTCCTGGGACGGGATAAAGACTTATTGGTAACGTGGGTATGGTGTTCTAAGCGAACTCGGCGTCCCATTCGTGTACGCAGTACCTGCTAGTTCACGGGTGGGCGCCCCCTCGTAGGGCTCCGTGGTGGGTGAGGTACTTAGGCATCAGACATTTTTTCTTTACTCTCATGAGTAATTTAAATCCTTCTTCTGGGGCCCCAACAAGGCCCCTACCTAATCGATCGTTAGATGAGAGTGAAAGTAATTCAGCTAAAAGAGCCAGAACTGAGGAGAAAACAACATCTGTGACACCTCTTTTCCTCATTCTCCATTCCACCGGAGAGCAGTCACTTGGGAAAATGTCACCCTTCTTCATCCAGAAAGGATTAGAAGGGATGGCAGGTTCACCCAAATCCGTAAAACGGCTGCGTTCTGGAGATATTCTAATAGAAGCATCAAATGTAAATCAAGCTGAAAAGTTTTTGAAAGCCACATCTATAGGGGGAATACCCATCATCACAACCCCTCACAAAACTTTGAACTCTTCAAGAGGTGTGATATCAGAGTGGGATCTTCTTCATGTTTCTGAAGAAGAGATCTGCTCTGAATTAAAAGAACAAGGAGTAACAGCTGTCAAGCGAATATCCATGCGTAAGGATGGGAATCTTGTCCCTACCCGAGTTCTCATCCTAACATTCAACACCCCAAGGCCTCCAAGTTCCATCAAGGCAGGGTACTTAAACTGCCCAGTGAGGATTTACGTTCCAAACCCACTGAGGTGTTTTAAATGTCAAAAGTACGGCCACTCACAAACAGCTTGTCGTGGTAACCCTGCCTGTGCTCGATGTGGTGCTAAAGATCACGAGAGCAAGGAATGTATAGCTCCTAAGCCTAACTGTATTAACTGCCAAGGAGAGCACCCTGCATACTCTCGAGCATGCCAGCGGTGGAAGGACGAAAAGGAGATACAAAAGTTAAAAACGGAGCTAAACATCTCCTACCCAGAGGCCAGAAAACGCATACAACCAATAAATAGCGGAAAGCCTTCATATGCTCAGAAGGTTTCTGCGAAGTGCACTATCGGTACACAAACAGATATGACTATACCACCAAGAGAGTCATTCACGCCGATTGCACGCTATTTATTGAGTTCACAAAAGCCCACCACAAAAACACAATCAGCTGCTACTCCAATATCCGTACCTCCTAGTGCTCCACCACTAACAAAACCAAGTGGTAAAAAAGAGCAACCAAAATTAACAGAATCAATGGATGTAGTGGACAAGGAGGTACCGGACGATTCAGTCTTGCAACTCTTCGTGGAGGAAGAAATGGACACCGGACAGCGTCCATTCTTCCCCAAAAAAGATAAAGCCAAGACTGATAAAAGTAAGCCCTCAGCACCTCGGAAGCCGCCTGATGGACCCACCAAGCCAAAATAATGGCTAAATTCCTACAATGGAATTGTCGTGGATTCCGGCGAAATACAGATGACATCAAGGCCCTCCTGCAAAAGCATGAGCCAGTCTGCTTTTGCTTGCAGGAGACATATCTAAAGGCAAATGATGATCCCACCATGCATAACATCACAATCTTTCGTAAGGATAGAATTGCGGATGGTCCTGCTCATGGAGGAGTGGCTATCCTTGTGAGTAATCAGACCCCAGTTCAGCCTTTGCTAATTACAACCAGCATAGAGGCTGTTGCAATTCGCCTTACAGTGGGATTTTTATTAACGGTCTGCTCTATTTATTTGCCACCTGGGACTGACATCTCCCAGGAAGACCTTGATGATCTTCTAACGCAGTTGCCACCCCCTTTCTTACTTCTTGGGGATTTTAATGGACATAACACCCTGTGGGGTAGTGCTAACATCAATGGAAGGGGACGGGTCATAGAGCGTATGCTCAATGACAATGCCCTTTCCCTTCTAAATACTGGAACAAACACCTTCTTCCATATGCCTACCCGTACTTTTTCTGCCATTGATCTCTCTATCTGCTCCCCTTCTCTACTCCCATCACTCACTTGGGAAGTGGAGGAGAATCCATACGGAAGTGATCACTTCCCTGTGATAACCTTGTTACACAGTGGGAGACCATGTCTTCCTTTTAGGTTACCACGGTGGAAGTTTGATCAGGCTGACTGGAATGCCTTCCAACATCAGGCAAATTTTGAACTCAGTACAGTCAGTCAGGAGCCTATCAATGACGCAGTAACGTACATCACAGAAATCATTGTCCAAGCAGCTGCGAATGCTGTTCCAAAAACATCTGCCCGGTTTCCACCATTTCCCAAACCTTGGTGGAATTCACAATGCACAGCAGCAAAAAAGGCTCAAAACAAAGCGTGGGGGATATTCCGTCGATATCCTACCACTTGTAATCTAATAGCCTTCAAGCGTGCACGAGCCAAAGCACGCTACATTCGCCGTCAGAGTCAAAAGGAATCATGGATCCGTTTTACATCATCTATTAACCAGGCTACCAATTCTAAGGTAGTCTGGGATAAAATCCGGAAAATGAAGGGAAAATATACATCCCACCCTTCTTCAATCCTAGATTATAATGGATGCGCTATTGCAGATCCAACTGCAATAGCCAATGCTCTTGGGGAAACATTCTCTAACATCTCCGCAACATCTTCGTATTCCCCAGAGTTTCTGGTCCTGAAATATAAAATCGAAAAACAGGCACTTAGCTTTAAATCTAAGAGCATTTATCCCTACAACGGGGATTTCACTATTCTGGAACTAAAAGGGCCCTCGCTCTTTCCAAAGCAAGTGCCGTTGGACCAGATGGCATCCATTATGAAATGATTAAACATCTTTCATCAAAATCTATGGATTGTCTGCTCCTTCTGTATAACAGAATCTTTACTGAAGGGCAGTTTCCGGACTCCTGGCGAAAGGCTATCGTTCTTGCCTTTCCTAAGCCAGGAAAGACAAACGTTTTTAATCGTATTTAAAATTCATGTTATTATTATTTCGTTTATTGATTTATGTAATTAGATCTGGACACGGTGGCCTAATTAATTAGGTCACTGAGATGTTAAATTTTTATATATTACCTGGTCTTGGCGCATTATAGCCTTAGATGCTAATGCGCCAATAAAACCAAACCAAACCAAACCAAACCAAACCAAGTATTTTATGCCCAAAAATATTGGGAGACCTTTTATTTCAGGGCTACAGGAGTGGATCTTCCTACCATTGGTTGGTATTATTTGTTTGAGAGTGCCAGATTGTTGTCCATTCTGACAAGCAGGCAGCTTGAATAGTTAAGGCAAAATCTGACGGCGGAACAGGGATGTTAGTTAAGTCTAAGCTAGATGGATTTTTTGCAGCTTTATCAGCCAGTTCATTGCCCAGAAGCATTGAGGTGGTTCTTCGGATTTAAGTAGATAGGAATGGGTTAGATATGTGTGCCCTATTCGTAACCTGGCAAGGGTTACTTCTTCTTTTCGGACATCTCTTTCACTGGATTTCCACTGATTTAAAACTGGTTTAATTTGAAAAAGTTTATTATGTGTTTGCTCACTCCATATTCTCTGCCACTGGTTTTTGCTGTTCACTTTGATACTATGTCTGTAGTCTGTAAATGGGACTTTGGTGGTTGACGAAAGGGTGCCAGTTGCCATTTTTGCTGCATGGTCTGCTTGTTCATTTCCTTTAATTCCCTTATGTCCAGGAATCCAACAAAAAGTGACGTCTTGTTTTCTTTTAAGAATTTTGTTTAGGGTAACTTGGATTTGTCTTAGAGTTGGATGGAAATTCTTTGTGTCACATTGTATTGCTTGCATCGTACTGAGGGAATCTGTGAAGATCAGACTATGGGGTAGCTTTTTCTTCCATATTTGGTCTATTGCTAACTTCACTGCTTGCAATTCAGCTGTGAAGATGCTACATTCTGTTGGGAGGACTTGGATTATTGTAGTATCAGAGAAAACTGCTGCCGCGCTTACTTTTGTATCGGTTTTCGATCCATCTGTATAGATTTGTGCATATTGTGGATATTTCTCTAGATATGCAGCATGTAGTTGTTGAAAGCTGCTTCCTGGTAGGGAATGTCTTCCCCAAGATTGAAAGTAGGTATCATAGTTTGGTGATGTTATTTCCCAGGGGGGTTTTGGTGCATTTCGTATAATAGCTAGTTTGTTGAAATCAAGAGACCAAATTGGAAGTAGCTCTTTGATGCGTATGTTTGCTGGTTTGTTAACTGTTGGGTGTATTCTGTACATATTTCCCCATATTGGTGTATATAATGTTTTGAACACAGGATGGTTTGGAAAACACTTTATTTTAGCTGCATAAGTTAGAAGGAGTTCTTGTCTTCTCAGGTGAAGTGGTGGTTCATAAGCCTCAGCATAGAGACTTTGAACTGGAGAAGTACGGAAAGCTCCCAAGGCTATGCGGAGTGCACTGTGGTGTACAGGGTCTAACCATCTTAATGCACTTGGTTTTGCAGAGCTGTAAACAGGTGCCCCATAATCGATTTTGGATCTTATCAAGCTTCTATATAGATGTAATAAGGTGTACCTGTCTGCTCCCCAATTTGTTGCAGATATGACTCTAAGAATATTTAATTTCTTTAGACAGTTTATCCTAAGGCGCTTTATGTGATCTAAAAAGGTCAGTTTCTTATCTAGGGTTAATCCGAGAAAATTTGTGCTGGATGTTATTGGGATTACTTCTTCTTCTAGCTTTAATTCTGGGTCTGGGTGCAAGTTTCTTTTCCGACAAAAGTGTATTCCTACTGTCTTTTGTTTAGAGATTTTAAAGCCATTGTTTTGAGTCCATGCAGTTATTTTATTAATTGCTCTTTGTAATTGACGTTCTATTGTTCGCATGTTTTGTGATTGATAAGAAATGCTGTTGTTGTTGTTGTTTGGGGGCTTTACGGCGCAAGGACAGCAAAGGCCATAATGCGCCTAACTATGGTGATGTTAAATCTTGAATTGCGTCCGTATAGATGCTGTTCAAATTTATATTTATATTGTGTTGTATAGTTTTATATGTTTGAGGAAATCAAAAATTTTGGACACCTGTGGTGTGTCTCCTAGTAGATCAGAAATGCTGAGAGAGGTGTTCGTCGTGGGAAATGAAATAAACAGAGCCTGTCGTTGAATACTGTACTTGGGACAATCAATAAGTAGATGGTGGACAGTGAGCTGAGTGTTGCAGTTTGTACACAGTGGTGGGTCAGTGGCTGCCAGCAAATAAAGATGTGTCAGGTGTGTGTGGCCTATCCTTAATCGGGCTAATACGACTTCTTCATGTCGGTTCTCACGGATACTAGATCTCCATGGTTTTAGATATTTTTTTATGCCAAGTAGCTTATTGTTGGCTTGATTCTGCCAGATATGTTGCCATAGTTCAAGGCATCGCTTATTTATAATGTATTTATAGTCAGATATAGGTGTAGTGAAGGATTGGTCTATAGGATCGGTAGCAGTTTTGGCAGCTAGGTCGGCCTGTTCGTTTCCGGAAATGCCAGCGTGACCAGGGATCCAACATAACAGAACCTGTTGTTTCTTCTGGTTTAACTTGGTCAGAGTATTCCAGATCTGTCTAAGTAAGGGGTTATCATTTTTTGTATTGTGTTGTATAGCTTGGATAGCACTAATGGAGTCGGTATAAATAACGCTGTGGAGTCTTGTTCTTGAGAGTATGTAGTTTAAGGCTATGTGGATAGCACAGAGTTCTGCAGTATAGCTGCTACATTCGGTGGGGAGTTTTTTGGACAAAGTGATGTTAGGAAATACTGCTGCTGCACCGACATGCTTTTCAGTTTTAGATCCATCTGTGTAGATCGGTGTGTACTGGCCGTGCTGGGTTCTCAGTGCGGCATGTATTTGTAGCACGTTCTGTTGGGACATGGTGTGTTTTCCCCAGGCTGTGAATGAAAAGTCACACGGCGGTATATGATACATCCATGGTGGGACTGCATGAGAGGTAGTAGGCTGTATCTTACTCAGGTCAATTTGCCAGTCAACTTGTAGTGAGCGAAGACGTATCCCAGTTGGTGGGTTTATTGATGGGTAAGCTCTATAAAGGTTTTCCCATTTAGGATAAAAAACACCATTCCAAGTAGGGTGGTTTGGATGCCCTTTGAGTTTTGCAGCATAATTTAATAAAAGCATTTGTCTCCGTAGCTGTAAGGGTGTTTCATGCGCTTCGGTATATAGGCTCTGTACCGGTGATGTACGGTACGCCCCCAGTGCAAGACGAAGGGCGCTGTGGTGTACAGGATCAAGCCAACGTAAAGCGCTTGGTCTAGCAGAGCTATATACGACAGAACCATAATCCAGACGTGACCGAATTAGTGCACGGTAGAGATTTAGCAGCGTGTAACGGTCAGCTCCCCACGTTGTGCCCGATAGAACTCTTAGAATGTTAAGCTTTTTAAGACAGTTAGTCCGGAGCGTTTTTATATGATCAAGGAAAGTGAGTTTTTGGTTGGTTGGATTGGATATTTTACTGGCGCATCAGCTTCTATGGCTATAATGCGCCAAACTTATGATTTATGGCTTATTCAATGATGTCTTTTGTTATGAATTTTATATCAAATTATAGTAGTTAATCCGTTTGAGAAACTGGAAGACTTCGGATATATTAGATTTATCTGACAATATTGTTCTTAATGAAAATGTGTCCATTCCTTTTAAGGATTTAAAGGTAATCTGACGCTGTCGTGTGAAGTTAGGGCAGTCAAGTAGGATATGTTGGATCGTTTGCACTGTTTGACAGTCGGAGCACTGCGGCGGAGATTCGGCTCGGAGTAGATAGGAGTGGGTAACATTGGTGTGTCCTATTCTTAATCTGCTCAGTATAACTTCTTCTTGTCTGTTGGTTCTTCTACTGGTTTTCCATTGTTGTAACAGCGGTTTTATCTGTAATAATTTGTTACCAGCCTGTTCCTGCCATTTTTGTTGCCACTGCTTTTCGCCACTATTTCGAATTGTAGTTTTATAGTCCTGGTATGGTATTTTTATGCTATTGTTGATTGGGCCTTCTGCTTGTTTTGCTGCTTGGTCTGCCTGTTCATTGCCATCTATTCCTACATGTCCGGGAACCCAGCAGAATCTTATGTTCTGCTTTCGCTTTGCTAGTTTTGAAAGCGTGTTATGTATTTTACATACGGTCGGATGGGTATTGGTGGTGCTATCCTTTAAGGCTTGCAGAGCATTGAACGAATCGGTAAATATTATACTGTTGGCGATGTTGGTTAGCCATATATGGTTTATGGCTAGTTGTATAGCCTCCAGTTCTGCCGTATATATGCTGCACTCAGTTGGAAGTAGTTTGGAAATAATGGTGTTGGGGAATTTGGCTGCAATTCCTACTTTGGTTTCTGTTTTGGAGCCATCTGTGTATATCAAGGTAGAATTACAATGTTGGTCTCTGTAGGCTGCGTGTAATTGTTGGAAATTTTGTGTAGGTAGGGAATCTTTGTTCCATTTATCCATATGAAGATCGCATATCGTTTGAATGGTATCCCAAGGTGGATATGGAATTTTAGGAGAAACTGCTATCTGACTGAGATCTAAATTACGTTGCTGGATTAGGTCTCTTAAATATATGCCTGCTGGTTTGTTAGCATTTGGATGTGCTCTATATAAGTTTTCCAAACTTGGTTCGTGTAGGATTGTCCATGTCGGGTGGTCAGGTATTGATTTTATCTTTGCAGCGTAGTATAACAACAAGTTTTGTCTCCGGAGTTGTAGTGGTGGTTCATGAGCCTCTGCATATAGGCTGTGGACTGGTGAGGTGCGATATGCTCCTAAAGCTGTTCGTAAAGCGCTGTGGTGCACTGGATCAAGCCACCTCAGGGCACTTGGTTTGGCTGAGTTATACACTGGGGCTCCATAGTCTAGTCGAGATCTTATGAGGGCTCTGTATAATCGCAACAGAGTAACTCTATCTGCACCCCAGGTCGTTGCGGACAAGACTCTCAAAAGATTTAGTTTCTTGAGGCAGTTTGTTCTTAGTTGTTTTATATGTTCTAAAAAGGTTAGTTTTTTATCAAGAATAAGTCCAAGAAATTTTATGGTTGGCTTGATTGGGATTAACAGTCCATTAAGTTTTAATTCCGGATCTAAATGAAGGTTTCTTTTCCTACAGAAGTGTGCGCCTACAGTTTTTTGTGTTGAGATCGTGAAACCATTTTCCTGAGCCCAGTTGCTGACTTTGTTTATTGCACCTTGTAGCTGGCGTTCTATTGTTCTCATGTTTTGGGATTGGAAAGAAATACTGAAATCATCTACGTAAAGAGCTGTATTTATGGAGGATGGTATATGTTGGGTTATAGAGTTTATTTTTATTGCAAATAAGGTGGCACTGAGGACTGATCCCTGTGGTACTCCTTCTTCTTGTAGGAAGACCTTTGAGTGTGTAGTTTGTATTCGTACTTGGAAGGTTCGATGCTGTAAAAAGTTTTGGATGAAAACAGGGAGATGTCCTCTTAGTTTTAAGTTATATATGTCCCGGAGAATGCCATAGCGCCAGGCTGTATCATATGCCTTTTTGATATCGAAGCATATCATGACTAAATGTTGTTTTTTAATGAAAGCATTTCGTATGTTGTTTTCTATTTTAATCAATAGGTCCAAGGTTGATCTATGTTTCCTGAAGCCACACTGCACTGGGCACAAAAGGTTATGGTTTTCTAGGTACCACATGAGTCTTGAATTTATAATCTTTTCCATTAACTTTCCTAGGCAGCTGGTAAGTGCAATTGGACGGTAGCTGTTTAGATTAGTAGGATCTTTGCCAGGTTTTGGGAAAGCGAGGACAATTGCATGATGCCACTTGCTAGGAAATTCTTGTTCCATATAAATTCTGTTGTATAAAAGAAGTATAGATTGTAAAGATTCTTCGCTGAGTTTCTTTATCATTATATAATTAATGCCATCTGGACCTTCTGCACTTTGTTTTGTTTGTGACAGTACCTTATGGAGTTCTGCTATGGTTAGTGGATGGTTATATTGTTCTAAATATTTTGTGGAGAATTTTAAGTTGTATTTTTCTTGATGATTTTTATATTTCTGGAATTCCGGTGAATAGGATGTGGTGGCAGATATTTTGGCGAATGTTTCACCTAAAGCATTTGCTATTTCTTTTGGATCAGCGATGTCTTGTCCTTGCCAGTTGATAATTGGATGTACTAAATTTTGGTATCTGTTGTTCATTTTTCTTATTTTATCCCAAACTGTTTTAGTATTTGCAGTTCTATTTATAGTTGAGGCGAAACGTATCCAGGAGGCTTTCTTGCGTGCCCGTCTGACATATCTTGCTCTTGCTCTCATTTTTTTGAAATGTATTAGATTGTCTGTGGTAGGATTTTTGCGAAAAATATTCCATGCTCTGTTTCTATCTCGTTTTGCTTGGGTACATTCCTCATTCCACCAAGGCTTTGGGAATAGGGGAAGTTTGGTAGACGTTTTTGGTATTGATTGTTCTGCTGCTTGGCTAATTTGATTCGTTACATATTGTACTGCTTGGTCAATGGTTAGTTGTCGGACTCTCTGTTGTTCTATTACTGCTAAATTTTTGAATTTTTCCCAGTCTGCTTTGTGAAGTTTCCATTTGGGTTTTCGTCTGGATTGACATAGGGTGTCTTTTGTTAAAGTGACAATAATGGGGTAGTGGTCACTATGTAATGGTTCATCATGAACTGTCCATTCCAAAATAGGATATAATGCTGGGGAGCATAAAGTAAGGTCTATCGCTGAGCTTGTTCCTGTTGGAAGGTGGAAATACGTGTGTTTTCCACTGTTCAGGAGGATTAGATTTTTGGCATCTATTATTTTTTCTATTTGATGTCCTCTTTTGTTAAAATCAGTATTTCCCCATAAATGGTGATGTCCATTTAGATCCCCCATTATACAGTAGGGAGGGGGTAGTTGATCTATTAGTTCTTCTAAGTCTTCGTAATTTATTTCCTGGTTCGGAGGTAAATATATTGATACTATTGTTATTAAACGACTTGTTGCTATACGGACTGCTACTGCCTCAAGAGTGGTTTGTAGGTGGACTGCTTGGACTGGTATATGAGAGTTGACTAGGATTGCTACTCCTCCATGGGCTATAGAATTATTTATTCGGTCTCGTCTATGTATACTGTAATTCTTGATTAAGATTGCATCGTCAGGTTTTAGATACGTTTCTTGTAAGCAGAAACATATCGGGTGATATTGAGAAATTAAATCACGAACATCGTCAATATTCTTACGGAAACCTCGGCAATTCCATTGAATAAAAGTACTACTCATTGTTTTGTTTTAGATGAGTTTTCTGGTTGTTTTCTCGTTACTGTTTTAAATTTTTCTGTCCGTGATTTGTCTTTTTTAGGGAAATATGGCTTTCCAGTGTCCATATCTTCCTCGGCAAATATTTCTAGAACGGGTTCTTCTTGTTGTGTTTTTCCTGCTGTGTCCATTTGTTCAGCAGCATGGTCCATTATTATCGAGGTATCTTCTTTGGTTTTTCCCTGCGGTGGTGAAAATACTGTTGGTGGAACTGAGATAGGGGTGTTTGCCGCCTGTTCTCGTTTCTGCTGTTTTGGGGGCATGAGCCATTTGCGTGCCCATTCTGACAACGATTCATTTGGTGCTATTGTAACGTCGGTTTGTGATCCTGTTGTTTGTTGGTTCTGGGTTATTTGCACTACTTGAGCTATCTGTGCATAGGTAGGTTTCCTTGTGTTGGCTGGTTGTATCGTCTTTCTGGCTTCCTGGTATGTAACTTTGTGTTCTGCTTTGTATCTTTGGATTTTCCTTTCCTGTTTCCATCTTTCGCATTCTCGAGAATAAGCAGTGTGGCTTCCACCACAGTTTGGGCATTTAGGATGCTCGGTTGTGCATTCTTGGTTGGTGTGTTCTCGGGAACCACATTTGGCACATATTGCTGTTCCTCTGCATGTTGTTTGTGAATGTCCGTATTTTTGACATTTAAAGCATCGAATAGGATTTGGTATGTAGGGTCGGATTTGACAAAGCAAGTATCCTGCTTTCACATGCTGTGGTGGATTTGGAGTGTTGAAGGTTAAAATGATATTTCTGGTCTGGATGATTATTCCTTCTTTTTTGACCGTTATTCTTTTAACATGAATGACTCCCTGGGCTTTCATTTCTTGTAATATTTCTTCTTCTGTTATACTGAGGAGATCCCATTCAGAGATTACTCCTTTCGAGGTGTTTAAAGTATTATGGGGTGTAATGGATACTGGGACTCCTCCAAAAGTGGACGTTTTCATTAGTTGCTCTGACTGTCGTATATTGGCTGTCTCAATTAATAGGTCGCCTGATTTTAATCTTTTTACTGCTTTTGGAGTTCCAGCTATGCTTTCCAGACATTTTTGTATCAGGAAAGGGGATAATTTTCCAGTGGACTGTTCGCCCGTAGAATGAATGATGAGATACTTTGGAGCGGGTATCTCATATATATCGGTTTTTTGCCTTTTGGCCATGTTTGTACAAATTTCTTCATGTTCTTGAGTTGACTGGGCCATGTTAGAGGATTTTGTGATTTTGTTGTCAGAATCCATGCTGTTTGCTCCTTTTCGCCCTGGGAGTGAGAGCTTTTCCTCCCAGGTTTCCAGCCCCGCCACGTGGAGGCAGGAGCGGTGCCACCTAGTGACCAAGCGGAAAAAAAAAATTAGGTTAGTAGGTGATTAATATAAAGAAAGGTGACTTTCCTTTCTGTATTAGTAAGTTTTAATGTGCTAAATGTTATTAATATATACAGTAGGAGTTTAAGGAGATTGCAAAAACTCACACAAAAAATAAGCTCTTTATAATAACTGGCACGCTAGAAAATTCGCTGAAAGGTCGCTCGAATCACTACGCTTGGCACTCGGGGCCTGAGTTTTTGGTCGAATATCACACCCAGAAAGCGAACACTAGGGACCACTGGTATGACCTGATTTTCTAGTCTAAGTTCCGGATGTTGGTGTAGGTTACGCTTTCTACAGAAATGTATCCCAACTGTTTTTTGGTGTGAGAGACGAAAACCATTGTTTTGGGACCATTTGGCTATTTTATTGATAGCACATTGCAACTGCCTTTCTATCATTCGCATGTTAGGCGAATGGCAGGCGATACTGAAGTCATCAGCGTACAGGGTAGTGGATATCGTTTGTGGTAGGTCGTGTTGTTGTTGCTCTGGAGGTTTAATGGCACATCAGCTGCTAAGGCTATAATGTGCCTATTCACTAATTATATTAAGACATGAGTTTTCTCTAAATCAAAAGAAAATCAGAAATAATTGAAAAGCCCAGTTTGCCTGAGAAAGTCAAAAAATTCAGAAATATTTGCCTTATCACCAATCAGGTTTTCAAGAGTAATTGGTTTATGTAGATTAACCAGTGAGATCAAGGATGAAGTTCTCGCTTGTTTATAATAGGGGCAGCCAATAAGAATATGTTTTACAGTCAAATTGTTAGAACAATGTGTACATTGTGGTGGATCATCTCCTCTCAGTAAATGAAGGTGGGTCAGATGTGTATGTCCTATTCTTGCCCTTGAGAGGACTACTTCTTCTCGTCTCGATGTACGGACACTGGAGCGCCAAATTTTCGGGTCTTGTTTAAACTGAAAGAGTTTATTATTAGTCTGGGAGTGCCACAGGGCTGTCCATTGTGATAGGCAAGCAGCATGAATGGTTAGTGCATAATCTGATGCTGGAACAGGGATGTTGGTTACATCTAAGGTAGTTGGATTTTTTGCAGCTTTATCGGCCAGTTCATTTCCTAAAATACCGGAATGTGCTGGAATCCAGCAAAAAGTGACCTGTTGATTGGGTTCTTTAATTTGCAGTAATAAGCTTCTGATTTCATCTAGAACAGGGTGAACTTTATCTGAGGAATTACATAACGACATGATTGAGCTGAGGGAATCAGTGTAAATGACAGATTTTAAGGAAGAGTTAAAATGAAGATTTTCTAAAGCTAGTTTTATTGCGTATAATTCAGCAGAAAATATACTAAATTCTGACGGAAGGGAAGCTGATACAATTGTATTTGGAAACACTGCAGCTGCTCCAACATTTGAATTAGATTTAGAGCCATCTGTATAAATTGGAGAGAAATCAGAATATCTTTCAATGTGAACTGCGTGAATTTGGTTGATATTTGCTGCTTGCAAGGAATTCTTTCTCCATTGACAGAGGTAAGTGTCACAGATTGGAAGAGGAGGAGGAGTCCATGGAGGTTGAGTATAAGTTGCTACCTGCTTTACGGAATGGATGGAAATATTCCAAACTTGCACAAGTTCAAGAAGGCGAAGACCAGCTGGTTTTACTATGCTAGGTTTGTTTCTGTATAGGGTTTCTAAGGGTGGGTTAAAAAGGTATGACCGAATGGGATGAGAAGCACAGCTTTGTATCTTGACAGCATATTTGAGTAACAGTGTTTTCCTGCGTAAAGTTAGTGGGGGCTCATGAGCATCAATGTAGAGACTATGTGCTGGCGACGTTCTGAATGCACCAGTTGCAATTCTCAAAGCACTGTGCTGAATGGGATCAAGCCAGCGTAATGCACTCTTTCTGGCAGAATCATAGATTGGAGCACCGTAATCGAGACGAGATCTGATTAATGCCCTGTATAACCGAAGAAGTGTGGTACGATCTGCACCCCATGTTTGGGCAGATAAAGCTCTGAGTATGTTTAACTTTTTTAGACATGAAGTCCGTACATTTTTAATATGATCTAGGAAATTTAACTTATTGTCAAGGGTTAATCCTAGAAATCGGATGTTGCTGGTGACCGGGACAAAGATGTTAGAAATTTGAAGTTCAGGATCTGGATGAAGTTTGCGTTGTCTACAGAAATGGATGGCAACTGTTTTCTGTTGTGAGAGCCGATAGCCGTTGAGGCTCGCCCATTGTTGAATTTTATTAAGTGATATCTGAAGCTGTCTTTCAATAGACCTCATGTTTTGAGAATGACAAGAGATGGAAAGGTCATCTGCATAAAGGTAAGTCTCAACTGTATTTGGAAGCTGCTTAGTAATACAATCTATTCTCAGGGCAAAAAGTGTGGCACTCAGTACTGATCCCTGTGGAACACCTTCTTCCTGGATGAAAGTTGGGGAAAGGGCATGTTGATATCGAACTTGAAATGTTGTTGTATGTAGAAAGTTCTGAATGAATATAGGAAGATTGCCTCGTAGTCCGAGAAGGTAAAGATCACTAAGTATACCATACCGCCAGGTGGTATCAAAAGCCTTCTCTATGTCTATTGAAACCATTACTAGATGTTCATGTTTGACAAAAGCATTACGGATGGCAAATTCGGCCTTGACCATAAGATCTAAGCATGATCTGTTTTGGCGAAAGCCATATTGACAATGGCTCATTAGATGTTCCGACTCAATGATCCAGACGAGTCTTCTGTGGATAATTTTCTCAAGGATTTTACTGAGGCAGCTTGAGAGAGATATGGGTCTATAGCTATTTGGGTTTGATGGATCTTTTCCAGGCTTCAGGAATGCCAAAATTGTAGAGTGATGCCAAGATGCTGGATAAACATTTTCTAAAAATATGCGATTGTAAAAGACCAGGAGGCAGCGCAGAGCTTTGTCATCAAGATGTTGTAGCATGACATAATAAATTCCATCTGGTCCAGCAGCACCATTGCGAGCTGTTCTAATGACATGTAAAAGTTCAGAATATTGCAGAGGTTTGTTATATGGGAGAGGACGGGTAGTTTGAAAATGAATAGCATGCTTTTCTTTAGTGATTTTAATTCTTTGGAAAGAGGTAGTATAGGCTGACGTTGCTGAGATTTCTGCAAAAGTATTGGCTAAAGCATTAGCTATATCTACAGGATTAGAGAGATCTTTTCCATTCCAGGAGAGGATTGGAGAAGGTATGGTAGGAAACTTACCAGACAGCTGTCTAATTTTTTTCCATATTATTTTGGGATCGGTATTTCTGTGAAAAGTGGATGCAAAACGGGTCCAGGATTCTTTCTTTGCCTGTTTTTGTATGAAGCGTGCTTTTGCCCTTAATTTCTTATAATTAATGAGATTGACTGTGCTCGGACATTTCCGAAACAAATTCCAGGCTTTATTTTTTGCTCTCTTTGCTGTGGTGCATTTGTCATTCCACCAGTAATTATAATGCTTTCGGCCCGGCGGATTTGATATTGGTATTGTGTCTTTAGCCACATTTAGAAGATGCGACGTGATGTAATCTGTCACATCATCAATGTGCTGGAGGCGGATTTTTTCCTCATCGAGGTCAATTGATGATTGAAATTTTGCCCAGTCTGCTCGGACAAATTTCCACTTTCTGCAGGGTTGAATTGAAGGAGTCTTTGCTTTTAGAAAGTTGCATACTATTGGGAAGTGGTCACTGCCCATGGGATCGTTTATTACATACCACTCTATGGCTGGGACTAGTACTGGTGAACAAATTGAGAGATCTATTGCTGAGGTGTGTCCTGTTGGAAGCTGTACGTGTGTCGGTGCACCTGTATTGAGTATAGTGAGATTTAGTGCATCCAAAAAACTTTCAATTAGTCGGCCTCGTCTATCCAAATTAGGAGAGCCCCATAATGGGTGGTGCCCGTTAAAGTCCCCTAATATACAGAGAGGTGGAGGTACCTGTATAAAGAGGTCTTCAAGATCTTTTAAAGAGTTAGTACAGTTTGGCGGTAGGTATATTGAGACTAGTGTTATTGCACTATGGAGAATTATACGAACAGCAACAGCTTCTATATTAGTTTGGAGTGGGATATGTTTAGTTGGGATCTTTGAATTTACTAAGATTGCCACACCACCATGGGCAGCGCTAGCGGTATTTCGATCTCTTCGATAAATGCAATAGTTCTTTATCGAAGGAGAAATTTGTGTGGTTAGGTAAGTTTCCTGTAAACAAAAGGCAACCGGAGAATATTGATTAATTAGGTATTGAATATCGTCTGTGTTTGAACGAAAGCCTCTGCAATTCCATTGTAAGATGCTGTGGTTCATTTTGGTTTAGATGAGGACGATTCATCTGACTGTTTTTTGTTTGAGGAGGATTTTTTTCGGTCTCTTTTCGGGAAGGTAGGGCGACCGGTATCCATAGTATCGTTTGCATGAAGTTCTAGTATTGGTTCTTCATGATCTGGGTTTACATCTACTTCCATACTACCAGTGGATGATTCAGGATTATTGTTGTGTTTAGTAGTTTTCAGTTTTTCTTTGTCATGCGGGACTGTCCGAGTCTCAACTGGGATACTGATTGGAGTGTTGGTCGATTCAGTGGTTTTAATTTGATGTGTGTCTTTGACAGGGCTT
This sequence comes from Mastigoproctus giganteus, assembly GCF_048544385.1. Classification (NCBI taxonomy): domain Eukaryota; kingdom Metazoa; phylum Arthropoda; class Arachnida; order Uropygi; family Thelyphonidae; genus Mastigoproctus; species Mastigoproctus giganteus. Next base: position 133,098 of record NW_028328306.1, on the reverse strand, counting down.
GATAATGTGTTTTTAACCCAGTTAGATAGAGATGTGCAGGGAGGTATGGATACATCTGTTTGAGCTGCTGTTGAATTAAAGCTTCGAGTGTGAGCTGCATATGAACGACTGGGCATGGTCGACATAACCTGTCTGCGTGCCTCAGGGTACGTGACTTTGTGCTCTATTTTATATTTTTGGATTTTCTTCCCCGTTTTCCACATTTCACAAGATTTGGAAAAGGCTGGGTGACTTTCTTTGCAGTTTGGACAAATGGGACTTGAGGCTGAACAGTCTGTTTGTGTATGCTCCTTGGAACCACAAATTGGACAAATGGCATCACCTCTACATGCTTGTTGCGAATGTCCATATTTTTGGCATTTAAAGCAACGTAGAGGATTAGGTATGTAAGGCCGTATTCGGCAGTTTAAATAGCCAGCTTTTACTGAGGATGGCAAATCTGGGGTGCTGAATGTTAAAATTATGGATCGGGTTGGAACAAGATTTCCATCTTTTTTGGTTTTTATACGTTTTGCACTAATTACTTTTTGATTGCCCAGTTCCTGTACTAGTTCCTCTTCAGATACTGTAATCAGGTCCCACTCTGTGATGACACCTTTTGACGAGTTTAACGTATTGTGGGGAGTTACAGATACGGGTAGCCCAGCAAAGGTTGTTGTTTTAAGCAGCCATTCTGAATGTTTTGAGGAAGCTGTTTCGATTAGTAGGTCTCCGGACTGCAGACGTTTAACCATTTTCGGCGTACCAGCAATGGATTCCAAAAATCTTTGGATGACAAATGGTGACAATTTGCCAACAGGCTGGTTGGAGAGCGAATGTATTACAAGGAAGTTTGGCATCTCATTGCTCTGCACTTCTCTTCGGAGCCTTTTTGGTTGGTTTAGGTCATCATCATTTGGTATGTCTGGCCTTGAATTTGAAGGCTCTAGTGGTGGATAGTCATTTATATCCATCGTTACTCCTTTTCGCCCTGGAGGATAACTTTTCCCCCAGGTTACCGGCCCCGCCACGGGGAGATTGATTGAGTTTTTTTTTTTTGGCGCATCAGCAGCTATGGCTATAATGCGCCAAACCCTATTTATAAAAAGTAAATGTCAGTGACCTAGTGAATTAGGTCACTACGTCACATTATAAAAACAAGTATAAACTGTAACAGTAGTAAATCTTAAAAAATAATAAGATTTTTTAAATATGAGTAAAAAGGTTAACTAATTTTAGAAAATTAAAAATAGCAGACACATGGTCATTGTCGGATAAAATCTGACTGAGTGTATATGGCTCAGTCAGATGGTTAAAAGCGGTACAACGGATATTGCTAAAATCTCGACATTCAATTAAAATATGATGAATAGATAAAATGGTGCCACAGTTCTCGCACATAGGACAGTCATCTGCCCTCAGCAGAAAAGAATGTGTAAGATGACTATGTCCTATTCGGAGGCGAGCTAGAACAACTTCCTCCTTACGATTCCTGCGCAGACTAGACTGCCACGGTTCAATTACAGGCTTTATACGATATAATTTATTCGCAGTCTGTCTATTCCACGAATCCTGCCATTGGGAATGTACCTTTTGATGAACTATTTGCCTGTAGTCTGTATAGGGGACTAACAGGCAGCGGTTATTATTGGGAATTGCTGATTTGGCTGCGGCGTCAGCCAAATCATTTCCCCTAATCCCAATGTGGCTGGGAATCCAGCAGAAGCGGATGTCATATTCACGTTCATGGAGAACGTGAATCTTCTGCTGAATGCTAGACAGAACTGGATGAGGATTATACCTGACAGATATTAAAGCCTGTAACATGCTAAGAGAGTCGGAGTATAAAATGAACCGTTGGTATTCGCATTTACTAATATGATCCAAGGCTAACTCTACAGCGTGCAGCTCTGCAGTAAATATGCTGCAATCAGATGGAATCTGCTCTGACATAGTGGTGTCTGTGAAGACAGCAGCAGATCCCACATATGATTCCGACTTCGAACCGTCTGTGTAGACTGGCGCGAATTCGGAATATTCAGTTCGGTGTGCTGAATGAAGCTGCAGGTAGACACATGATGGCGTGTCCAACTTTCCCCAGTTTCTAAGCGACAAGTCGCATGCCGGGACACGAGCATGCCAGGGTGGAAAGGGTTGCTTTGATGTTTGGGCAACCTTGTCTACCTTGATATTAAGTTCTTTGAGTAGCTCTTGGAAACGAATACCAAAAGGACGATTGGCAGTCTTTCGAGTATTGTATAAATTTTCCCATCGTGGCTCAAAAACGAATGGCCACGTAGGATGGTCTGGCAGGGATTTTAGTTTTAAGGCGTACTTTAGAGACAACTGCTTACGACGAAGCGATAACGGTGGTTCGTTTGCTTCGACGTATAAGCTCTGGACAGGAGATGTTCGAAATGCTCCAGTAGCGATACGTAGAGCCTGATGATGGACAGGGTCCAGCCATCGGAGGGCACTGTCTCTGGCTGAACTATATACTTGGGACCCATAATCTAATTTGGATCGCACAAGTGCACGGTAAAGCCGTAGCAGGGTGCAACGGTCTGCACCCCAAGATAAAGAAGAGAGCGAGCGGAGCATATTAAGGCCTCTTGTGCACCTTGTGCGGAGTTGACGAATATGATCCAAAAATGTTAATTTTTTATCGAAGATGAGTCCCAAGAATTTTGTGTTCGCTACTACTGGAATAGCATTTTGTCCGAGCCTTAATTCAGGTTCAGGATGAAGATTACGCTTGCGACAAAAGTGTACGCAAACGGTCTTCTCCGGCGAGAACCTGAAGCCATTAGCAAGTGCCCAGGAATTCAGACTATCAATGGCTTTCTGCAGTTGTCTTTCAATAACCCTCATGTTGCACGACTGGCAAAAAATGCTAAAGTCATCAACATAGAGGGCACTGTTTACAGTTGGAGGAAGTTGTTCTGTGATGGAATTAATTTTGATGGCAAAAAGCGTGACACTTAATACTGATCCTTGTGGTACTCCCTCCTCTTGTCTAAAGGAGCGAGAGAGTGAGGATCCCACACGAACTTGGAACGATCGATTGGCTAAAAAGTTTTGAATAAAAAAGGGCAGATGCCCTCTTAGGCCTAGGCTATGTAAATCTTTTAAAATGCCAAATCTCCAAGTTGTGTCATACGCTTTCTCCATGTCAAAGAACACCGACACCAAGTGTTCGCGTTTTAGGAAAGCATCCCGGACGGATGCTTCCAATCTGATGAGATGGTCCAAAGTGGACCGATTCTTTCGGAAGCCGCATTGGATGCTGGAGAGAAGGTCATTTGTTTCTAAATACCATATTAAACGAGAATTGACCATTCTCTCCAGGATTTTGCACAGACAGCTAGTCAGAGCAATAGGACGATAACTGGTGGTAATTTTCGGATCCTTTCCTGGCTTAGGAAAGGCAAGAACGATTGCCTTTCGCCAGGAATCCGGAAACTGCCCCTCAGTAAAGATTCTGTTATACAGAAGGAGCAGACAATCCATAGATTTTGGTGAAAGATGTTTAATCATTTCATAGTGGATGCCATCTGGTCCAACAGCACTGGCTTTGGAAAGAGTGAGGGCTCTTTTCAGTTCCTCTATAGTGAATGCCCCATTGTAGGGATAGAGGCCCTTGGTCTTAAAATTAAGTGCTTGTTTTTCCATTTTATTTTTCAGGACCAGGAACTCTGGGGAGTACGAGGATGTTGCGGAGATGTTAGAGAATGTTTCCCCAAGAGCATTGGCTATTGCAGTTGGATCTGCAATAGCGCATCCATTATAATCTAGGATTGAAGAAGGGTGGGATGTATATTTTCCCTTCATTTTCCGGATTTTATCCCAGACTACCTTAGAGTTGGTAGACTGGTTAATAGATGATGTAAAACGGATCCACGATTCCTTTTGACTCTGACGACGGATATATCGGGCTTTGGCTCGTGCACGTTTAAAGGTTATAAGGTTCGTTGTGGTGGGATAGCGGCGGAATATCCCCCACGCTTTGTTTTGAGCCTTTTTTGCCGCTGTGCATTGGGAATTCCACCAAGGTTTAGGAAATGGTGGAAACCGGGCAGATGTTTTTGGAACAGCATTCGCAGCTGCTTGGACAATATTTTCTGTGATGTACTTAACTGCAACATTGATAGACTCTTGACTGACTGTGCTAAGATCAAAATGTGCCTGATGTTGGAAGGTAATCCAGTCAGCCTGATCAATCTTCCACCGTGGCAACCTAAAAGGAAGACATGGTCTCCCACTGTGTAACAAGGTTATCACGGGGAAGTGATCGCTTCCGTACGGATTCTCCTCCACTTCCCAAGTGAGTGAAGGGAGTAGAGAAGGGGAGCAGATAGAGAGATCAATGGCAGAAAAAGTACGGGTAGGCATGTGGAAGAAGGTGTTTGTTCCAGTATTTAGAAGGGAAAGGTCATTGTCATTGAGCATATGCTCTATGACTCGTCCCCTTCCGTTGATGTTAGCACTACCCCACAGGGTGTTATGTCCGTTAAAATCCCCGAGAAGTAAGAAAGGGGGTGGCAGCTGCGTAAGGAGATCATCAAGGTCTGCCTGGGGGATGTCAGTCCCAGGTGGCAAATAAATGGAGCACACAGTTAATAGAAATCCCACTGAAAGGCGAATTGCAACAGCCTCTATGCTGGTTGTAATTAGCAAAGGCTGCACTGGGGTCTGGTTACCCACAAGGATAGCCACTCCCCCATGTACAGGGCCGTCCGCAATTCTATCCTTTCGAAAAAATGTGATGTTGTGCATGGTGGGATCATCATTTGCCTTTAGATATGTCTCCTGCAAGCAAAAGCAAACCGGCTCGTGCTTTTGCAGGAGGGCCTTGATGTCATCCATATTTTGCCGGAATCCACGACAATTCCATTGTAGGAATTTAGCCATTATTTTGGCTTGGTGGGTCCATCTGGCGGCTTCCGAGGTGCTGAGGGCTTACTTTTATCAGTCTTGGATTTATCTTTTTTGGGGAAGAATGGACGCTGTCCCGTGTCCATTTCTTCCTCCGCAAAGAGTTCCAAGACTGATTCTTCGGGTACCTCCTTTTGCTCGACATCCATTTTTTCTTGGGTAGTAGGGGGGACTTCCCCTTTCTTATTCTTTTCTTTCGTAATTACCTTTGTTAATTGTGGAGCATTAGGAGGTACCGATATAGGAGTGGCAGCTGATTGGTCCTTCTGTGTAGGTTTTTGCGAACTTAAGAGATACCGCGCGATGGGAGTGAAAGACTCCTTGGGAGGAATGGTCATGTCCGTCTGAGTTCCGACGGAACATCTCCCTGCTACCTTCTGGGCGTAGGTAGGTCTGTTGATATTCAGGGGTTTGACCGATTTCCTTGCCTCCTGGTATGATATATTTAGCTCTGCCTTCAGCCGTTGAATTTCTTTTTCTTCTTTCCACCTCTGGCATGCTCGTGAGTAGGCCGGATGTTCGCCCTCACAGTTAATACAGGTGGGTTTTGCGGCTGAACATGCTGTTGTTTCGTGGTCCTTTGCACCGCATCGTGCGCATGCAAGGACTCCACGGCAGGCCATTTGAGAGTGTCCATACTTCTGGCATTTAAAACACCGTAAAGGGTTCGGAACGTATGGACGCACTGAACAGTTGATATATCCAGCTTTGATCTCGTCAGGAGGTTTAGGAGAGTTAAAAGTCAGGATAACGCTCCTGGTTTTAACTATTTTTCCATCCCTTCGCGCAGTGATTCTCTTGACGGCAATGACTCCCTGTGGTTTTAATTCGGAGCAGATTTCCTCCTCGGTGACGTCGAGAAGGTCCCACTCCGAAATGACACCTCTCGATGAATTGAGTGTTCTGTGTGGTGTCACCGTTATAGGGATTCCTCCGATTGATGTTACTCGGAGTAGATGTTCGGATTGCCTGTCATTTTTAGTTTCGATTAAGAGGTCTCCAGAGCGGAGCCTCTTAACTGATTTGGGTGAACCTACTAACCCATCTAATCCTTTCTGTATAAAGAAAGGTGACATTTTTCCAATCGGTTTTTCATTGGTGGAGTGCATGATTAAAAACCGCGGGATAGGACCTGATGGTAATTCAGTTCGCTGCCTCTTATTAGCAATAATGCTATCTGATTCTCCGTCTAAATTTTCAGATAGGGACCGGGTTGGGGCCCCTGAAGAAGTAAGTTTCTCAGGATTCATAGAGTTTATTTTATTGTTCAGTGTCCGGGCTCCCCACCCACCACGGAGCCCAAAGGGACGCCCACTACCCGGCATGCAATAAATGCGCTCGGGAGTGGAACGCCAGGGCTACCCAGACACTATACCCGCACCGCCGCCAGCCTGAATCCTGTCCCTCGGACCATGAGGGTAGGGGCGTGGCATTGACACGGTTGACCCTCGCAGGCGAACCTACTAGCCGATTGATCCTAGCCGGGCCTTCCAGGACCACCCGTCTTGTCGAAGCAGGGGCCAAAGTGGTGTATTGAAGCTGGGCCCCTCAACCACCAGGATCCCCCTTTCCGAATTTCCACGGGTCGCAGCGCACGGCAAACACGCCGGATTCCATTGATGTAAGCCCGGAACCTAGGCTGTGGGCGTTGGATCCCAGTGATGCTAGTCTGGAAGTCCAGCAGCGTCACTGGGAGGTCCCCTCACCACGTACAGGTGCCCACGTCGAGGGGCCCCGGGGAGGCAGGAGCAGTGCCGCTCGGAGGCCAAGCGGTTGAAGTGTTAGTTAATTAGTAAAAATATAAATTGAGGAAAATGTAAAGAAAGGTGTATTTCCTTCCTGTGTTCTACTTGTTACTTTTCAAGTATAGAACTGTTTTTTAAAGTAAAACTGTTTATAGATATGTGAACGTAAAATAAAATTTCAATCACTTATCAAGAGCACTTTATAAATCGCAAGAATATAGCTTGGCCTCGAAATACGCTTGGCACCCGGGGCCGGTAGGTCGTGTGTTATTGAATTCATTATTATACTAAAGAGAGTAGCACTTAGCACTGACCCTTGTGGTACTCCTTCTTCCTGGATGAATTTTGAAGATAACTGGTTGTGAACTCTAACTTGAAAAGAGCGACAATGCAGGAAGTTTCTGATAAACTGTGGTAGGTGTCCGCGAAATCCCAGATCGTATAGGGTTCGCATAATACCATATCTCCAAGAAGTGTCAAATGCTTTTTCGATGTCAAAGAAGACCATTGCAAGATGTTCTTTTCGGACGAAGGCATCCCGGATGTTTATTTCTGTCTTGATCAAAAGGTCAAGAGTGGATCTGCCTTCCCGGAAACCGCATTGCACAGGATTTAGGAGATCATTTTCAGCTAGAAACCAGGTTAGGCGGGCGTTAACCATTTTTTCCATGACCTTGCTCATACAGCTAGTGAGTGCAATAGGTCGATAATTTTGCGGATTTGTAGGGTCTTTGCCTGGTTTTGGAAAAGCCAGAATGTACGCGTGGTGCCATTTGTCGGGGAACGTGTTTTCTTTGAATATTCTGTTATAGAGGAGTAACAGAGTCTTGAGAGCCGGTTCGCTGAGTTTTGCTATCATGATGTAGTGGATTCCATCTGGCCCTGCTGCACTGAGTTTAGTAGACGATAGAGCATGATGCAACTCTGACATTGTGAAGGGGAGATTGTACGCAGAAATTGATGCTGATTCAAAATTGATACGTTTTTTTTCAGCTTGTGCTTTGTGTGCCTGAAAATATTGCGAGTATGATGTTGCGGCTGATATATTCATGAAAGTTTTACCCCGGGTGTTTGCGATATCCTCAGGTTTTGTGATATCGTGGCCATTGACAGTGAGCATGGGACAGTTGACACGTGGGTATTTTGCGTACATTCGCTGTATTTTTGCCCATATTGTTTGAGTTTTTGTCGTGCTTGTGATTGTGGATGCGAAGCGTCTCCATGCTTCCCTTCTACTAGTCTGCCTGACTCGTTTTGCCCTTGCTCTTGCCTGTTTAAAGCGGATGAGGTTTTCTGTTGTGGGGAACTTCCTGAAGATGTTCCATGCTTTGTTCTTCTGTTTTTTAGTTGCATTACATTCATCATTCCACCACACTTTTGATTTGGCCGATATTTTTGTGGATTGTTTTGGAATTGCTTTGTCTGCTGCCTGCAGTATTTGATTAGATATGTATTCTACTGCCAGGTTTATGGATTTTTGTTGAATCTGGTTTTCTTCTAGTATTGCTAGCTGCTTGTACACATCCCATTCAGCTTTTGAGAAGTTCCATTTGGGGATCCGATAAGAGAGGTGGGGAATGCTTGTGTTAATGCGACATATCACAGGATAATGATCACTGCCCAGTGGATTGCTGTGAATAGTCCATCCAAATAGAGGATATATGGTTGCTGTGCACAGAGAGACATCAATAGCTGATGTGGATCCTGTCGGAAGATGTGTATAGGTGTGAGCCCCATTATTGAGAGTTATCAGATTCTGTTGATCGAGTAATTTTTCAATGATTTGTCCACGCTTGTCCAGATTGTGGTTTCCCCACAGCGGATGGTGACTGTTTGGTTTGGTTTTGGTTTTATTGGCGCATTAGCTACTAGGGCTATAATGCGCCAAGACCATGTCATTAATAAAAATTGAAACTTTCAGTGACCTAACTAGTTAGGTCACCATGTCAAAATAAATATTAACAAAAGTATAAAAGATAAATCAATGGAAAAGCACAATAAAATGTAAATTTTATATGGCAGTAAAAATGTTTATTGATTTTAAAAAGCTAAAAACAGCAGACACATGGTCATTGTCAGATAAAATCTGACTGAGTGTATAAGGCTCAGCCAGATGACTAAAAACGGTAAAGTATAAATCACGTTCATGTCTAAAACGTGGACATACGGTTAAAATGTGATTAATAGATAAAATGGTGTCGCATTGCTCGCACATAGGACAGTCATCTGCCCTCAGCAGAAAAGAATGTGTAAGATGACTGTGTCCGATGCGGAGACGAGCTAGAACAACTTCCTCCTTACGGTTCCTGCGCAGACAAGACTGCCACGGTTCAATTACAGGCTTTATACAATATAATTTATTCGCAGTCTGTCTATTCCACGAGTCCTGCCATTGGGAATGTATGTTTTGATGTATTATTTGCCTGTAGTCTGTATAAGGGACTAACAGGCAGCGGTTATTATTGGGAATTGCTGATTTGGCTGCGGCGTCAGCCAAATCATTTCCCCTAATCCCAATGTGGCTCGGAATCCAGCAGAAGCGGATGTCATATTCACGATCATGGAGAACGTGAATCTTCTGCTGAATGCTAGACAGAACTGGATGGGGATTATACCTCACAGATATTACAGCCTGTAACATGCTAAGAGAGTCGGAATATAAAATGAACCGTTGGTATTGGCATTTACTAATATGGTCCAAGGCTAACTCTACAGCGTGCAGCTCAGCAGTAAATATGCTGCATTCAGAGGGAATCTGCTCTGAGATAGTGCTGTCTGTGAAGACAGCAGCAGATCCCACATAAGATTCTGACTTCGAACCGTCTGTGTAGACTGGCGCGAAGTCGGAATATTCAGTTCGGTGTGCTGAATGGAGCTGCAGGTAGACGCATGATGGAGTGTCCGACTTTCTCCAGTTTCTAAGCGACAAGTCGCATGCCGGGACACGAGCATGCCAGGGTGGAAAGGGTTGCTTGGATGTTTGGGCAACCTTGTCTACCTTGATATTGAGTTCGTTGAGTAGCTCTTGGACACGAATACCAAAAGGACGATTGGCAGTCTTACGGGTGTTGTACAAGTTTTCCCATCGTGGCTCAAAAACGAAGGGCCACGTGGGATGGTCTGGCAGGGATTTCAGTTTTAAAGCGTACTTTAAAGACAACTGCTTACGTCGAAAGGATAACGGTGGTTCGTTTGCTTCGACGTATAAACTCTGGACAGGAGATGTTCGAAATGCTCCAGTAGCAATACGTATAGCCTGATGATGGACAGGATCCAGCCATCGAAGTACACTGTCTCTGGCTGAAGAATATACTTGGGACCCATAATCTAATTTGGATCGCACAAGTGCACGGTAAAGCCGTAAAAGGGTGCATCGGTCTGCACCCCAGGATAAGGAGGACAGCGAGCGGAGCATATTAAGGGCTCTTGTGCACTTTGTGCGAAGTTGGCGAATGTGATCCAAAAAGGTCAATTTTTTATCGAATATGAGTCCCAAGAATTTTGTGTTCGCTGCTACTGGAATAGCATTTTGTCCGAGCCTTAATTCAGGTTCAGGATGAAGATTACGCTTGCGACAAAAGTGTACGCAAACGGTCTTCTCCGGCGAGAACCTGAAGCCATTAGCAAGTGCCCAGGAATTCAGACTATTGATGGCTTTCTGCAGTTGTCTTTCAATAACCCTCATGTTGCATGACTGGCAAAAAATGCTAAAGTCATCAACATAGAGGGCACTGTTTACAGTTGGAGGAAGTTGTTCTGTGATGGAATTTATTTTGATGGCAAAAAGCGTGACACTTAATACTGATCCTTGTGGTACTCCCTCCTCTTGGTTAAAGGAGCGAGAGAGTGAGGATCCCACCCGAACTTGGAACGATCGTTTGGCGAGAAAGTTTGGAATAAAAAAGGGGAGATGCCCTCTAAGGCCTAGATTATGTAAATCTTTTAAAATGCCAAATCTCCAAGTTGTGTCATACGCTTTTTCCAAGTCAAAGAACACCGACACCAAGTGTTCGCGTTTTAGGAAAGCATCCCGGATGGATGCTTCCATTCTAATAAGATGGTCCAAAGTGGACCGGTTCCTTCGGAAGCCGCACTGAATGTTGGAGAGAAGGTCGTTTGATTCAAGATACCAAATTAAACGAGAATTAACCATTCTCTCCAGGATTTTGCACAGACAGCTAGTCAGAGCAATAGGACGATAATTGGTGGTGACTTTTGGATCCTTTCCTGGCTTAGGAAAGGCAAGAACGATAGCCTTTCGCCAGGAGTCCGGAAATTGCCCTTCAGTAAAAATTCTGTTATACAGAAGGAGCAGACAATCCATAGATTTTGATGAAAGATGTTTAATCATTTCATAATGGATGCCATCTGGTCCAACGGCACTTGCTTTGGAAAGAGCGAGGGCCCTTTTCAGTTCCAAAATAGTGAAATCCCCGTTGTAGGGATAAATACTCTTATATTTAAAGGTTTGGTTTGGTTTGGTTTTGGTTTTATTGGCGCATTAGCTACTAAGGCTATAATGCGCCAAGACCATGTCATTTATAAAATAATTTAAACTTTCAGTGACCTAATTAGTTAGGTCACTATGTCAAGAAGTATAAGAAAAATGTAAATTTTATAAACGAGTAAAAATATTTATTGACTTTAAAAATCTAAAAATAGCAGACACATTGTCATTGTCGGATAAAATCTGACTGAGTGTATATGGCTCAGTCAGATGATTAAAAGCGGTAAGACGGATACTGCTAAAAACTGGACATTCGATTAAAATGTGTCTAATTGATAGAACTGTGCCACAAAACTCACACATAGGAGGGTCATCAGCCCTCAGCAAAAATGAATGAGTTAAATGACTGTGTCCTATGCGGGTCCGGGCAAGAACAACTTCCTCCTTACGATTCCTGCGCAGACTAGACTGCCACGGTTCAATTACAGGCTTTATACCATATAGTTTATTTCCAGTCTGTCTATTCCACGAGTCTTGCCATTGGGAGTGTATTTTCTCGAGTATTCTTTGCCTGTAGTCTGTATAGGGGACTGACAGGCAGCGATTATTTCTGGGAATTGCTGATTTGGCTGCGGTGTCAGCCAAATCATTTCCCTTAATCCCAATGTGGCTAGGAATCCAGCAGAAGCGGATATCATATTCACGTTCACGGAGGAAGTGAATCTTCTGCTGAATGCTAGACAGAACTGGATGAGAATTAAATCTCACGGTTATTAAAGCCTGTAACACACTAAGAGAATCAGAATATAAAATGAACCGTTGGTTTTGGCATTTACTGATGTGATCCAAAGCTAACTCAATAGCGTGCAGCTCTGCAGTAAATATACTGCATTCAGAGGGAATCTGCTCCGATGCAGTGGTGTCTCTAAAGACAGCAGCAGATCCCACATATGATTCTGACTTCGAACCGTCTGTGTAAACTGGCGCGAAGTCAGAATGTTCAGCTCGGTGTGCTGAATAAAGCTGCAGGTAGACCGATGATGGAGTGTCCGACTTTCCCCAATTTTTAAGGGACAAGTCACATATTGGAATACGAGCATGCCAGGGTGGAAGGGGTTGCTTCGGTGTTTGGGCAACCTTGTCTACCTTGATATCAAGTTCTATGAGTAGCTCTTGGAGACGAATACCAAAAGGACGATTAGCAGTCTTACGGGTATTGTACAAATTTTCCCATCGTGGCTCAAAAACGGATAGCCACGTAGGATGGTCTGGCAGGGATTTCAGTTTAAAAGCGTAGTTTAGACACAACTGCTTACGTCGAAGCGATAACGGTGGTTCGTTTGCTTCGACGTATAAACTCTGGACAGGAGATGTTCTATATGCTCCAGTAGCGATACGAAGAGCCTGGTGATGGACAGGATCCAGCCATCGAAGGGCACTGTCTCTGGCTGAAGAATATACCTGGGACCCATAATCAAGTTTGGATCGCACAAGTGCACGGTAAAGCCGAAGAAGCGTGCATCGGTCCGCTCCCCAAGATGTAGAGGAGAGCGAGCGGAGAATATTAAGCCCGCGTGTGCACTTTGTGCGAAGTTGACGGATGTGGTGCAGAAAGGTCAACTTTTTATCAAATACGAGTCCCAGGAATTTTGTGTCCGCTGCTACTGGAATAGCATTTTGTCCGAGCATTAATTCAGGTTCAGGATGAAGATTACGCTTACGACAAAAATGTACGCAAACGGTCTTCTCCGGCGAGAACCTGAAGCCATTTGCAAGTGCCCAGGAGTTGAGGCGGTCAATGGCTTTCTGCAGTTGTCTTTCAATAACCCTCATGTTGCATGACTGACAAAAAATGCTAAAGTCATCAACATAGAGGGCACTGTTTACAGTTGGAGGAAGTTGTTCTGTGATGGAATTTATTTTGATGGCGAAAAGCGTGACACTTAATACTGATCCTTGTGGTACTCCCTCCTCTTGGCTAAAGGAGCGAGAGAGTGAGGATCCCACACGAACTTGGAAAGATCGATTGGCTAAAAAGTTTTGAATAAACACGGGGAGATGCCCTCTAAGGCCTAGGCTGTGCAAATCTTTTAAGATGCCAAATCTCCAAGTTGTGTCATACGCTTTCTCCATGTCAAAGAACACCGACACCAAGTGTTCACGTTTTAGGAAAGCATCCCGGATGGATGTTTCCAGTCTAATAAGATGGTCCAAAGTGGACCGGTTCCTTCGGAAGCCGCACTGGATGTTGGAGAGAAGGTCATTTGTTTCTAAATACCAGATTAAACGAGAATTCACCATTCTCTCCAGGATTTTGCACAAACAGCTAGTCAGAGCAATGGGACGATAATTTCTAGTGACTTTTGGATCCTTTACTGGCTTAGCGAAGGCAAGAACGGTTGCCTTGGGCCAGGAATCCGGAAACTGCCCTTCGGTAAAGATTCTGTTATACAGAAAGAGCAGATAATCCATAGATTTTGGTGAAAGATGTTTAATCATATCATAATGGATGCCATCTGGTCCAACAGCACTTGCTTTGGAAAGAGTGAGGGCTCTTTTCAGTTCATGTATAGTGAATTCCCTGTTGTAGGGACAGTCGCTCTTACACTTAAAATTAAGTGCCTGTTTTTCTATTTTTTGTTTCAGGACCAGGAACTCTGGGGAATAAGAAGATGTTGCACAGATTTTAGAGAATGTTTCCCCAAGAGAGTTGGCTATTGCAGTTGGATCTGCAATAGCGCATCCATTATAATCTAGGATTGAAGTAGGGTGGGATGTATGTTTTCCCTTCATTTTCCGGATTTTATCCCAGACTACCTTAGAGTTGGTAAACTGGGTAATAGATGATGTAAAACGGATCCACGATTCCCTTTGATTCTGACGGCGGATGTAACGTGCTTTGGCTCGTGCACGTTTAAACACTATAAGGTTGTTCGTGGTAGGATATCGGCGGAATATCCCCCACGCTTTGTTTTGAGCCTTTTTTGCTGCTGTGCATTGGGAATTCCACCAAGGTTTGGGAAATGGTGGAAACCGGGCAGATGTTTTTGGAATAGCATTCGCAGCTGCTTGGACAATAATTTCTGTGATGTACTTTACTGCCTCATTGATCGGCTCCTGACTGACGGTGCTGAGATCAAAGTTTACCTGATGTTGGAAGGCATTCCAGTCAGCCTGATCAAACTTCCACCGTGGTAACCTAAAAGGAAGACACGGTCTCCCACTGTGTAACAAGGTTATCACAGGGAAGTGATCACTTCCGTATGGATTCTCCTCCACTTCCCAGGTGAGTGAAGGGAGTAGAGAAGGGGAGCAGATAGAGAGATCAATAGCAGAAAAAGTACGGGTAGGCATGTGGAAGAAGGTGTTTGTTCCAGTATTTAGAAGGGAAAGGTCATTATCATTGAGCATACGCTCTATGACCCGTCCCCTTCCGTTGATGTTAGCACTACCCCATAGGGTGTTATGTCCGTTAAAATCCCCGAGAAGTAAGAAAGGGGGAGGCAACTGCGTTACAAGATCATCAAGGTCTTCCTGGGAGATGTCAGTCCCAGGTGGCAAATAAATAGAGCAGACAGTTATTAAAAATCCCACTGTAAGGCGAATTGCAACAGCCTCTATGCTGGTTGTAATTAGCAAGGGCTGAACCGGGGTCTGATTACCCACAAGGATAGCCACTCCTCCATGAGCAGGACCATCCGCAATTCTATCCTTACGAAAGATTGTGATGTTATGCAGGGTGGGATCATCATTTGCCTTTAGATAAGTCTCCTGCAAGCAAAAGCAAACTGGCTCGTGCTTTTGCAGGAGGGCCTTGATGTCATCAATATTTCGCCGGAATCCACGACAATTCCATTGTAGGAATTTAGCCATTATTTTGGCTTGGTGGGTCCATCAGGCGGCTTCCGAGGTGCTGAGGGCTTACTTTTATCAGTCTTGGCTTTGTCTTTTTTGGGGAAGAATGGACGATGTCCCGTGTCCATTTCTTCCTCCGCAAAGAGTTCCAAGACTGATTCATCCTGTACCTCCTTGTTCTCTACATCCATTGTTTCTGTTATTATGGGTGACTCTTCAGAATGTTTTTGCTCTTTTTTACCACTTGGTTTTGGTAGTGGTGGAGCACTAGGAGGTACGGATATAGGAGTGGCAACTGATTGTGTTTTTTTGGTGGGCTTTTGTGAATTTAATAAATAGCGTGCAATCGGAGTGAATGACTCTTTCGGTGGTATAGTCATCTCAGTTTGAGTACCGATAGTGCACTTGGCAGAAACCTTCTGAGCATAGGAAGGTTTCCCGCTATTTATTGGTTCGATACGTTTTCTGGCCTCTGGGTAGGAGATATTCAGCTCTGTTTTCAGTTTTTGGATTTCTTTTTCATCCTTCCACCGCTGGCATGCTCGAGAATAGGCGGGGTGCTCTCCTTGGCAATTAATACAGATCGGTTTTGAAGCTGAACATTCCTTGCTCTCGTGGTCTTTAACACCACATCGAGCACAGGCAGGGTTACCACGACAAGATGTTTGTGAGTGGCCGTATTTTTGGCATCTAAAACACCTCAGTGGGTTTGGGATGTAAATCCTCACTGGGCAGTTTAGATAGCCTGCCTTGATGGAACTTGGAGGCCTTGGGGTATTGAACGTGAGGATAAGAACTCGGGTAGGGACGAGATTCCCATCCTTTCGTATCGATATTCTTTTCACAGCTGTCACTCCTTGGTCTTTCAATTCAGAGCAGATCTCTTCTTCAGAAACATGAAGAAGGTCCCACTCTGATATAACACCACGTGAAGAGTTCAGAGTTTTGTGGGGGGTTACGGTGATAGGTATTCCCCCTATGGATGTAGAGTTCAAGAATTTTTCAGCTTGTTTTGTGCTGGAAGCTTCAACTAAAAGATCGCCAGAACGCAGTCGTTTAACGGATTTTGGTGAACCTGCCAACCCTTCTAATCCTTTCTGGATAAAGAAGGGTGACATCTTTCCAATTGACTGTTCTCCGATGGAATGGAGAATGAGGAAGAGCGGTGTCACTGATGGTGTTGGTGTATCCTCAGTTCTGGCTCTTTTTGCAGAGGTGTTTTCTTTTTCATCTTCTCGATTAGGTAGGGGCCTTGTTGGGGCCCCAGAAGAAAGGGGATTTAAATTACTCATATGAGTAAAGAGAAAATGTCTGATGCCTAAGTACCTCACCCACCACGGAGCCCTACGAGGGGGCGCCCACTCGTGAACTAGCAGGTACTGCGTACACGAATGGGACGCCGAGTTCGCTTAGAACACCATACCCACGTTACCAATAAGTCTTTATCCCGTCCCAGGACCATAGGGAGGGAGACTTATTGGAACGCAGTTGACCCTAGCAGTATAGAACCACCCGCCGATTGATCCCAGTCGAGCCGGTCCGGGACCACCCGTCTCGTCGAAGCAGGGGCCAAAGTGGTGTATTAAGGCTGGGCCCCTCAACCACCAGGATCCCCCTTTCCGCTTCCACGGGTCGCGGCGCACGGCTGCACACGCCGGATTCCAATGTTGTAACCCTGGAACCAAGGTATGGGCGTTGGATCCCAGTGAAGCTAATCTGGAAAACCAGCAGCATCACTGGGAGGTCCCCTCACCACGTACAGGTGCCCACGTTGAGGGGCTCTTATATTTAAAGCTAAGTGCCTGTTTTTCAATTTTATATTTCAGGACCAGAAACTCTGGGGAATACGAAGATGTTGCAGAGATCTTGGAGAATGTTTCCCCAAGAGAATTAGCTATTGCAGTTGGATCTGCAATAGCGCATCCATTATAATCTAGGATTGAAGAAGGGTGGGATGTATATTTTCCCTTCATTTTCCGGATTTTATCCCAGACTACCTTAGAGTTGGTAGACTGGTTAACAGAGGTTGTAAAACGGATCCACGATTCCTTTTGACTCTGACGACGGATGTTACGTGCTTTGGCTCGTGCACGTTTGAAGGCTATAAGGTTGTTCGTGGTAGGATATCGGCGAAATATCCCCCACGCTTTGTTTTGAGCCTTTTTTGCTGTTGTGCATTGTGAATTCCACCAAGGTTTAGGAAATGGTGGATTGATTGATTGATTGATTGATTTTGTGTTTATTGGCGCAAAAACAGCTAAGGTTATACTGCGCCATGAAACGATTAAAATATCAATAAAGATAAATTCTGGTAACCTTTAAAAAGGTTACCTCGTCAAATTGTTATTTATAAATGTGGGTATATATTAGTAGCTTTTAAAAATTTAAAAACTGCCGACACGTGGTCGTTGTCTGATAAAATCTGACTGAGTGTATAAGGCTCAGTCGAATGAGTAAAAGCGGTAAAATATATATTGCGAACATGGGTAAAATGAACGCAATCTATTAAAATATGCTTTATAGTTAAAACGGTGTCGCAAGACTCGCACATAGGAGGGTCATCCGCCCTCAGCAGAAAAGAATGTGTCAAATGACTGTGTCCTATGCGGAGTCGGGCAAGAACAACTTCCTCGCTCCGATTCCTGCGCAGACTAGACTGCCATATTTCTATTACAGGCTTTATTTGGTATAATTTATTTGTTCTCTGTCTGTGCCACAGTTCTTGCCAATGGGAATATATCTTGTTACGTATTATTTGCCTGTAGTCTGTATAGGGGACTGACAGGCAACAATTATGAGTGGGTGTTGCTGATTTGGCTGCAGCGTCAGCCAAATCATTTCCTTTTATCCCAATGTGGCTAGGAATCCAGCAGAAGCGGATATCAAACTTGTATTCATGAAGAGAATGTATCTTCTGCTGAACCCGACAAAGAACTGGATGAGAATTGTGTCTCAGAGATAATAAAGCCTGTAGTACACTGGAAGAATCAGAATATATTATTGACCTTTGGAATTGACAAGTTCGAATGTGATCCAAGGCTAGCTCTATAGCATACAGCTCTGCAGTGTATATGCTGGATTCAGGAGGAATCTGCTGAGATATTATAGTGTCTGGAAAGACAGCAGCAGATCCTACGCACGATTCAGACTTCGAGCCGTCTGTGTAAACGGACAGGAAGTCTGAGTGCTCAGCTTGGTGTGCAGAGTAGAGCTTCTGGTAGACAGATGACGAGGTTTCAGACTTTACCCATTTCTTAAGGGAAAAGTCGCATGGTGGGGGATGAGCATGCCAGGGTGGAAGAGTTTCTTTTGGTGTTTCTGCCACCTTGTCTACCATGATGTTAAACTCTCTGATTAGCTCTTGGACACGAATACCAAAAGGTCGGTTGGCAGTCTGACGGGTATTATACAAGTTTTCCCAACGTGGCTCGAAAACGGAAGCCCACGTAGGATGGTCTGGCAGGGATTTCAACTTTAAAGCATAGTTTAAAGACAACTGCTTACGTCGAAGGGATAACGATGGTTCGTTTGCTTCGACGTATAAGCTCTGGACAGGAGATGTTCGAAAAGCTCCAGTAGCGATACGGAGAGCCTGATGGTGGACAGGGTCCAGCCATCGGAGGGCACTATCTCTAGCTGAGGAGTATACCTGGGACCCGTAGTCTAATTTGGGGCGTACAAGCGCACGGTAAAGCCGTAGTAGGGTGCATCGATCTGCTCCCCAACGCGTTGAGGAGAGAGAGCGGAGAATATTGAGACCCCTCGTGCATTTTGTACGAAGTTGACGAATATGTTCGAGAAAGGTCAACTTTTTATCAAACACAAGTCCCAAGAATTTTGTGTCTGACACTACTGGAATAACATTTTGCCCGAGCCTTAATTCAGGTTCAGGATGAAGACTACGCTTGCGACAAAAGTGTACGCAAACGGTCTTCTCCGGCGAGAACCTGAAGCCATTGGCAAGTGCCCAGACATTCAGATTATCAATGGCTTTCTGCAGTTGTCTTTCAATAACCCTCATGTTGCACGACTGACAAAAAATGCTAAAGTCATCAACAAAGAGGGCACTGTTTACAGTTGGAGGAAGTTGTTCTATGATGGAATTGACTTTGATGGCAAAAAGCGTGACACTTAAGACTGATCCTTGTGGTACTCCCTCCTCTTGGCGAAAGGAGCGAGAGAGTGAGGATCCCATACGAACTTGGAAAGATCGATTGGCTAAAAAATTTTGAATAAAAAAGGGCAGATGCCCTCTTAGGCCTAGGCTATGTAAATCTTTTAAAATGCCAAATCTCCAAGTTGTGTCATACGCTTTCTCCATGTCAAAGAACACCGACACCAAGTGTTCGCGTTTTAGGAAAGCATCCCGGATGGATGCTTCCAATCTAATAAGATGGTCCAAAGTGGACCGGTTCCTTCGGAAGCCGCACTGGATTCTGGAGAGAAGGTCGTTTGATTCTAAGTACCATATTAAACGGGAATTAACCATTCTCTCCAGGATTTTGCACAGACAGCTAGTCAGAGCAATAGGACGATAATTGGTGGTGACCTTTGGATCCTTTCCTGGCTTAGGAAAGGCAAGAACGATTGCCTTTCGCCAGGAGTCCGGAAACTGCCCTTCAGTAAAGATTCTGTTATACAGAAGGAGCAGACAATCCATAGATTTTGGTGAAAGATGCTTAATCATTTCATAATGGATGCCATCTGGTCCAACGGCACTTGCTTTGGAAAGAGCGAGGGCTCTTTTCAATTCCAGAATAGTGAAATCCCCGTTGTAGGGATAAATGCCCTTAGTTTTAAAGTTAAGTGCCTGTTTTTCGATTTTATATTTCAGGACCAGGAACTCTGGGGAATACGAAGATGTTGCAGAGATGTTAGAGAATGTTTCCCCAAGAGCATTGGCTATTGCAGTTGGATCTGCAATAGCGCATCCATTATAATCTAGGATTGCAGAAGGTTGGGAGGTATATTTTCCCTTCATTTTCCGGATTTTATCCCAGACTACCTTAGAGTTGGTAGACTGGTTAACAGATGATGTAAAACGGATCCACGATTCCTTTTGACTGTGACGACGGATGTAGCGTGCTTTGGCTCGTGCACGTTTGAAGGCTATAAGGTTGTTCGTGGTAGGATATCGGCGAAATATCCCCCACGCTTTGTTTTGAGCCTTTTTTGCTGCTGTGCATTGTGAATTCCACCAAGGTTTAGGAAATGGTGGGAACCGGGCTGATGTTTTTGGGACAGCATTAGCAGCTGCTTGGACAACAGTTTCTGTGATGTACTTAACTGCATCATTGATAGGCTCTTGACTGACTGTACTAAGATCAACATTTGCCTGATGTTGGAAGGCAGTCCAGTCAGCCTGATCAATCTTCCACCGCGGTAGCCTGAAGGGAAGACATGGTCTCCCACTGTGTAGCAAGGTTATCACGGGGAAGTGATCACTACCGTATGGATTCTCCTCCACTTCCCAGGTGAGTGAAGGGAGTAGAGAAGGGGAGCAGATAGAGAGATCAATGGCAGAAAAAGTACGGGTAGGCATGTGGAAAAAGGTGTTTGTTCCAGTATTTAGAAGGGAAAGGTCATTGTCATTGAGCATATGCTCTATGACTCGTCCCCTTCCATTGATGTTAGCACTACCCCACAGGGTGTTATGTCCATTAAAATCCCCAAGAAGTAAGAAAGGGGGAGGCAGCTGCGTTAGAAGATCATCAAGGTCTGCCTGGGAGATGTCAGTCCCAGGTGGCAAATAAATAGAGCATACAGTTAATAAGAATCCCACTGAAAGGCGAATTGCAACAGCCTCTATGCTGGTTGTAATTAGCAAGGGCTGCACTGGGGTCTGGTTACCCACCAGGATAGCCACTCCCCCATGTACAGAGCCATCCGCAATTCTATCCTTTCGAAAAACTGTGATGTTGTGCATGGTGGGATCATCATTTGCCTTTAGATATGTCTCCTGCAAGCAAAAGCAAACTGGCTCGTGCTTTTGCAGGAGGGCCTTGATGTCATCTATATTTCGCCGGAATCCACGACAATTCCATTGTAGGAATTTAGCCATTATTTTGGCTTGGTGGGTCCATCAGGCGGCTTCCGAGGTGCTGAGGGCTTACTTTTATCAGTCTTGGATTTATCTTTTTTGGGGAAGAATGGACGCTGTCCCGTGTCCATTTCCTCCTCCGCAAAGAGTTCCAAGACTGAATCTTCGGGTACCTCCTTCTGCTCGACATCCATCTTTTCTTGGATACTAGGAGGGACTTCCCCTTTCGTATTCTTTTCTTTCATAATTACCTTTGGAACTTGTGGAGCATTAGGAGGTACCGATATAGGAGTGGCAGCTGATTGGTCCTTTTGTGCAGGTTTTTGAGAGCTTAAGAGATACCGCGCGATGGGAGTGAAAGACTCCTTTGGAGGAATGGTCATGTCCGTCTGAGTTCCGACGGAACATCTCCCTGCTACCTTCTGGGCGTAGGTAGGTTTGTTGATATTCAGGGGTTTGACCGATTTCCTTGCCTCCTGGTATGATATGTTAAGCTCTGCCTTCAGCCGTTGAATCTCTTTTTCTTCTTTCCACCTCTGGCATGCTCGTGAGTAGGCCGGGTGTTCGCCCTCACAATTAATACAGGTGGGTTTTGCGGCTGAACATGCTGATGTTTCGTGGTCCTTTGCACCGCATCGAGCGCATGCAAGGACTCCACGGCAGGCCATTTGGGAATGTCCATACTTTTGGCATTTAAAACACCGTAAAGGATTTGGTATGTATGGACGCACTGAACAGTTGATATATCCAGCTTTAATCTCATCAGGAGGTTTAGGAGTGTTAAAAGTCAGGATAACGCTCCTGGTTTTAACAATTTTTCCATCCCTTCGCGCAGTGATTCTCTTGACGGCAATGACTCCCTGTGGTTTTAATTCGGAGCAGATTTCCTCCTCGTATACGTCGAGAAGGTCCCACTCCGAAATGACACCTCTAGATGAATTGAGTGTTCTGTGTGGTGTCACTGTTATAGGGATTCCTCCGATTGATGTTGTTCGGAGTAGGTGTTCTGATTGCCTGTCATTTTTAGTTTCAATTAAGAGGTCTCCAGAACGGAGCCTCTTAACTGACTTAGGTGAACCTGCTAACCCATCCAACCCTTTTTGGATAAAGAAGGGTGACATTTTTCCAATCGGTTTTTCACTTGTTGAGTGCATGATTAAGAACCGAGGGATTGGCCCTGATGTTACTTCGGTTCGCTGCCTCTTTTTAGCAATACTGCTCTCTGTATCTGTGTCAATGTTTTCTGATAGGGACCGGGTTGGGGCCCCTGAAGGAGTATGTTTATCAGGATTCATAGAGATTTATAAATTTTTCAGTGCCCGGGCTCCCCACCCACCACGGAGCCCAAAGGGACGCCCACTACCCGGCATGCAATAAATGCGCTCGGGAGTGGGACGCCAGGGCTACCCAGACACTATACCCGCACCGCCGCCAGCCTGAATCCTGTCCCTCGGACCATGAGGGTAGGGGCGTGGCATTGACACGGTTGACCCTCGCAGGCGAGCCTACTAGCCGATTGATCCTAGCCGGGCCTTCCAGGACCACCCGTCTTGTCGAAGCAGGGGCCAAAGTGGTGTATTGAAGCTGGGCCCCTCAACCACCAGGATCCCCCTTTCCGAATTTCCACGGGTCGCAGCGCACGGCAAACACGCCGGATTCCATTGATGTAAGCCTGGAACCTGGGCTGTGGGCGTTGGATCCCAGTGATGCTAGTCTGGGAGTCCAGCAGCGTCACTGGGAGGTCCCCTCACCACGTACAGGTGCCCACGTCGAGGGGGGAAATGGTGGAAACCGGGCTGATGTTTTTGGGACAGCATTAGCAGCTGCTTGGACAATATTTTCTGTGATGTACTTAACTGCATCATTGATAGGCTCTTGACTGACTGTACTAAGATCAAAATTTGCCTGGTGTTGGAAGGCAGTCCAGTCAGCCTGATCAATCTTCCACCGTGGTAGCCTGAAGGGAAGACATGGTCTCCCACTGTGTAGCAAGGTTATCACGGGGAAGTGATCACTACCGTATGGATTCTCCTCCACTTCCCAGGTGAGTGAAGGGAGTAGAGAAGGGGAGCAGATAGAGAGATCAATGGCAGAAAAAGTACGGGTAGGCATGTGGAAAAAGGTGTTTGTTCCAGTATTTAGAAGGGAAAGGTCATTGTCATTGAGCATGTGCTCTATGACTCGTCCCCTTCGATTGATGTTAGCACTACCCCACAGGGTGTTATGTCCATTAAAATCCCCAAGAAGTAAGAGTGTGTGTGTGTGTGTTATGGAGGTTTAATGGCGCATAAGCTGCTGAGGCTATAGTGCGCCTATTCATAGGAAACTGCTAAAAATAAATTTTTGTTGTAATAACGTGATTTTTGTTACAGTGATCTTTCAGAATTTATGATATAGTCCAATTTTTTTCAGGAAAGAGAAAAATTCATTGATATTTGCTTCCTCGCCAATAATGTCATTTAGTGTCATCGGTTCTCGCATATTTCTCAGGGAAGAAAGGACGGATGTTCTGTCTTGTTGATACTGTGGGCAGTCGATTAGAATATGTTTTACTGATAACTGTGTTAAACAGTGTGGACACTGAGGAGGATCCTCTCCTGTGAGTAGATGGAGGTGAGTGAGATACGTATGTCCTATTCGTGCCCTTGCAAGTACCACTTCTTCTCTTCGCACTGTTTTGGTACTAGTGTGCCAAAGCTTTGGGTGTTGTTTCAACTGATAGAGTTTATTGTTGGCTTGGGAGTTCCATAGATCTTTCCACTGCGCGAGACATGCTGTTTGTATGATGCAATTGTAGTCAGAGGCTGGAACATGGACGGAGGTTAAATCGAAAGTTGATGGGTTTTTAGCAGTTTTGTCAGCCAGTTCGTTCCCCTTTATCCCCGAATGAGCTGGGATCCAGCAAAAGGTCACTGATTGATGACGTTCTTGTATTTGCAGTAGGAGACTTCTGATTTGATCTAACACAGGGTGAACCTTGAAGGAGGAATGTTGCATTGCTGTAATTGAGCTGAGTGAGTCCGTGTATACTATGTATTTTACAGATGGGTAGTGAATCAGATTTTCTAAGGCTAATTTGATTGCATGGAGTTCTGCTGAGAAGCTGCTATACTGAGCTGGAAGAGCAGCCGAAATGATTGAAGTAGGAAAAACTGCCGCTGCTCCTACCGCTGAATGTGATTTGGAGCCATCAGTATAGATCGGTAAAAAATCAGCATATTTTTGAATATAGCTTGCATGGAGTTGTTTCACATTGATTATTGGTAGGCGATTCTTTCCCCATTCATGAAGATAAGTATCGCAGGTTAATTTTAGAGCCGGACTCCAAGGTGGTTGAGAGTAATTCATTACTTGTTGCTTGTTGAAAATTGGAACATTCCAACTCTGTGTTATTTCAATTAGGCGTAAGCCTGCTGGTCTTATTTTAGTGGGTTTGTTTCTATAGAGATTTTGCAGTGGTGCATTAAAAAGATATGGCTCAACAGGATGCTGCCAGCAACTTTGTATTCGGGCTGCATACTTAAGAAGCAGCGTTTTTCTGCGGAGGTACAGAGGTGGCTCGTTAGCTTCAATATATAAACTATGAATAGGAGAGGTCCTGAACGCTCCAAGTGCAATCCGCAATGCACTATGCTGTATAGGATCTAGCCATCGTAGTATACTCTTACGAGCAGAATCATAGAGTGGAGCACCATAATCCAATCGGGATCTAATCAGTGATCTATATAAGAGCAATAAAGATGTACGATCTGCTCCCCAAGACAAGGCAGATAAAGCTCTTAGTATGTTTAGTTTTTTGAGGCAGGAAGTACGTACAAATTTAATGTGCTCAAGGTAATTTAGTTTCCTGTCAAGGATTAATCCTAAGAATCTGATGTTGTTAGTCACTGGAATGGTAAAGTTTGATATATGAAGTTCAGGGTCTGTATGCATTTTTCGTTGATTACAAAAATGGATGGCAACAGTCTTCTTCTGTGATAGACGATAGCCATTTAGCCTTGCCCACCTTTGGACTTTATTCAGGGATATCTGCAATTGCCGTTCAATGGATCTCATGTTCTGGGAATGGCAAGAAATAGAGAGATCATCGGCGTAAAGGTAGGTCTGAACAGCATTTGGAAGTTCTTTTGTGATGGAATCGATTCTAAGGGCGAAAAGGGTTGCACTCAGTACAGACCCTTGTGGCACTCCTTCTTCCTGTGAAAATGTCGCAGAAAGTGAGTTCTGATATCGAACTTGGAATGAACGATTCTGAAGAAAGTTCCTAATGAATATGGGCAGGTTGCCTCGGAAACCAAGAGCATAAAGGTCACTGAGAATGCCACGACGCCAGGTAGTGTCGAATGCCTTCTCTATGTCTATGGAAACCATAACTAGATGTTCATTTTTTACAAAGGCATTACGAATTGCAGACTCAGCTTTGATCATGAGATCTAAGGAGGACCTGTTCTTACGAAACCCATGTTGGTGATTACTCATTAGGTGTTCTGTCTCGATGATCCAAACGAGTCGATTATGGATAATTTTTTCGAGTAGTTTACCAAGGCAACTGGAGAGGGAAATTGGTCTGTAACTGTATGGACTGGTAGGATCTTTACCGGGTTTCAAAAAGGCAAGAACTGTTGCATGATGCCAAGAGCTGGGATAAATGTTTTCTAGAAATATCCGGTTATAATAGATCAGCAGTATTTCTAAGTGTTTGTCACTAAGGTTTTTTAACATGACGTAAAATATTCCATCTGGCCCAGCGGCACTGTTGCGTGTTGTTTTAATGGCGTGTAAAACTTCAGAATATTGAAGAGGCTGGTTATACGGGAGAGAAACTGAGGTTCGAAAGTTGATGGCACATTGTTCAGTCGTGGTCTTTATTTTCTGGAAATCCGGAGAATAATTTGATGCCGCCGAAACTTCGGCAAAAGTTTTGGCCAAAGCATTTGCTATGTCTTCAGGAGCAGAGAGTTCTTGCCCATTCCACGAAAGTATTGGCAAAGGGGTGGTTGGAAATTTGCCAGAAATCTGCCTAATTTTCTTCCATATTAACCTGGAGTTAGTGTTTCTATTTATGGTAGATGTAAACCGAATCCAAGAATTCTTCTTGGCTTGCCTCTGAATGCGGCGTGCTTTTGCCCTTAATTTCCTGTAGTTGATAAGGTTAGCTGTGGTTGGGGATTTACGGAATAAATTCCATGCTTTATTTTTTAACTTCTTTGCTTTGGTGCATTCTTCATTCCACCAATAGTTAATGTGCCTTCGGAACTGGGTATTCGACAGTGGAATTGAACAGTTAGCTGCAGATAGTAGTTGTGAAGTAATATAATCAGTGACTTCATCTATCGACTGTGTTCTTATAAATTTCTCATCCAGATTGACAGCTGACTGAAATTTGGCCCAGTTGGCTCGAGAGAACTTCCATTTCTTGCAGGGTTTGGCTACTGGTGGTGGTGCAGTGAGCAAATCACAAATAATCGGAAAATGATCACTGCCCATGGGATCGTCCATAACAGACCAGTCCATGATTGGATACAGAATAGGGGAACATATCGAGAGATCGATTGCAGAAGTTTGTCCAGTTGGTAAATGTATATGAGTAGGTGCACCGGTATTAAGAATGGTAAGGTTTTGCTTATCTATCAAGGTTTCTATCAGTCGTCCATGCCTGTCCAATTTGGTAGATCCCCATAAGGGGTGGTGGCCATTGAAATCTCCCAGGAGACATATAGGGGAAGGTAGCTGTATTAGCAGGTTTTCAAGATCTTGATAAGAGAAGGTATGATTTGGTGGAAGATAAATTGATACTAATGTTATCTCAATTTCGGTTACCAAACGCACAGCAATGACTTCAATTTCAGTTTTCAAAGCAATTTGCTTGGTTGGGGTTTTTGAATTGACCAAGATGGCCACACCCCCACGAGCGGAAGTGGAAGTATTACGATCTTGTCGGTAGATAGAGTAGTTCTTTATGCTGGCAGAAATTTGGGAAGTTAAATAGGTTTCTTGTATACAGAAACCAACTGGATTGGAGCGATTAATTAAGTCTTGAATATCATTAAAATTGCAACGAAATCCTCTACAATTCCATTGAAGAAAATAAGGCATTATTGGTGTTTAGTAAAAGAAGCTGTATCTGACTGTTTTTTTGATGTGACTGTTTTATGGCGTTCAGGTTTCGGTTTGTCTTTTTTGAAGAATGGCCGACCGATGTCCATATCTTCTTCTTCCACATGTATTTCTAAGACTGGGTCTTCCTGTCTGGATAAGTCAATTGTATCCATGGATGTGTCTTGAATATTCATTTTGTTGTTTGGACCTCGATTCTTTGATGGAGCAGCAGCATTCGTTGGAGGAGTAGGAGAAGGAGATTTCGCTGGTACTGTAAGAGCAGTATTGCTTGCCTGGTTCAACTGTTTCGGGATATTGGACTGTTGCTGGGATAGAACAGTTCGTGCCCAGTCAGAGATTGAATTGTTTGAGGGGACTGTAACATCAGTCTGGGTGGCCACTGATTGATATTTTTGTGCGACGCTGGCATATGTACGTTTTGTTATACTGGGTGCAATTATTTTTCTCGCTTCTTGAAAGCTTACTTTATTTTCAATTTTATACTTCACAATTTTCTTTTCAGTTTTCCATCTGTCGCATGTCTTAGAATAGGCGGGATGGTTTCCTTTACAGTTAGGACAGCTCATTTCTGTTGTTGAACAGTCATTTTGAGTATGATCGGTGGAGCCACAGTTGGGACAGACTGGGTTTCCTCTACATGCCGTTTGAGAGTGGCCATACTTTTGGCACTTATAGCATCTCAATGGATTAGGGATGTAGGGTCTAATGCGGCAAAGAAGATAACCTGCTTTTATGGAAGAAGGTAGGTTTGGGGTATTAAAAGTAAGTATAATATTCCTTGTAGGTGCCAGTGTGTTGTCCTTTTTAATCATGATTCTTTTTACTGCAATTACATTTTGCTCCTGAAGTTCTTGACATATCTCCTCCTCCGAGACATTCAGTAGGTCCCAGCTGGATATAACACCCTTAGAAGTGTTCAGGGTACCATGGGGAGAGATTTTTACCGAAATTCCAGCAAAATTTGTAACTTTTAGTAGATGCTCCGAATGTTTCCTGCTGATTGTTTCTATTAGTAGATCTCCTGATTGCAGTCGCTTGACTGTTTTTGGAGATCCTGCAAGACTTTCGAGGTGTTTCTGGATAAGAAACGGAGACAATTTGGTGAGAGGCTGATCCGTAAGTGAATGCATTATGAGAAATGCAGGAAAATCTATGTTTGAAGAGTTGGTCTTAAACCTCTTCGGTTGAGACGTGTCATGTTCATTTTCTATGTCTGGCCGAGAGCTTGTCGGCTCTAGTGGAGGAAACGTATTGTGTTCCATAATTGCTCCTTTTGGCCCTTGGCAGATTAACTGTTCTGCCAAGATTTCCGGCCCCGCCACGGGGAGGCAGGAGCAGTGCCTGGTGTGACCAAGCGAGAAGTAGTAGGGGTTAGTAATATATATATAAGAAATAAAGAAAGGTGACTTTCCTTTCCGGCTCTGTAAAGTACTTTTTTAACAAGAGCTGCTACTGAAAATATAAATTATTTTAAGGACAGGAACGTAAAAGAACTATAATATCACTTTTGGAAAATCACTCTTTAAGCACAGAGAATTCGCTCAGTCACAATCGCTTGGCACCCGGGGCCCAAGAAGTAAGAAAGGGGGAGGCAGCTGCGTTAGAAGATCATCAAGGTCTGCCTGGGAGATGTCAGTCCCAGGTGGCAAATATATAGAGCATACAGTTAATAAGAATCCCACTGAAAGGCGAATTGCAACAGCCTCTATGCTGGTTGTAATTAGCAAGGGCTGCACTGGGGTATGGTTACCCACAAGGATAGCCACTCCCCCATGTACAGAGCCGTCCGCAATTCTATCCTTTCGGAAAACTGTGATGTTGTGCATGGTGGGATCGTCATTTGCCTTGAGATATGTCTCCTGCAAGCAAAAGCAAACTGGCTCGTGCTTTTGCAGGAGGGCCTTGATGTCATCTATATTTCGCCGGAATCCACGACAATTCCATTGTAGGAATTTAGCCATTATTTTGGCTTGGTGGGTCCATCAGGCGGCTTCCGAGGTGCTGAGGGCTTACTTTTGTCAGTCTTGGATTTGTCTTTTTTGGGGAAGAATGGACGCTGTCCCGTGTCCATTTCCTCCTCCGCAAAGAGTTCCAAGACTGACTCTTCGGGTACCTCCTTCTGCTCAACATCCATCCTTTCTTGGGTACTAGGTGGTACTTCCCCTTTTTTGTTCTTTTCTTTAATAGTTACCTTTGGAACTTGTGGAGCGTTAGGAGGTACCGATATAGGAGTGGCAGCTGATTGGTCCTTTTGTGCGGGTTTTTGAGAACTTAATAGATACCGCGCGATGGGAGTGAAAGACTCCTTTGGAGGAATGGTCATGTCCGTCTGAGTTCCGACGGAACATCTCCCTGCTACCTTCTGGGCGTAGGTAGGTCTGTTGGTATTCAGGGGTTTGACCGATTTCCTTGCCTCCTGGTATGATATATTTAGCTCTGCCTTCAGCCGTTGAATTTCTTTCTCTTCTTTCCACCTCTGGCATGCTCGTGAATAGGCCGGGTGTTCGCCTTCACAGTTAATACAGGTGGGTTTTGCGGCTGAACATGCTGTTGTTTCGTGGTCCTTTGCACCGCATCGAGCGCATGCAAGGACTCCACGGCAGGCCATTTGAGAATGTCCATACTTCTGGCACTTAAAGCACCGTAAAGGGTTCGGAATGTATGGACGCACTGAACAGTTGATATATCCAGCTTTAATCTCATCAGGAGGTTTAGGAGTGTTAAAAGTCAGGATAACGCTCCTGGTTTTAACAATTTTTCCATCCCTTCGCGCAGTGATTCTCTTGACGGCAATGACTCCCTGTGGTTTTAATTCGGAGCAGATTTCCTCCTCGTATACGTCGAGAAGGTCCCACTCCGAAATGACACCTCTAGATGAATTGAGTGTTCTGTGTGGTGTCACTGTTATGGGGATACCTCCGATTGATGTTACTCGGAGTAGATGTTCCGATTGCCTGTCATTTTTAGTTTCAATTAAGAGGTCTCCAGAACGGAGCCTCTTAACTGATTTGGGAGAACCTGCTAACCCGTCTAACCCTTTTTGAATAAAAAAGGGCGACATTTTGCCAATCGGTTTTTCATTGGTGGAATGCATAATGAGAAATCTTGGGACAGGCCCTGATGGTGATGTTTCGGTTCGCTGCCTCTTTGCTGCAATAATATCTGCCTCTCCGTCTATGTTTTCAGATAGGGACCGGGTTGGGGCCCCTGAAGAAGGTAGTTTATCAGGATTCATAGAGTTTTTTATATGGTTCAGTGCCCGGGCTCCCCACCCACCACGGAGCCCAAAGGGACGCCCACTACCCGGCATGCAATAAATGCGCTCGGGAGTGGGACGCCAGGGCTACCCAGACACTATACCCGCACCGCCGCCAGCCTGAATCCTGTCCCTCGGACCATGAGGGTAGGGGCGTGGCATTGTCACGGTTGACCCTCGCAGGCGAGCCTACTAGCCGATTGATCCTAGCCGGGCCTTCCAGGACCACCCGTCTTGTCGAAGCAGGGGCCAAAGTGGTGTATTGAAGCTGGGCCCCTCAACCACCAGGATCCCCCTTTCCGAATTTCCACGGGTCGCAGCGCACGGCAAACACGCCGGATTCCATTGATGTAAGCCTGGAACCTGGGCTGTGGGCGTTGGATCCCAGTGATGCTAGTCTGGAAGTCCAGTAGCGTCACTGGGAGGTCCCCTCACCACGTACAGGTGCCCACGTCGAGGGGATGGTGACTGTTGAGGTCTCCTAAGATACAGTAGGGTTTGGGAAGTTGTATTACTAAGTCTTCTAAATCGGCATAGCTTATATTTTGGTTAGGTGGCAAGTATAGTGAGACTATGGTTAAATCAAAGTTGATATGGACTCGTGCAGCAACTGCCTCAAGGTTTGTTTTTAGTGGGAGTGGCTTTGAGGGTATCTGGGCATTGATAATCAGTGCTACTCCTCCATGGGCAGGATTGTTCGAATTTTGTGCAACACGATCTTGACGATGTATTATGTATTTCCGAAGGGAAACATTTATATTTGGTGTCAGATTGGTTTCCTGTAAGCAAAAGGCAATAGGGTCATATTGTGAAAGAAGATCTTGGATGTCGGACAAGTTACTGCGATAGCCTCTGCAGTTCCACTGTAAGAAAGTAAGCATTATTTGGGTTTAGTGGAACCCTCGACTTCTTTTCGAGGGACAGAAGATTTGCCTCGGTCAAGTTTAACTTTTCCCTTCTTTGGGAAATAAGGTTTCCCTGTATCCATATCCTCATTGGAGAACAGTTCTAGAACCTGTTCGTCGTGATTTAAATTGTCTTCTGAGTCCATGTGTTCTGTTTGGTTTGAGTCAGGAGTAGAAGATACTGTGGTATTCTGTTGAATGGCATCAGGTTGTACTGAGATTGGTGTATTTATGGCTTTGCTTTGTTTGTTTTTCGTTTGGGGCGTTGGTACTGGGGACAACAGTGACCTTGCCCATTCAGCTAGTGATTTACTTGGTGGTATAGATACTTCCGTTTGGGTAGAAATTGATATGTGTTTTGTGGTTATTTGTGCATAAGTGGGCTTATTAGTATTTGGAACCGGTAGGGATTTTTTGGCCTCTTGGTAGGTTACGTTATGTTCGGTTTTGTACCGCTGTATCTTTTTTTCACGCTGCCAAAGGGAACACTCTTTGGAATATGCTGGGTGTGCCTCTTTACAGTTCAGACAGATTGGTCTTGTGGCTGTGCAGTCAGTACTAATGTGTTCAGTGGATCCACACGTGGCACAGGCAGCTACTCCTCTGCAGACTGTCTGTGAGTGCCCAAATTTCTGGCATTTATAGCAGCGTAATGGGTTCGGGATGTACGGTTTAACTCGGCAGTTAAGGTAGCCTGCTTTTATCACTGTTGGTGGCTTGGGATTGTCAAAAGTAAGTATTATGTTCCGTGTAGGAACTAGTATGCCATCTTTCTTTGTCATAATTCGTCTGACATTAATGATTCCTTGGTCGTGTAATTCTTGTTTTAGTTCTTCGTCCGACACGTTCATGAGGTCCCATTCGGTGATGACACCTCTTGACGTGTTCAGGGAAATGTGGGGTGAAACGGTGATAGTTTTGTTTTGTTTTGTTTTGGTTTTATTGGCGCATTAGCTACTAAGGCTATAATGCGCCAAGACCATGTCATTTATAAAATAATTTAAACTTTCAGTGACCTAATTGGTTAGGTCACTATGTCAAGAAGTATAAGAAAAATGTAAATTTTATAAACGAGTAAAAATATTTATTGACTTTAAAAATCTAAAAATAGCAGACACATTGTCATTGTGGGATAAAATCTGACTGAGTGTATATGGCTCAGTCAGATCATTAAAAGAGGTAAGACGGATACTGCTAAAAACTGGACATTCGATTAAAATGTGTCTAATTGATAAAACTGTGCCACAAGACTCACACATAGGAGGGTCATCAGCCCTCAGCAAAAATGAATGAGTTAAATGACTGTGTCCTATGCGGGTCCGGGCAAGAACAACTTCCTCCTTACGATTCCTGCGCAGACTAGACTGCCACGGTTCAATTACAGGCTTTATACGATATAGTTTATTTCCAGTCTGTCTATTCCACGAGTCCTGCCATTGGGAGTGTATTTTCTCGAGTATTCTTTGCCTGTAGTCTGTATAGGGGACTGACAGGCAGCGATTATTTCTGGGAATTGCTGATTTGGCTGCGGTATCAGCCAAATCATTTCCCTTAATCCCAATGTGGCTAGGAATCCAGCAAAAGCGGATATCATATTCACGTTCACGGAGGAAGTGAATCTTCTGCTGAATGCTAGACAGAACTGGATGAGAATTAAATCTCACGGTTATTAAAGCCTGTAACACACTAAGAGAATCAGAATATAAAATGAACCGTTGGTTTTGGCATTTACTGATGTGATCCAAAGCTAACTCAATAGCGTGCAGCTCTGCAGTAAATATACTGCATTCAGAGGGAATCTGCTCCGATGTAGTGGTGTCCCTAAAGACAGCAGCAGATCCCACATATGATTCTGACTTCGAACCGTCTGTGTAAACTGGCGCGAAGTCAGAATATTCAGCTCGGTGTGCTGAATAAAGCTGCAGGTAGACCGATGATGGAGTGTCCGACTTTCCCCAATTTTTAAGGGACAAGTCACATATTGGAATACGAGCATGCCAGGGTGGAAGGGGTTAACGGTGATAGAAGTTCCACCAAAAGTTTTCAGTTTTTGTAGTTGCTCAGCCTGTCGAGCAGTGGCAACTTCAACTAGTAGGTCACCTGATCTTAGACGACGGACTGTCTTTGGAGTTCCTATTGTGCTTTCTAGGCATTTCTGCACTAGAAATGGAGAGAGCTTTCCAACTGGTTGTTCTTCAGTTGAATGAATAATCAAGAATGTTGGAGTTCGGATTCTGCCTACGTCAGTCTTTTGACGTTTTGCTGCGACAGAACCAGACTCCTCTTGTTCTTGCCTTGTCAAGGTTTCTTCTATGCACCCAGTGTTTTTCTGGGTTTTACGGACTTCTTGCTCCATTTCGCCCTGGAAGGGAGACCTTTTCTCCTCCAGGTTACCGGCCCCGCCACGTGGAGGCAGGATGGGTTGGGTTTTTTGGTTTTATTGGCGCATCAGCTACTAAGGCTATAATGCGCCAAGACCAGGTCATTTATAAACGAAAATTTTTAAACTTTCAGTGACCTAATTAGTTAGGTCACTATGTCAAAATATATAACAAATATATAAAAGAAAAATGTAAAAATTTTATATATGAGTAAAAATATTTATTAATTTTAAAAAGATAAAAACAGCAGACACGTTGTCATTGTCAGATAAAATCTGACTGAGTGTATAAGGCTCAGTCAGATGGTTAAAAGCGGTAGGACGGATATTGCTAAAATCTGAACATTCGACTAAAATGTGTCTGATTGATAAAACTGTGCCACAAGACTCACACATAGGAGGGTCATCCGCCCTCAGCAAAAAAGAATGTGTCAAATGACAATGTCCTATGCGGGTCCGGGCAAGAACAACTTCCTCCTTACGATTCCTGCGCAGACTAGACTGCCACGGTTCAATTACAGGCTTTATACGATGCAATTTATTTCCGGTCTGTCTATTCCACGAGTCCTGCCATTGGGAATGTAACTTTTGATGTACTATTTGCCTGTAGTCTGTATAGGGGACTAACAGGCAGCGGTTATTATGGGGAATTGCTGATTTGGCTGCGGCGTCAGCCAAATCATTTCCCCTAATCCCAATATGGCTGGGAATCCAGCAGAAGCGGATGTCATATTCGCGTTCATGGAGAACGTGAATCTTCTGCTGAATGCTAGACAGAACTGGATGAGGATTATATCTCACAGATATTAGAGCCTGTAACATGCTAAGAGAGTCAGAATATAAAATGAACCGTTGGTATTGGTATTTACTAATATGATCCAAGGCCAACTCTACAGCGCGCAGCTCTGCAGTAAATATGCTGCATTCAGAGGGGATCTGCTCTGATATAGTGCTGTCTGTAAAGACAGCAGCAGATCCCACATATGATTCCGACTTCGAACCGTCTGTGTAGACTGGCGCGAAGTCAGAATATTCAGTTCGGTGTGCTGAATGAAGCTGCAGGTAGACACATGATGGAGTGTCCGACTTTACCCAGTTTCTAAGCGACAAGTCGCATGCCGGGACACGAGCATGCCAGGGTGGAAAGGGTTGCTTTGATGTTCGGGCAACCTTGTCTACCTTGATATCAAGTTCTTTGAGTAGCTCTTGGATACGAATACCAAAAGGACGATTGGCAGTCTTTCGAGTATTGTATAAATTTTCCCATCGTGGCTCAAAAACGAATGGCCACGTAGGATGGTCTGGCAGGGATTTCAGTTTTAAGGCGTACTTTAGAGACAACTGCTTACGTCGAAGTGATAACGGTGGTTCGTTTGCTTCGACGTATAAGCTCTGGACAGGAGATGTTCGAAATGCTCCAGTAGCGATGCGTATAGCCTGATGATGGACGGGGTCCAGCCACCGCAGGACACTGTCTCGGGCTGAGGAATATACCTGGGACCCATAATCTAGTTTGGATCGCACTAGTGCACGGTAAAGCCGAAGAATGGTACATCGGTCTGCTCCCCAAGATGTAGAGGAGAGCGAGCGGAGAATATTAAGTCCACGTGTGCACTTGGTGCGGAGTTCACGAATGTGATCCAAAAAAGTTAGTTTTTTATCGAATATGAGTCCCAAGAATTTTGTGTTTGCTGCTACTGGAATTGCATTTTGTCCGAGCCTTAATTCGGGTTCAGGATGAAGATTACACTTGCGACAAAAGTGTACGCAAACGGTCTTCTCCGGCGAGAACCTGAAGCCATTTGCAAGTGCCCAGCAATTCAGACTATCAATGGCTTTCTGCAGTTGTCTTTCAATTACCCTCATGTTGCACGACTGGCAAAAAATGCTAAAGTCATCAACATAGAGGGCACTGTTTACAGTCGGAGGAAGTTGTTCTGTGATGGAATTTATTTTTATGGCAAAAAGCGTGACACTTAATACTGATCCTTGTGGTACTCCCTCCTCTTGGCTAAAGGAGCGAGAGAGTGAGGATCCCACACGAACTTGGAACGATCGATTAGCTAAAAAGTTTTGAATAAAAAAAGGCAGATGCCCTCTTAGGCCTAGGCTATGTATGTCTTTTAAAATGCCAAATCTCCAAGTTGTGTCATACGCTTTTTCCATGTCAAAGAACACCGACACCAAGTGTTCCCGTTTTAGGAAAGCATCCCGGATGGATGCTTCCATTCTAATAAGATGGTCCAAAGTGGACCGGTTCCGTCGGAAGCCGCACTGGATGTTGGAGAGAAGGTCATTTGATTCTAAATACCATATTAAACGAGAATTGACCATTCTCTCCAGGATTTTGCACAAACAGCGAGTCAGAGCAATAGGACGATAATTGGTGGTGACTTTTGGATCCTTTCCTGGCTTAGGAAAGGCAAGAACGATTGCCTTTCGCCAGGAGTCCGGAAACTGCCCTTCAGTAAAGATTCTGTTATACAGAAGGAGCAGACAATCCATAGATGTTGGTAGAAGATTTTTAATCATTTCATAATGGATGCCATCTGGTCCAACGGCACTTGCTTTGGAAAGAGTGAGCGCTCTGTTCAGTTCCTCTATAGTGAATGCCCCGTTGTAGGGATAGAGGCCCTTGGTCTTAAAATTAAGTGCTTGCTGTTGTTGTTGTTGTTGTTATGGGGGTTTAATGGCGCATAAGCTACTATGGCTATAATGCGCCTATTCATTTTTTATATAGGGAAATCGGAAAAAAAAAAATTTTTTTTTTTTTTTTTTATAAAAATCACAAAAGATCAAAAAGCCCAATCTGCTTCAGAAAGTTGAAAAATTCGAAAATATTTGCATTGTCACCTATGAGATTCACTAACGTTATTGGTTTATTAAGATTTACCAGTGAAAGCAGGGTTGATGTTCTGTCTTGTCTATAGAAGGGGCAGTCAATAAGTATGTGTTTAACAGTCAGATTTATAGTACAATGTGGACACTGTGGTGGATCTTCTCCTCTAAGTAAATAAAGATGGGTTAGATGGGTATGCCCTATTCTTGCCCTTGACAGGACTACTTCTTCTCGTCTTGATGTACGGATACTGGAGCTCCAAATTTTTGGATCATGTTTAAATTGAAAGAGTTTATTATTTGTTTGAGAGTGCCAGATTGTTGTCCATTCTGACAAGCATGCAGCTTGAATAGTTAAGGCAAAATCTGACGGCGGAACAGGGATGTTAGTTAAGTCTAAGCTAGATGGATTTTTTGCAGCTTTATCAGCCAGTTCATTGCCCAGAATACCAGAATGTGCTGGAATCCAACACAAGATGACCTGTTGATGCCGTTCTTCAATTTTTAATAATATACTTTGAAGTTCGTCTATAAAAGGGTGAACTTTATCTGAGAAATTACATAAAGCCATGATTGAACTAAGCGAATCGGTGTAGATAACAGATTTTAAAGATCCATCAGCACAGAGATTTTGTAAGGCCAGTTTAATAGCATATAATTCAGCTGAGAAGATACTGAATTCAGGTGGAAGTGATACTGAAATAACAGTATTCGGAAACACCGCAGCTGCTCCAACGTTTGAATTAGATTTAGATCCATCTGTATAAATTGGGGTAAAAATCACTATATCTTTGAGTGTGAGCTGCATGAAGCTGTATGATATTAGATGCTTGTAAAACTCCCTTTCCCCATTGGCAGAGATAAGTGTCACAAGTCACCAGAGGAAGAGAAGCCCATGGTGGTTGACAGCAGGTTGCTACCTGTTGTACGGAATGAACGGAAAGATTCCAAACTTCCATCAGTTCAAGGAGACGAAGACCAGCTGGCTTTACTATGCTAGGTTTATTTCTGAAGAGGTTTTCTAGTGGTGGATTGAACAAGTATGACTGAATCGGATGCGAGGCACAGCTTTGAATCTTAACAGCATACTTTAGTAACAGTGTTTTTCTACGTAACGATAATGGAGGCTCATGAGCATCAATATAGAGACTATGTTTGGGCGACGTTCTAAAAGCACCAAGTGCAATCCTCAAAGCACTGTGTTGAATGGGATCAAGCCAGCGTAATACGCTCATTCGGGCAGAATCATAGATGGGAGCTCCATAATCAAGGCGGGATCTGATTAATGACCTGTATAGCCGAAGCAGAGAAGTACGATCTGCACCCCATGTTTGGGCGGATAAAGCTTTGAGAATGTTTAACTTTTTTAGACAGGAAGTACGTACATTTTTAATATGGTCTATAAAATTTAACTTGTTGTCAAGGATTAATCCTAGAAATCTGATATTATTAGTGACCGGGATGGAGACATTAGAAATTTGAAGTTCGGGATCTGGATGAAGTTTGCGCTGCCTACAAAAATGAATTGCAACTGTTTTCTGCTGCGAGAGCCGATAGCCATTGATGCTAGCCCACTGTTGTATTTTATTTAGTGATATCTGAAGCTGCCGTTCAATAGATCTCATATTTTGGGAATGGCAGGAGATGGAGAGGTCATCTGCATAAAGATAAGTCTCGATTGAATTTGGAAGCTGTCTTGTAATAGAATCTATTCTAAGAGAAAACAGAGTGGCACTCAGTACTGATCCTTGTGGAACACCCTCTTCCTGCATGAACGTTGTAGAGAGAGCATGTTGGTACTGAACTTGAAACGATCTGGTACATAGGAAGTTTTGAATAAATATAGGAAGGTTGCCCCGCAGACCAAGGGCGTGTAGATCACCAAGTATGCCATGCCGCCAGGTGGTGTCAAAAGCCTTCTCTATGTCTATTGAAACCATTACAAGATGTTCCCGTTTAACGAAGGCATTTCGAATGGCGAATTCAGCCTTGACCATAAGATCTAAGCACGACCTATTTTTACGAAAGCCATATTGACTATGGCTCATTAGATGTTCTGACTCAATGATCCAGACGAGTCTTCTGTGGACAATCTTTTCTAAGATTTTGCTGAGGCAGCTTGAGAGAGATATCGGTCTATAGCTATGGGGGTTTGTTGGATCTTTCCCAGGCTTTAGAAGTGCCAAAACAGTAGAGTGATGCCAGGAAGCTGGAAAAACATTTTCTGAAAATATACGATTGTAAAAAACCAGCAGCAAGCGCAAAGCTTTGTCATCAAGATGTTGTAGCATCACATAATAAATCCCATCTGGCCCTGCAGCACCATTGTGGGCTGTTCTAATAGCATGCAAAAGTTCAGAGTATTTCAGAGGTTTGTTATATGAAAGGAGGCGGGCAGTGTGAAAGTTTATAGAATGCTTTTCTTTGGTGTTTTTAATTCGTTTGAATGATGTAGAAAAGGCTGATGCTGCTGAGATTTCAGCAAACGTACTGCCCAAAGCATTAGCAATATCTAAGGGACTGGATAGATCTTGTCCTTTCCAGGAGAGAATTGGAGAAGGTATAGTAGGAAACTTACCAGATAACTGTCTAATTTTTTTCCATATAGTTTTCTGATCAGTGTTTCTGTTAAAGGTCGATGCAAAATGGGTCCAGGATTCTTTCTTGGCTTGCCTTTGTACAAATCGTGCTTTTGCTCTTAGTTTCTTATAGTTAATGAGATTGGTTGTGGTTGGACATCGCCGAAATAAATTCCAGGCTTTAATTTTTGCTTTCTTTGCTTTTGTACATTCCTCATTCCACCAGTAATTATAATGCTTGCGACCAGGGGGATTTGATAATGGTATTGTCTCCTTGGCCACTTTTAGAAGATGTGACGTGATGTAGTCTGTCACATTATCAATATTCTGGAGCTGGATTTTTTCCTCATCAAGAGAGATTGATGTTCGAAATTTTGCCCAGTCTGCCCGAACAAATTTCCATTTCCTGCGGGGTTTGTTTGAGGGAGTCTTTGATATTAAAAAATTGCATATGATTGGAAAGTGATCACTGCCCATAGGATCATTTGAAACATGCCACTCTATGCTTGGGACCAGGACTGGAGAACAAATTGAGAGATCTATTGCTGAGGTGTGTCCAGTTGGGAGTTGTATATGAGTGTGTGCACCAGTATTGAGTATGGTAAGATTTTGCGACTCTAGAAAGCTTTCAATTAGTCGACCCTGTCTATCTAGTTTAGGATCGCCCCATAAGGGGTGGTGCCCGTTAAAATCTCCTAATATACAGAGGGGTGAAGGTATCTGTATGAAGAGATCTTCAAGGTCTTTTAAGGAGTAAGTATGGTTTGGTGGTAGGTTTGGTTTGGTTTGGTTTGTTTTGGTTTTATTGGCGCATTAGCTACTAAGGCTATAATGCGCCAAGACCATGTCATTTATAAAATAATTTAAACTTTCAGTGACCTAATTAGTTAGGTCACTATGTCAAGAAGTATAAGAAAAATGTAAATTTTATAAACGAGTAAAAATATTTATTGACTTTAAAAATCTAAAAATAGCAGACACATTGTCATTGTCGGATAAAATCTGACTGAGTGTATATGGCTCAGTCAGATCATTAAAAGCGGTAAGACGGATACTGCTAAAAACTGGACATTCGATTAAAATGTGTCTAATTGATAAAACTGTGCCACAAGACTCACACATAGGAGGGTCATCAGCCCTCAGCAAAAATGAATGAGTTAAATGACTGTGTCCTATGCGGGTCCGGGCAAGAACAACTTCCTCCTTACGATTCCTGCGCAGACTAGACTGCCACGGTTCAATTACAGGCTTTATACGATATAGTTTATTTCCAGTCTGTCTATTCCACAAGTCCTGCCATTGGGAGTGTATTTTCTCGAGTATTCTTTGCCTGTAGTCTGTATAGGGGACTGACAGGCAGCGATTATTTCTGGGAATTGTTGATTTGGCTGCGGTGTCAGCCAAATCATTTCCCTTAATCCCAATGTGGCTAGGAATCCAGCAGAAGCGGATATCATATTCACGTTCACGGAGGAAGTGAATCTTCTGCTGAATGCTAGACAGAACTGGATGAGAATTAAATCTCACGGTTATTAAAGCCTGTAACACACTAAGAGAATCAGAATATAAAATGAACCGTTGGTTTTGGCATTTACTGATGTGATCCAAAGCTAACTCAATAGCGTGCAGCTCTGCAGTAAATATACTGCATTCAGAGGGTTTGTTTGTTTGTTTGTTTCGGGATTTATTGGGCGCATCGGCAACTATGACCATAGTGCGCCATACATATGATAATTATGCATGCTATTTCTTTTCACTTACAGAAAATGGAAAAAGAAATCAGAAAATAATTTTTTTTCCCTAACTAAAGGAGGTAATATACTTTAATCATCTTCAGAAAGTTATATATGCTTGAGACATTTGTTTCATTGTTTAAAAGTGAGGTAAGTGTAAGATCTTTTGTCGTGGCTGAAGTGCAAAGAATCTGGCGTTCTCTTGTATATTTTGTGCATTCGACCAGAATGTGTTTCACTGAGAGCAGTGTATTACAGTGATGACATTGAGGGGGTATTTCTCCTCTTAAAAGATAACCATGAGTGATATTTGTGTGCCCTATTCGCAGTCGAGCCAATATTACCTCTTGATGTCGGATTGAATTAAAGCTGGAAGGCCATCGCTCAAGGTTTGGCTTGATACTTCGAAGTTTATTATTAGGTTGATTTTCCCATGATAACTGCCATTGGCACATGCATTTTTCCTGGATTATTGGTCGATAGTCTTGATGAGGCACTTTCCATTTTTTCTCGGGTGGTAGGTGAGCTGATTTGGCAGCATTGTCCGCTAGTTCGTTTCCAGGAATTCCAATATGTCCTGGGACCCAGCAGAAATGTATGTTTTTTCCAAGTTCTGATAAGCTATGTAAAGAGCTGACTATTCTTTTCACGACTGGGTGGGTGATGTTCATGGTGTTTTTTAGTGCTTGGAGTGCACTTAAAGAATCTGTGAAAATTATACTGTTGTTAATATCAGAGGACTCGATATGGTTCAGTGCGACCTGAATTGCTATTAGTTCGGCGGAAAATATACCGAACGCAGGTGATAACTGATAAGCTAATGTGATGTTTGGAAAAACTGCGGCGATTCCAACGTGGACATCATTCTTTGATCCATCCGTATGTACTATGGAAAAGCTGGGAAACTGGTCTACTACTGCATGGTATAGTTGCGAGAAGTTTTCTCTATGCAAAGTAGATTTATTCCATTCATGCAGATGTAAGTCACATGAGGGTGGAATGATATTCCAAGGAGCAAGAGAGGATGGGAGGCTATGTGCCACATTGTCTAAGGTTAGATTTAGTTCTTCTAAGAGGTGTTCTATTCTCATACCCAAAGGACGATTAGCATTAGGGCGGTTTTGGTATAACCTACTGTGCTGTGATGTGAAAAGTATAGGCCAGTTCGGGTGTTCTGGCATAGATCTAATTTTATAGGCATAACGTAGTATCAGTTGTTGTCGCCTGATTGAGAGAGGTGGTTCGTGTGCTTCAGCATATAAGCTATGTATTGGTGACGTGCGATATGCCCCTAAAGCAACGCGTATTCCACTATGATGGATAGGGTCAAGCCAGCGAAGGGCACTAGGTCTTGCTGAACTATAGACTGGTGCTCCGTAGTCAAGTTTCGATCTTATTAATGCTCTATATAACCGTAATAAAGTAAGGCGATCAGCTCCCCATTTGGTTGCAGAGAGAACCCGGATGATATTTAGTTTTTGTTGACATGATGTTCTTAGTCTTTTGATGTGCTCAACGAAAGTGAGTTTATGGTCTAAAGTGATTCCTAAGAACCGTATGCTGGGATGAACTGTTATTTGTTGGCGATTCAGTTGTAGCTCCGGATTGGGATGGAGTTTGCGTTGGCGGCAAAAATGGATGCAAAACGTTTTTTCTGGACAAAGTTGAAATCCATTAGTCTGAGCCCATGAACTGATCTTATTTATTGCCACTTGCAACTGTCTCTCAATAGTATTCATATTTTTAGCATGACACCAAATACTAAGATCGTCTACAAACAGTGCTTTATCAACAGTGTCTGGAATTTGTCCGGCAATGGAGTTTATTGCAATTATAAAAAGTGAAGCACTGAGTACAGAGCCTTGAGGAACTCCTTCTTCTTGGGAAAATACTTGGGACAGTGAGGTTTTGAATCGAACCTGGAATGTACGCTTGCATAGGAAATTCTGTATGAAAATCGGGAGGTGACCCCGAAGTCCATGACGATGTAATTCACGGAGTATTCCATACTTCCACGTGGAATCATAGGCCTTACTGATGTCAAAGCAGACTAACACATGGTGTTCCGATCTGAGGAATGCATTACGGATGGAATTCTCTAGTCTGACTAGTATATCTAGTGTAGATCTGTTTTGTCGGACACCGTATTGTGCAGAATGTAGCAGATTGAGATTTTCAAGGTACCAGATCAGTCGATGGTTCACCATCTTTTCGAGAATTTTGCAAATGCAACTGGTCAAGGCGATTGGTCTATAATGAGTGGGATTTGTAGGGTCTTTACCTGGTTTAGGGAAGGCAAGGACCGTAGCGTGATGCCATTGATTAGGAAATTTATCTTCCAGGAAGAGTCTGTTGAATAGATGAAGAAGTAACTGTAATGATTCGGTACTTAGTTCCTGAATCATGGAATAGTGAATGTTATCTGGTCCTACAGCACTGCGTCTAGATGTTGACAAAGCTCTATGTAATTCGTGAATGGTAAAAGGTAAATTATATTGTTCATCTCCTTTTGAAGAGAAGTTTAACTTATGTTTTTCTAAACTTGTTTTTAATCTTCTGAAGGTCGGTGTATAACTTTCTATTGCTGATGTTTTTGCAAAGGTTTCACCTAGTATATTGGCAATTCCAGCAGGATCATTTACATTCTGCCCTCTCCATTCCATGATGGGTAGGGGTATCGGTTTATATTTGCCACTCATTTTTCTGATTGCTTTCCAAATTTTATGTGTAGGCATTGCTTGATTAATAGTCGAAGTGAAGCGGATCCAAGCAGCCTTTTTATTGCAGCGTCTAACATATCTCGCTC
Organism: Mastigoproctus giganteus; assembly: GCF_048544385.1. Classification (NCBI taxonomy): domain Eukaryota; kingdom Metazoa; phylum Arthropoda; class Arachnida; order Uropygi; family Thelyphonidae; genus Mastigoproctus; species Mastigoproctus giganteus. Next base: position 89,480 of record NW_028328306.1, on the reverse strand, counting down.
TTGCTCTAGCACGCTTATATTGAATGAGATTGGTTGTAGTTGGACTCCGGCGAAAAGAATTCCAAGCTTTACTTTGCATTTTTTTAGCCACAAGGCATTCATCGCTCCACCAGGTTTTTGGATGAATCGGTAATTTTGATGAGGATTTCGGTACGGTTTGTTCTGCTGCATGTAATATCATTTTGGTGACATAGTCAACTGCTTCGTCAGTTGTGGAATTTTGGATTATTTCGGGATCAAGCTTGGTTAATTTTTTATAGGACTGCCAATCTGCTTTATCAGTAAGCCAGTGCGGAATTTTAGTAGGATGATGAGGGGGCTTATTAAGTAATTCAATTATTATGGGGAAATGATCGCTATGTAGCGGATCGTTGTTTACCGTCCACTTTAGAATAGGATATAAGGTTGCAGAACAGATAGACAAATCTATTGCAGTGCTTGTTCCTGAAGGAAGGTGAACGTATGTAGGTGAACCGTCATTTAGAAGAAGGAGGTTGTTATTGTCAAGACACTGTTCAATTAGTTTTCCTCTTTGGTCGATGCTGTTGTTACCCCAAAGAGTGTGATGACCATTTAAGTCTCCCAGAATGAGGAAAGGTGTTGGGAGTTGAGCTATAAGATTGTTGAGATCATTTTGCTGGAAGGTATAGCTTGGTGGAATGTATAAGGAGCAGATTGTCATATGGATGTCAGCAGCTATACGGACTGCTATTGCCTCGAGGGGAGTGTTCAGTGAGACCTGTTTGGTAGGAATATGTGGGTTTGTTAAAATAGCTACGCCACCATGTGCGATATTCTGATTGGTTCTGTCTTTTCTAATAATGTTATAATGAGACAGTTTTGGTGTATTTTGGGGTTTTAAATAAGTTTCTTGAAGGCAGATACATATTGGTGAGTATTTACAGGAAAGATCGTATAGGTCATCGATATTGGCGCGGAATCCACGACAGTTCCATTGTATTATTCTGTTCATTGTTTATCTCTTATTAGACTTTCTGAGCGTTTTCGGGTTGTTGATGTTTTCTGTTTTTCACTTTTGTTTTTATCTTTTTTTGGGAAGGAAGGCCTTTCGGTGTCCATATCTTCTTCAACAAAGATTTGAAGAACAGGGTCATCTGCTGATTTTTCTTTAGTGTCCATTTGTTGTTGGTGACTAGAAGTTAGGATATGTTTTTCTTTAAATCCTTCGTCCGGAGTGTGTATGTTTTCTTGTGGTATGGTAATTGGTGTATTGACTGCTTGGGTTTGAGTTGCACTGTACAAAGATTTTACGTAATTTGAGAAAGACTGCTTTGGAGGTACTGTTATTTCAGTTTGCGATCCGGTTGATTGGAATTTTTTGGTGGCTTGGGCATACGTAGGTCTGTCTGAATGAATTGGTGGTGAGATGATTCTTTTTGCTTCTTGGTAAGAAACATTATGCTCAGTTTTATATTTTTGGATAAGTTTCTCACTTTTCCAGCGCTCGCATATTCTGGCATAAGCGGGATGATCCTTTTTGCAATTTGGACATACTGATTGAGGAGCATTACAGTTTTCGCAATCGTGTTCGATTGAACCACACTTTGCGCAAGTAGGGGTTCCCCGGCAAGCTGTTTGGGAATGTCCATACTTCTGGCATCGGAAACACCGTAGCGGGTTTGGGACGTATGGTCTCACATTACATACCAGATATCCGGCCTTAATGGATGATGGACGATTCGGTGTGTTAAAGGTCAAGATCAGATTGCGGGTAGGGATGAGATTACCATCTTTTCTCGTGGAGATTCTCTTGACATGAATAACTCCTTGTTCTTTCAGTTCTTCTAGCATTTCTTCTTCAGTTACATCTAGTAAGTCCCAGTTTGAGATCACTCCTTTAGAGGTGTTTAGTGATCTGTGGGGTGTTACGGTTACTGGGAGACCTGCAAAGAAATTTGTTTTCAGAAGTCGCTCAGAATGTTTGGTATTAGATGTCTCAATGAGAATATCTCCTGATCTGAGTCTTTTTACGGATTTCGGAGATCCTGCTTTACTTTCCAATTCCTTTTGGATTCTAAAGGGAGAGAGTTTGCCAACTGCATTCTCACCAGTTGAATGGATGATTAGATAGGTTGGAATTGGATATGTCTCTGGCTCAGTTTTTTGGCGCTTTGCCGTTCCTGCTGTGGAACTGTCTTTCTTTTTTGATATCTGGGTTGCGTCTGGCAGCCCAGATAAGTCTGAGTTTGATTTACTCATGGTATGCTCTTTTTGGCCCCGGGAGATTGTCTTTTTCTCCCAGGTTACCAGCCCCGCCACGTGGAGGCAAGAGCGGTGCCGCCTAGTGACCCAAGCGAAGAAAAGGGTTAGTAATAACTAAAAATAAAAAGAGGGATTAAAGAAAGGTGGCTTTCCTTTCTAGGTTATAGTATTTGAATATATCTATTTAATTATAATCTTCAGGAGTTATCGGACTTTCGAAACTCAGGAGAAACGTATTTACAATTAAGCGTACTAGATAATCACTCTGGAAAGGCGCTGTGGTCACTAATATCGCTTGGCACTCGGGGCCCATTCAGAGGGAATCTGCTCCGATGTAGTGGTGTCCCTAAAGACAGCAGCAGATCCCACATATGATTCTGACTTCGAACCGTCTGTGTAAACTGGCGCGAAGTCAGAATGTTCAGCTCGGTGTGCTGAATAAAGCTGCAGGTAGACCGATGATGGAGTGTCCGACTTTCCCCAATTTTTAAGGGACAAGTCACATATTGGAATACGAGCATGCCAGGGTGGAAGGGGTTGCTTCGGTGTTTGGGCAACCTTGTCTACCTTGATATCAAGTTCTATGAGTAGCTCTTGGAGACGAATTCCAATTTGATTTTGATTTGATTTGGTTTTTTATGGCGCATTGGCAGCTAAGGCCATAATGCGCCAAGTCAAATTTTAAAACGCTACTAAACATTTTGGTAGCCAAAGCTACCACGTCAAGTAATAAATCATTGTCAAAAGATGTATAGTAAAAGTATAAAAAGTGTAAACCTTAGATTCTTTTATAAAAATTAATAGACTGTAAAAAGTTAAAAACGTCAGACATATTGTCTCTGTCACCTATAATGTGACTGAGTGTAAATGGCTCAGTCACATTAGTAAAAACGGTAAAATACAAACGTCGCGCTTCTATAAAATCAGGACATTCTATTAAAATATGACTAACGGTTAAAATAACATTACATATCTCGCACATAGGTGGGTCATCCGCCCTCAGCAAGTAGGAATGGGTTAGATGACTATGACCTATGCGGAGCCGAGCAAGAACAACTTCCTCTCTTCGGACCCTGCGTAGACTGGACTGCCATTGCGCAATTACAGGCTTAATGCGATGTAATTTATTTGTGGCCTGTCCGTGCCAAGAATCTTGCCATTGGGAGAGTAATTTAGAACGTATTATTTGCCTGTAGTCTGTATAGGGGACTGACAGGCAATGATTATCCAGGGAAATGGCTGATTTAGCAGCGGCATCAGCCGATTCATTTCCCCGGATCCCAATGTGGCTTGGGATCCAGCAAAAGCGAATATCATATTCCAATTCTATGAGAGAAAAAAGAATCTGCCGGATCCTGGACAGGATCGGATGAGGATTAAAACTCACCGATACCAGAGCCTGTAACGCGCTTGATGAATCGCAATAAATCATATACCTCTGGTAGTCGCAATTTTTAATGTGATCTAGGGCTGTTTGTATTGCATGCAACTCTGCAGTATAAATGCTAGTTTCTTGTGGGATCTTATAGGATATTGTTTTGTGAGGGAACACAACAGCAGATCCCACATGACATTCTAACTTTGAGCCATCTGTATATTGTTGGTATGAAAATTTCACGACACAAGGGCAACTGTGGCCAATATGTGTCTGTCAGCGTCATTACGTTCATTTTAATGATTTAGGATGGATATATCAGAGTGTATTTATTATTCCTAGATGTTTAATGTATATAAAGAGCTCAGTTAGGTTTGCCTTGTCACCGAGTACATGAGTGAGGGTTAGAGGTGCTTGCAAGTTTGCTAATGATTGGAAGGATGTGGCTCGAATGGCTGAATATGATGGACAATCAATCAGGATATGCCTTACTGTAAGTTGTATCTGACAGACAGAGCAGAGCGGTGGATCTTCTCTTAAAAGTAAATGTTTGTGAGTAAGGAAGGTATGTCCAATGCGCAGTCTGGTTAATATAACTTCCTCCTGTCTATTTGTACGTGAACTAGAATTCCACAAACATAGATCTTTTTTTATTCTGCGAAGTTTATTGCATGATTGGTCCCTCCAAAGTTGTTTCCAGATGGAAATATATTTGGTACGAAATACATCCCTATAATCTGTAAATTGTACAAACTGAAAGTTATCTTGTACATCAAGATCTGGATTTTTTGCGGCTTGGTCTGCATGATTATTTCCTAGAATTCCAGCATGGCTGGGAATCCAACAGATAGACACTTGTTTTCTTGCTTTATGAAAAACTCCGAGTTGTTTTTTGATATGCTGAATCAAGGAATTTGAGGAATGTTTGCTGTTCTGCAAAGCTGCTACTGCACTAAGGGAGTCAGTATAGATTAGAGCAGGTAGAAGTTGATGCTGGGTAATATCATCCAGTGCTAGTTTAATAGCATATAATTCTGCTGTGAAAATACTGCAAACATGAGGCAAGGAGACAGATATAATATATTCCGGTAAAACTACTGCGGCACCTACTGAGTTGTTCGATTTTGAACCATCTGTGTAAATCTGATGACTGTTTCTATTTTCAAAACTGTGCAGTGCATGAAGCTTCTGTATAACGATTGGAGAGATCTCTTTTTTATTCCTGTTTGTAAGGTGTGATATGGATAAAGGCACAGTCGGAGTCCAAGGAGGTTCTGAGTTTATATCTACTGCAGAAATGTGCTGGAAATGTATTTCCCAAACTTGAGCTAAGTGTCTGAGGCGCAGTCCTACTGGTTTATTTTCATTTGGCTTGTGATCATAATTACTCGTCCATGGTGGATTGTGAATAATGGACCAATTTGGATGTGATGGCTGACTGTATATTTTTGCCGCATACAGAGCCATCTGTATAGATTGGCAGAAAGTCAGAATACTGCTGTCGATGTACTGCAAAGAGTTGCTGGTAGACAGATGGCGGTGTAGTAGCCTTCTCCCAGATCTTAAGGGAGAAGTCGCAAGTTGGAAAATGAGCATGCCAGGGTGGAAAGAATTGCCTTGGTGACTGGGCAACATTGTCTACCGTCAAGTTCAGCTCATTCAGCAGCCCTTGAATGCGAATACCAAAAGGTTTGTTGGCAGTCCGACGGGTGTTGTAGAGATTTTCCCAACGCGGCTCAAACACGGATGGCCACGTGGGATGATCGGGCAGGGATTTTAATTTGAATGCATACTGTAAGGACAACTGCTTACGTCGAAGAAACAGAGATGGTTCATTTGCTTCGACGTAAAGGCTTTGGACAGGAGATGTGCGAAATGCTCCAGTGGCTGTCCGGATGGCTTGATGGTGGATTGGATCTAACCACCGAAGTGCACTATCTCTAGCAGAACCATAAACCTGAGACCCATAGTCGAGTTTGGAACGGACAAGTGCTCGGTAAAGGCGAAGAAGGGTAGAACGATCTGCGCCCCATGAAGTTGATGAAAGGGCACGAAGGATGTTAAGCCCTTTGACACATCTTGTCCTCAGCTGACGAATGTGTTGTAAAAATGTCAGCTTTTTGTCGAAAATAAGTCCAAGGAATTTGAATTCTGCTACAACTGGGATGTTATTTTGCCCAAGCTTTAATTCTGGGTCAGGATGAAGGTTACGTTTGCGACAGTAGTGTACACAAACGGTCTTCTGTGGTGAAAATCTGAACCCATTAGCCAAAGACCAAGCTGTGAGACGATCAATGGTTTTCTGCAGTTGCCTTTCAATGACCCTCATATTGCATGAATTGCAAAATATGGCAAAGTCGTCTACATAGAGGGCATTGTTTACAGTGGGTGGAAGTTGTTCTGTGATAGAGTTTATTTTGATTGCGAAAAGCGTAACACTTAGAACGGATCCTTGTGGGACTCCCTCTTCCTGAGAGAAAACTCGAGAGAGGGTGGATCCTAAACGGACTTGAAACTGGCGATTCGAAAGAAAGTTTTTAATAAAAAACAGGAAGGTTACCTCTAAGACCAAAGTTATAGAGGTCTTTTAAAATTCCAAATCGCCAGGCTGTGTCGGTACGCTTTTTCAATATCAAAGAAAACTGCTACCAAATGCTCGGATTTAATAAAAGCGTCACGAATGGACGTTTCCAATCGGATTAAATGATCCAGAGTGGATCGATTTCTTCGGAAGCCGCACTGTGTCCTGGAAAGCAGACCATTTGTTTCTAAATACCATACAAGGCGTGCATTAACCATTCTTTCCAGGACTTTGCACAAACAGCTTGTCAGAGCAATAGGACGATAATTACTTGGATTTCTAGGATCCTTTCCTGGTTTTGGGAAGGCAAGGACGATTGCTTTCCGCCAGGAGTCCGGAAATTGTTTATTAAGAAAAATTCTGTTAAACAGAATTAAAAGGTGATCCTTACATTGTGGTGTGAGGTGTTTTACCATTTCGTAGTGGATGTCATCGGGCCCCACAGCACTTGCGTGCGTGAGAAAGAGTGCAGCATTTAACTCCTCCTGTGAAAAGGGCTTGTTATACGATTCAAGCCCTTTTGAATAGAAGTTCAGGGGGTTTTTCTCATTTTTCTCTTTCAGGGCCAAAAACTCTGCGGGAAAAGATGTTATTGCAGATATTTTTGCAAATGTTTCCCCTAGAGTATTTGCTACTGCAGTTCGATCTGCAATTGGACATCCGTTATGCTCGAGGATCACAGAAGGGCATGGTGGATATTTTCCCTTCATTTTCCGGATCTTATCCCAGACTACTTTTGAGCTAGCAGCCTGAGTTATGGAAGATGTAAAACGAATCCAAGATTTCCTTTGGCTCTGACGTCGTACATAACGTGCTTTTGCACGTGCACGTTTGAAGGATATTAAATTTTCAGTGGTGGGATATCGGCGGAATATCCCCCACGCTTTGTTTTGCGCTTTTTTTGCTGCCGTGCATTCTGAATTCCACCAAGGTTTGGGGAATAGTGGGAACCGGCTGGATGATTTTGGGATTGCAATTGCAGCTGCTTGGACAATCGTTTCTGTGACATACATGACTGCTTCATTGATTGGCTCCTGACTGACTGTAGTGATGTCAAAGTTTGCCAGATATTGAAAGGCATTCCAGTCAGCCTGATCGATCTTCCACCGCGGTAAACTAAATGGCAGACAGGGTCTACCATTAGTTAGGGTTGTTATCACGGGGAAGTGATCGCTTCCATATGGATTTTCTTCTACCTCCCAAGTAAGTGAAGGAAGGAGAGAAGGGGAGCAGATAGAAAGATCAATGGCAGAGAATGTACGGGTAGGCATGTGGAAGAAGGTGTTTGTTCCCACATTTAGGAGGGAGAGATCATTGTCAGTGAGCATATGCTCTATGACTCGTCCCCTTCCATTGATGTCAGCACTACCCCACAGAGTGTTATGTCCATTGAAATCCCCAAGAATTAAACAAGGGGAGGGCAATTGCATGATAAGATCATCAAGGTCTTTCTGGGGGATGTCAATCCCAGGTGGCAAATAAACAGAGCAGACAGTTAATAAGAACCCCACTGTAAGGCGAATTGCTACAGCTTCAATGCTAGTTGTAAGCTGCAAAGCCTGAAATGGGATCTGGTTGCCGACGAGGATTGCGACTCCTCCGTGGGCAGACCCATCCACAATTCTATCCTTACGAATGATGGTAATGTTATACATGGTGGGGTCATCATTTGCCTTTAAATAAGTCTCCTGTACGCAAAAGCAAACTGGTTTGTGCTTTTGCAGGAGTGCCTTGATGTCGTCAGTATTTTGCCGGAATCCACGACAATTCCACTGTAGGAATTTAGCCATTATTTGGACTTGGTGGGTCCATCAGGCGGCTTCCGAGGTGCTGAGGGCTTAATTTTGTCAGTCTTGGATTTATCTTTCCTGGGGAAGTAGGGACGCTGTCCTGTGTCCATTTCTTCCTCAGCAAAGAGTTCCAAAACTGACTCATCATGTACCTCCTTCTGCTCGACATCCATGTTTTCCTGGGTACTAGGTGTTACTTCCCCTTTCTTATTCTTTTCTTTTGCTTTTGTAACTTGTGGAGCATTAGGAGGTATCGATATAGGAGTGGCAGCTGATTGGTCCTTTTGTGCAGGTTTTTGGAGCTTAAAAGATAACGTGCAATGGGAGTAAATGATTCTTTTGGAGGGACAGACATGTCCGTCTGAGTCCCAATCGAACATCTCCCTGCTACCTTCTGGGCGTAGGTAGGTTTTTTGATGTTAAGAGGTTTCACTGCTTTTCTCCTGGTACGATATGTTTAGCTCTGCCTTCAGCCGTTGAATTTCTTTTTCTTCTTTCCACCTCTGGCATGCCCTTGAATAGGCCGGATGTTCTCCCTCACAGTTAATGCAGGTGGGTTTAGTGGCTGAACATGCTGTTGTTTCGTGGTCCTTTGCACCGCACCGGGCGCATGCAAGGACTCCACGGCAGGCCATTTGAGAATGTCCATACTTCTGACATTTAAAACACCGTAAAGGGTTCGGAATGTATGGACGTACTGGACAGTTGATGTATCCAGCTTTAATCTCATCAGGAGGTTTGGGAGAGTTAAAAGTCAGGATAACACTCCTGGTTTTAACAATTTTCCCATCCCTTCGCGCAGTGATTCTCTTGACGGCAGTAACTCCCTGTGGTTGTAATTCGGAGCAGATTTCCTCCTCGGTGACGTCGAGAAGGTCCCACTCCGAAATGACACCTCTCGATGAATTTAGTGTTCTGTGTGGTGTCACTGTTATGGGTATACCTCCGATTGATGTTACTCGGAGTAGATGTTCAGACTGCCCGTCATTTTTTGTTTCAATCAAGAGGTCCCCAGAACGGAGCCTCTTAACTGACTTGGGTGTACCTGCTAACCCATCCAACCCTTTTTGTATAAAAAAGGGCGACATTTTACCAATCGGTGTTTCATTGGTGGAATGCATTATTAAGAACCTTGGGACAGGCCCTGATGGTAGTTCGGTTCGCTGCCTCTTTGTAGCAATAATGCTATCTGCCTCTCCGTCGTTATTTTCAGATAGGGACCGGGTTGGGGCCCCTGAAGGAATACGTTTATCAGGATTCATATAGTTTTTTTAATTGTTCAGTGCCCGGGCTCCCCACCCACCACGGAGCCCAAAGGGACGCCCACTACCCGGCATGCAATAAATGCGCTCGGGAGTGGGACGCCAGGGCTACCCAGACACTATACCCGCACCGCCGCCAGCCTGAATCCTGTCCCTCGGACCATGAGGGTAGGGGCGTGGCATTGACACGGTTGACCCTCGCAGGCGAACCTACTAGCCGCTTGATCCTAGCCGGGCCTTCCAGGACCACCCGTCTTGTCGAAGCAGGGGCCAAAGTGGTGTATTGAAGCTGGGCCCCTCAACCACCAGGATCCCCCTTTCCGAATTTCCACGGGTCGCAGCGCACGGCAAACACGCCGGATTCCATTGATGTAAGCCCGGAACCTAGGCTGTGGGCGTTGGATCCCAGTGATGCTAGTCTGGAAGTCCAGCAGCGTCACTGGGAGGTCCCCTCACCACGTACAGGTGCCCACGTCGAGGGGACGAATTCCAAAAGGACGATTAGCAGTCTTACGGGTATTGTACAAATTTTCCCATCGTGGCTCAAAAACGGATAGCCACGTAGGATGGTCTGGCAGGGATTTCAGTTTAAAAGCGTAGTTTAGACACAACTGCTTACGTCGAAGCGATAACGGTGGTTCGTTTGCTTCGACGTATAAACTCTGGACAGGAGATGTTCTATATGCTCCAGTAGCGATACGAAGAGCCTGGTGATGGACAGGATCCAGCCATCGAAGGGCACTGTCTCTGGCTGAAGAATATACCTGGGACCCATAATCAAGTTTGGATCGCACAAGTGCACGGTAAAGCCGAAGAAGCGTGCATCGGTCCGCTCCCCAAGATGTAGAGGAGAGCGAGCGGAGAATATTAAGCCCGCGTGTGCACTTTGTGCGAAGTTGACGGATGTGGTGCAGAAAGGTCAACTTTTTATCAAATACGAGTCCCAAGAATTTTGTGTCCGCTGCTACTGGAATAGCATTTTGTCCGAGCATTAATTCAGGTTCAGGATGAAGATTACGCTTACGACAAAAATGTACGCAAACGGTCTTCTCCGGCGAGAACCTGAAGCCATTTGCAAGTGCCCAGGAGTTGAGGCGGTCAATGGCTTTCTGCAGTTGTCTTTCAATAACCCTCATGTTGCATGACTGACAAAAAATGCTAAAGTCATCAACATAGAGGGCACTGTTTACAGTTGGAGGAAGTTGTTCTGTGATGGAATTTATTTGATGGCGAAAAGCGTGACACTTAATACTGATCCTTGTGGTACTCCCTCCTCTTGGCTAAAGGAGCGAGAGAGTGAGGATCCCACACGAACTTGGAAAGATCGATTGGCTAAAAAGTTTTGAATAAACACGGGGAGATGCCCTCTAAGGCCTAGGCTGTGCAGATCTTTTAAGATGCCAAATCTCCAAGTTGTGTCATACGCTTTCTCCATGTCAAAGAACACCGACACCAAGTGTTCACGTTTTAGGAAAGCATCCCGGATGGATGTTTCCAGTCTAATAAGATGGTCCAAAGTGGACCGGTTCCTTCGGAAGCCGCACTGGATGTTGGAGAGAAGGTCATTGGTTTCTAAATACCAGATTAAACGAGAATTCACCATTCTCTCCAGGATTTTGCACAAACAGCTAGTCAGAGCAATGGGACGATAATTTCTAGTGACTTTTGGATCCTTTCCTGGCTTAGCGAAGGCAAGAACGGTTGCCTTGCACCAGGGATCCGGAAACTGCCCTTCGGTAAAGATTCTGTTATACAGAAAGAGCAGATAATCCATAGATTTTGGTGAAAGATGTTTAATCATATCATAATGGATGCCATCTGGTCCAACAGCACTTGCTTTGGAAAGAGTGAGGGCTCTTTTCAGTTCATGAATAGTGAATTCCCTGTTGTAGGGACAGTCGCTCTTACAATTAAAATTAAGTGCCTGTTTTTCTATTTTTTGTTTCAGGACCAGGAACTCTGGGGAATAAGAAGATGTTGCACAGATTTTAGAGAATGTTTCCCCAAGAGAGTTGGCTATTGCAGTTGGATCTGCAATAGCGCATCCATTATAATCTAGGATTGAAGTAGGGTGGGATGTATGTTTTCCCTTCATTTTCCGGATTTTATCCCAGACTACCTTAGAGTTGGTAGACTGGGTAATAGATGATGTAAAACGGATCCACGATTCCCTTTGACTCTGACGGCGGATGTAGCGTGCTTTGGCTCGTGCACGTTTAAACACTATAAGGTTGTTCGTGGTGGGATATCGACGGAATATCCCCCACGCTTTGTTTTGAGCCTTTTTTGCTGCTGTGCATTGGGAATTCCACCAAGGTTTGGGAAATGGTGGAAACCGGGTAGATGTTTTTGAAACAGTATTCGCAGCTGCTTGGACGATAATTTCTGTGATGTACGTTACTGCATCATTGATCGGCTCCTGACTGACCGTACTGAGTTCAAATTTGCCTGATGTTGGAAGGCAGTCCAGTCAGCCTGATCAATCTTCCACCGTGGTAACCTGAAGGGAAGACATGGTCTCCCGCTGTGTAACAAGGTTATCACAGGGAAGTGATCACTTCCAAATGGATTCTCCTCCACTTCCCAAGTGAGTGAAGGGAGTAGAGAAGGGGAGCAGATAGAGAGATCAATGGCAGAAAAGGTACGGGTAGGCATGTGGAAGAAGGTGTTTGTTCCAGTATTTAGAAAGGAAAGGTCATTGTCATTGAGCATACGCTCTATGACCCGTCCCCTTCCATTGATGTTTGCACTACCCCACAGGGTGTTATGTCCGTTAAAATCCCCGAGAAGTAAGAAAGGGGAGGCAACTGCGATACAAGATCATCAAGGTCTTCCTGGGAGATGTCAGTCCCAGGTGGCAAATAAATAGAGCACACAGTTAATAAAAATCCCACTGTCAGGCGAATTGCAACAGCCTCAATGCTGGTTGTAATTAGCAAGGCTGAACTGGGGTCTGATTGATTACCCACAAGGATAGCCACTCCTCCATGAGCAGGACCATCCGCAATTCTATCCTTACGAAAGATTGTGATGTTATGCAATGTGGGATCATCATTTGCCTTTAGATAAGTCTCCTGCAAGCAAAAGCAAACTGGCTCGTGCTTTTGCAGGAGGGCCTTGATGTCATCAGTATTTCGCCGGAATCCACGACAATTCCATTGTAGGAATTTAGCCATTACTTTGGCTTGGTGGGTCCATCAGGCGGCTTCCGAGGTGCTGAGGGCTTACTTTTGTCAGTCTTGGATTTATCTTTTTTGGGGAAGAATGGACGCTGTCCCGTGTCCATTTCTTCCTCCGCAAAGAGTTCCAAGACAGATTCATCCTGTACCTCCTTGTTCTCTACATCCATTGTTTCTGTTCTTACTGCAGGCTCTTTACCACTTGGTTTTGGTAGTGGTTTGGTTTGGTTTGGTTTTGGTTTTATTGGCGCATTAGCTACTAGGGCTATAATGCGCCAAGACCATGTCATTAATAAAAATTGAAACTTTCAGTGACCTAACTAGTTAGGTCACCATGTCAAAATAAATATTAACAAAAGTATAAAAGATAAATCAATTGAAAAGCACAATAAAATGTAAATTTTATATGGCAGTAAAAATGTTTATTGATTTTAAAAAGCTAAAAACAGCAGACACATGGTCATTGTCAGATAAAATCTGACTGAGTGTATAAGGCTCAGCCAGATGACTAAAAACGGTAAAGTATAAATCACGTTCATGTCTAAAACGTGGACATACGGTTAAAATGTGATTAATAGATAAAATGGTGTCGCATTGCTCGCACATAGGACAGTCATCTGCCCTCAGCAGAAAAGAATGTGTAAGATGACTGTGTCCGATGCGGAGACGAGCTAGAACAACTTCCTCCTTACGGTTCCTGCGCAGACAAGACTGCCACGGTTCAATTACAGGCTTTATACAATATAATTTATTCGCAGTCTGTCTATTCCACGAGTCCTGCCATTGGGAATGTATGTTTTGATGTATTATTTGCCTGTAGTCTGTATAAGGGACTAACAGGCAACGGTTATTATTGGGAATTGCTGATTTGGCTGCGGCGTCAGCCAAATCATTTCCCCTAATCCCAATGTGGCTCGGAATCCAGCAGAAGCGGATGTCATATTCACGATCATGGAGAACGTGAATCTTCTGCTGAATGCTAGACAGAACTGGATGGGGATTATACCTCACAGATATTACAGCCTGTAACATGCTAAGAGAGTCGGAATATAAAATGAACCGTTGGTATTGGCATTTACTAATATGGTCCAAGGCTAACTCTACAGCGTGCAGCTCAGCAGTAAATATGCTGCATTCAGAGGGAATCTGCTCTGAGATAGTGCTGTCTGTGAAGACAGCAGCAGATCCCACATATGATTCTGACTTCGAACCGTCTGTGTAGACTGGCGCGAAGTCGGAATATTCAGTTCGGTGTGCTGAATGGAGCTGCAGGTAGACGCATGATGGAGTGTCCGACTTTCTCCAGTTTCTAAGCGACAAGTCGCATGCCGGGACACGAGCATGCCAGGGTGGAAAGGGTTGCTTGGATGTTTGGGCAACCTTGTCTACCTTGATATTGAGTTCGTTGAGTAGCTCTTGGACACGAATACCAAAAGGACGATTGGCAGTCTTACGGGTGTTGTACAAGTTTTCCCATCGTGGCTCAAAAACGAAGGGCCACGTGGGATGGTCTGGCAGGGATTTCAGTTTTAAAGCGTACTTTAAAGACAACTGCTTACGTCGAAAGGATAACGGTGGTTCGTTTGCTTCGACGTATAAACTCTGGACAGGAGATGTTCGAAATGCTCCAGTAGCAATACGTATAGCCTGATGATGGACAGGATCCAGCCATCGAAGTACACTGTCTCTGGCTGAAGAATATACTTGGGACCCATAATCTAATTTGGATCGCACAAGTGCACGGTAAAGCCGTAAAAGGGTGCATCGGTCTGCACCCCAGGATAAGGAGGACAGCGAGCGGAGCATATTAAGGGCTCTTGTGCACTTTGTGCGAAGTTGGCGAATGTGATCCAAAAAGGTCAATTTTTTATCGAATATGAGTCCCAAGAATTTTGTGTTCGCTGCTACTGGAATAGCATTTTGTCCGAGCCTTAATTCAGGTTCAGGATGAAGATTACGCTTGCGACAAAAGTGTACGCAAACGGTCTTCTCCGGCGAGAACCTGAAGCCATTAGCAAGTGCCCAGGAATTCAGACTATTGATGGCTTTCTGCAGTTGTCTTTCAATAACCCTCATGTTGCATGACTGGCAAAAAATGCTAAAGTCATCAACATAGAGGGCACTGTTTACAGTTGGAGGAAGTTGTTCTGTGATGGAATTTATTTTGATGGCAAAAAGCGTGACACTTAATACTGATCCTTGTGGTACTCCCTCCTCTTGGTTAAAGGAGCGAGAGAGTGAGGATCCCACCCGAACTTGGAACGATCGTTTGGCGAGAAAGTTTTGAATAAAAAAGGGGAGATGCCCTCTAAGGCCTAGATTATGTAAATCTTTTAAAATGCCAAATCTCCAAGTTGTGTCATACGCTTTTTCCAAGTCAAAGAACACCGACACCAAGTGTTCGCGTTTTAGGAAAGCATCCCGGATGGATGCTTCCATTCTAATAAGATGGTCCAAAGTGGACCGGTTCCTTCGGAAGCCGCACTGAATGTTGGAGAGAAGGTCGTTTGATTCAAGATACCAAATTAAACGAGAATTAACCATTCTCTCCAGGATTTTGCACAGACAGCTAGTGAGAGCAATAGGACGATAATTGGTGGTGACTTTTGGATCCTTTCCTGGCTTAGGAAAGGCAAGAACGATAGCCTTTCGCCAGGAGTCCGGAAATTGCCCTTCAGTAAAAATTCTGTTATACAGAAGGAGCAGACAATCCATAGATTTTGATGAAAGATGTTTAATCATTTCATAATGGATGCCATCTGGTCCAACGGCACTTGCTTTGGAAAGAGCGAGGGCCCTTTTCAGTTCCAAAATAGTGAAATCCCCGTTGTAGGGATAAATACTCTTATATTTAAAGCTAAGTGCCTGTTTTTCAATTTTATATTTCAGGACCAGAAACTCTGGGGAATACGAAGATGTTGCAGAGATCTTGGAGAATGTTTCCCCAAGAGAATTAGCTATTGCAGTTGGATCTGCAATAGCGCATCCATTATAATCTAGGATTGAAGAAGGGTGGGATGTATATTTTCCCTTCATTTTCCGGATTTTATCCCAGACTACCTTAGAGTTGGTAGACTGGTTAATAGAGGTTGTAAAACGGATCCACGATTCCTTTTGACTCTGACGACGGATGTTACGTGCTTTGGCTCGTGCACGTTTGAAGGCTATAAGGTTGTTCGTGGTAGGATATCGGCGAAATATCCCCCACGCTTTGTTTTGAGCCTTTTTTGCTGTTGTGCATTGTGAATTCCACCAAGGTTTAGGAAATGGTGGAAACCGGGCTGATGTTTTTGGGACAGCATTAGCAGCTGCTTGGACAATATTTTCTGTGATGTACTTAACTGCATCATTGATAGGCTCTTGACTGACTGTACTAAGATCAAAATTTGCCTGGTGTTGGAAGGCAGTCCAGTCAGCCTGATCAATCTTCCACCGTGGTAGCCTGAAGGGAAGACATGGTCTCCCACTGTGTAGCAAGGTTATCACGGGGAAGTGATCACTACCGTATGGATTCTCCTCCACTTCCCAGGTGAGTGAAGGGAGTAGAGAAGGGGAGCAGATAGAGAGATCAATGGCAGAAAAAGTACGGGTAGGCATGTGGAAAAAGGTGTTTGTTCCAGTATTTAGAAGGGAAAGGTCATTGTTATTGAGCATGTGCTCTATGACTCGTCCCCTTCGATTGATGTTAGCACTACCCCATAGGGTGTTATGTCCATTAAAATCCCCAAGAAGTAAGAAAGGGGGAGGCAGCTGCGTTAGAAGATCATCAAGGTCTGCCTGGGAGATGTCAGTCCCAGGTGGCAAATATATAGAGCATACAGTTAATAAGAATCCCACTGAAAGGCGAATTGCAACAGCCTCTATGCTGGTTGTAATTAGCAAGGGCTGCACTGGGGTATGGTTACCCACAAGGATAGCCACTCCCCCATGTACAGAGCCGTCCGCAATTCTATCCTTTCGGAAAACTGTGATGTTGTGCATGGTGGGATCGTCATTTGCCTTGAGATATGTCTCCTGCAAGCAAAAGCAAACTGGCTCGTGCTTTTGCAGGAGGGCCTTGATGTCATCTATATTTCGCCGGAATCCACGACAATTCCATTGTAGGAATTTAGCCATTATTTTGGCTTGGTGGGTCCATCAGGCGGCTTCCGAGGTGCTGAGGGCTTACTTTTATCTGTCTTGGATTTGTCTTTTTTGGGGAAGAATGGACGCTGTCCCGTGTCCATTTCCTCCTCCGCAAAGAGTTCCAAGACTGACTCTTCGGGTACCTCCTTCTGCTCAACATCCATCCTTTCTTGGGTACTAGGTGGTACTTCCCCTTTTTTGTTCTTTTCTTTAATAGTTACCTTTGGAACTTGTGGAGCGTTAGGAGGTACCGATATAGGAGTGGCAGCTGATTGGTCCTTTTGTGCGGGTTTTTGAGAACTTAATAGATACCGCGCGATGGGAGTGAAAGACTCCTTTGGAGGAATGGTCATGTCCGTCTGAGTTCCGACGGAACATCTCCCTGCTACCTTCTGGGCGTAGGTAGGTCTGTTGGTATTCAGGGGTTTGACCGATTTCCTTGCCTCCTGGTATGATATATTTAGCTCTGCCTTCAGCCGTTGAATTTCTTTCTCTTCTTTCCACCTCTGGCATGCTCGTGAATAGGCCGGGTGTTCGCCTTCACAGTTAATACAGGTGGGTTTTGCGGCTGAACATGCTGTTGTTTCGTGGTCCTTTGCACCGCATCGAGCGCATGCAAGGACTCCACGGCAGGCCATTTGAGAATGTCCATACTTCTGGCACTTAAAGCACCATAAAGGGTTCGGAATGTATGGACGCACTGAACAGTTGATATATCCAGCTTTAATCTCATCAGGAGGTTTAGGAGTGTTAAAAGTCAGGATAACGCTCCTGGTTTTAACAATTTTTCCATCCCTTCGCGCAGTGATTCTCTTGACGGCAATGACTCCCTGTGGTTTTAATTCGGAGCAGATTTCCTCCTCGTATACGTCGAGAAGGTCCCACTCCGAAATGACACCTCTAGATGAATTGAGTGTTCTGTGTGGTGTCACTGTTATAGGGATACCTCACATTGATGTTACTCGGAGTAGATGTTCCGATTGCCTGTCATTTTTAGTTTCAATTAAGAGGTCTCCAGAACGGAGCCTCTTAACTGATTTGGGAGAACCTGCTAACCCGTCTAACCCTTTTTGAATAAAAAAGGGCGACATTTTGCCAATCGGTTTTTCATTGGTGGAATGCATAATGAGAAATCTTGGGACAGGCCCTGATGGTGATGTTTCGGTTCGCTGCCTCTTTGTTGCAATAATATCTGCCTCTCCGTCTATGTTTTCAGATAGGGACCGGGTTGGGGCCCCTGAAGAAGTAAGTTTATCAGGATTCATGGAAATTTTTAAGTTGTTCAGTGCCCGGGCTCCCCACCCACCACGGAGCCCAAAGGGACGCCCACTACCCGGCATGCAATAAATGCGCTCGGGAGTGGGACGCCAGGGCTACCCAGACACTATACCCGCACCGCCGCCAGCCTGAATCCTGTCCCTCGGACCATGAGGGTAGGGGCGTGGCTTTGACACGGTTGACCCTCGCAGGCGAACCTACTAGCCGATTGATCCTAGCCGGGCCTTCCAGGACCACCCGTCTTGTCGAAGCAGGGGCCAAAGTGGTGTATTGAAGCTGGGCCCCTCAACCACCAGGATCCCCCTTTCCGAATTTCCACGGGTCGCAGCGCACGGCAAACACGCCGGATTCCATTGATGTAAGCCCGGAACCTAGGCTGTGGGCGTTGGATCCCAGTGATGCTAGTCTGGAAGTCCAGCAGCGTCACTGGGAGGTCCCCTCACCACGTACAGGTGCCCATGTCGAGGGGTTTTGGTAGTGGTGGAGCACTAGGAGGTACGGATATAGGAGTGGCAACTGACTGTGTTTTTTTGGTGGGCTTTTGAGAACTCAATAAATAGCGTGCAATCGGGGTGAATGACTCTTTTGGTGGAATAGTCATCTCAGTTTGTGTCCCGATAGTGCACTTAGCAGAAACCTTCTGGGCGTATGAAGGTTTCCCGCTATTTACTGGTTGGATACGTTTTCTGGCCTCTGGGTAGGAGATATTCAGCTCTGTCTTCAGTTTTTGTATTTCTTTTTCATCCTTCCACCGCTGGCATGCTCTGGAGTAGGCAGGATGATCTTGTTGACAATTTACACAGATCGGTTTAGAAGCTGAACATTCCTTGCTCTCGTGGTCTTTCGCACCACATCGAGCACAGGCAGGGTTACCACGACAAGATGTTTGTGAGTGGCCGTATTTTTGGCATCTAAAGCACCGCAGTGGGTTTGGGATATAAATCCTCACTGGGCAGTTTAGATAGCCTGCCTTGATGGAACTTGGAGGCCGTGGGGTGTTAAACGTTAGGATGAGAACTCGGGTAGGGACGAGGTTCCCATCCTTTCTCATTGATATCCTTTTAACAGCTGTCACTCCTTGGTCTTTTAATTCAGAGCAGATCTCTTCTTCAGAAACATGAAGAAGGTCCCACTCTGAAATGACGCCTCTTGAAGAGTTCAAAGTTTTGTGGGGGGTTACAATGATAGGTATTCCCCCTATTGATGTGGCGTTCAGGATTTTTTCCGCCTGTTTAATATTTGTAGCTTCGACCAAAAGGTCGCCAGAACGCAGTCGTTTAACAGATTTGGGTGAACCAGCCAACCCTTCTAATCCTTTCTGGATGAAGAAGGGTGACATCTTTCCAATGGACTGCTCTCCGGTGGAATGGAGAATGAGGAAAAGCGGTGTCACTGATGGTGGTGGTTTATCCTCAGTTCTGGCTCGTTTTGCAGAGGTGTTATCTGCGTCATCATCGCGATTAGGTAGGGGCCTTGTTGGGGCCCCAGAAGAAGGATTTAAATTACTCATGAGAGTAAAGAAAAAATGTCTGATGCCTAAGTACCTCACCCACCACGGAGCCCTACGAGGGGGCGCCCACTCGTGAACAGGTACTGCGTACACGAATGGGACGCCGAGTTCGCTTAGAACACCATACCCACGTTACCAATAAGTCTTTATCCCGTCCCAGGACCATAGGGAGGGAGACTTATTGGAACGCAGTTGACCCTAGCAGTATAATACCACCCGCCGATTGATCCCAGTCGAGCCGGTCCGGGACCACCCGTCTCGTCGAAGCAGGGGCCAAAGTGGTGTATTAAGGCTGGGCCCCTCAACCACCAGGATCCCCCTTTCCGCTTCCACGGGTCGCGGCGCACGGCTGCACACGCCGGATTCCAACGATGTAACCCTGGAACCAAGGTATGGGCGTTAGATCCCAGTGATGCTAGTCTGGAAGTCCAGCAGCGTCACTGGGAGGTCCCCTCACCACGTACAGGTGCCCACGTCGAGGGGTTGGTGGTAGGTAAATTGAGACAATTGTCATTGAAATACAGTGAGTTATATGAACAGCGACAGCTTCTATTTCAGTTTGAAGTGGAATATGTTTAGTTGGGATATTGGAATTTATTAGGATTGCTACACCACCATGGGCAGCATTTGTTCTATTACGATCTCTTCGATAAAGGCAATAATTCTTTATCGAAGGAGAAATTTGTAAGGTTAGGTAAGTTTCCTGAAGACAAAGAGCAATTGGAGAATACCGGTTAATTAAAGCATGGATGTCATCTGTGTTGCAACGAAAGCCTCTGCAGTTCCATTGTAAAACACAGGCCATTATTTATGTTTAGTTGATGGAGCTGTATCTGACTGCTTTTTGGAGGTGACTGGCTTATTTCGTTCCAATTTTGATTTGTCTTTTTTGAAAACTGGTCGACCAGTATCCATTTCTTCTTCAGCGTAGATTTCTAAAATTGGTTCTTCATGTATAGTTGTCCCATCTGTATCCATGATTATGTCCTGGGTATTTTTCTTTGATTTTGGGTTTGTAATATCAGATGTATTAGCACATATCTGAGGAGGAGATGCGGCTGGTATTGTCAGTGGAGTGTTATTTGCCTGGTCTGAGAGTTTGGGTTGTTGTTTATGCACACTTGGTTGTTGCTCAGAGAGGACAGTTCTAGCCCAATCAGAAATTGACTTGGTAATGGGAACTGTGACATCTGTTTGAGTGGAGACTGTTTGGAATTTTTTTACTACATTAGCATAGGTACTATTTTTGTTTATAATAGGTGAAACTAGTTTTCTTGCTTCTTGGTAGCTGACTTTGTGTTCGATCTTGTATCGTACTATTTTTTTTTTCAGTTTTCCATTTTTCACAAATTTTGGAATATGCCGGATGGTCACCTTTGCAGTTCGCGCACGTCATTTTTGCAGCAGAACACTCACTCTGGTTGTGATCTAAGGACCCGCAATTTGGACAGACAGAAACTCCCCTGCATACAGTTTGCGAATGGCCAAATTTTTGGCACTTAAAGCACCGGACTGGGTTCGGGATGTAAGGTCTTACTTGACACCTAAGGTAACCAGCTTTTATAGTGGTAGGCAGGTTCGGTGTTTTAAATGTGAGTATCACTGTCCGAGTAGGGACAGCCTCTCCATCTTTTTTGATGACGATTCTTTTTGCGTGTGTCACATTTTGATCTTGTAGTTCCTGGACAAGTTCATCCTCCGATACGTTTAAAAGATCCCACTCTGATATTACCCCTTTTGAGGAGTTTAAGGTGGCATGTGGGGTAACCTTCGTGGGAATTCCACCAAAGGTAGATACTTTTAACAGTCTCTCAGCGTGTCTACGTTCGGTCATTTCAATTAATAAGTCTCCGGATCTCAGTCGCCTAACCATTTTTGGAGGGCCAGCCACATTTTCGAGACATTTTTGTATCAAAAATGGGGAAAGCTTACTCAATGGTTGGTCTGTGGAGGAGTGTAGAATTAAAAAGAGAGGTACGGTATTATCCGTTCCTTCTTTTTTTTGTCGTTTAGCATGGGATGTTGTGTCATCATGATCTCGATCATGTCTATCTAGGTCTGGATCATAAGATCCATAAGTGGACTGTTTAATTTTGTCCATGTTTGCTCCTTTTTGCCCTGGGAGGGTGGCTTTCTTCTCCCAGGTTTCCAGCCCCGCCACGTGGAGGCAGGAGCGGTGCCACCAGTGACCAAGCGATAAAGGAAGGTTAGTAGTTAGTGCGTTAATAAATAATCCTATGTACAAGAAGAAAGGTGTCTTTCCTTTCTGTTAGGTACGCTAAATTCTTTACTTTAGAACAGCAAAATTAAATAACTGTGAGAAACGAAGGATACTACTATAATTATCAGCCGCTCTTTGAGAAAATCGCTTTAATATCACTTAGAAATCGCTATAGTCACTCGCTTGGCACTCGGGGCCTTAAGTGCTTGCCTTTCCAGTTTGTGTTTAAGGACCAGGAACTCTGGGGAATACGAAGATGTTGCAGAGATCTTAAAGAATGTTTCCCCAAGAGCATTGGCTATTGCAGTTGGATCTGCAATAGCGCATCCATTATAATCTAGGATTGAAGAAGGGTGGGATGTATATTTTCCCTTCATTTTCCGGATTTTATCCCAGACTACCTTAGAGTTGGTAGACTGGTTAATAGATGATGTAAAACGGATCCACGATTCCTTTTGACTCTGACGACGGATGTAACGTGCTTTGGCTCGTGCACGTTTGAAGGCTATAAGGTTGTTCGTGGTGGGATATCGGCGAAATATCCCCCACGCTTTGTTTTGAGCCTTTTTTGCTGCTGTGCATTGTGAATTCCACCAAGGTTTGGGAAATGGTGGAAACCGGGCTGATGTTTTTGGGACAGCTTTAGCAGCTGCTTGGACGATGATTTCTGTGATGTACTGTACTGCGTCATTGATCGGCTCTTGACTGACTGTGCTAAGATCGAAATTTGCCTGTTGTTGGAAGGCAGTCCAGTCAGCCTGATCAATCTTCCACCGTGGTAACCTAAAAGGAAGACATGGTCTCCCACTGTGTAACAAGGTTATCACAGGGAAGTGATCGCTTCCGTATGGATTCTCCTCCACTTCCCAGGTGAGTGAAGGGAGTAGAGAAGGGGAGCAGATAGAAAGATCAATGGCAGAAAAAGTACGGGTAGGCATATGGAAGAAGGTGTTTTTTCCAGTATTTAGAAGGGAAAGGTCATTGTCATTGAGCATACGCTCAATGACTCGTCCCCTTCCGTTGACGTTAGCACTACCCCACAGGGTGTTATGTCCATTAAAATCCCCGAGAAGTAAGAAAGGGGGAGGCAGCTGCGTGAGAAGATCATCAAGGTCTGCCTGGGAGATGTCAGTCCCAGGTGGCAAATAGATAGAGCACACAGTTAATAAAAATCCCACCGTAAGGCGAATTGCAACAGCCTCTATTCTAGTTGTAATTAGCAGGGGCTGCACTGGGGTCTGGTTACCCACAAGGATAGCCACTCCCCCATGTACAGAGCCGTCCGCAATTCTATCCTTTCGAAAAACTGTGATGTTATGCATGGTGGGATCATCATTTGCCTTTAGATATGTCTCCTGCAAGCAAAAGCAAACTGGCTCGTGCTTTTGCAGGAGGGCCTTGATGTCATCTATATTTCGCCGGAATCCACGACAATTCCATTGTAGGAATTTAGCCATTATTTTGGCTTGGTGGGTCCATCAGGCGGCTTCCGAGGTGCTGAGGGCTTACTTTTATCAGTCTTGGATTTATCTTTTTTGGGGAAGAATGGACGCTGTCCCGTGTCCATTTCCTCCTCCGCAAAGAGTTCCAAGACTGAATCATCGGGTACCTCCTTCTGCTCTACATCCATCTTTTCTTGGGAACTAGGGGGGACTTCCCCTTTCTTATTCTTTTCTTTCGTATCTACTTTTGTAATTTGTGGAGCATTAGGAGGTACCGATATAGGAGTGGCAGCTGACTGGTCCTTTTGTGCAGGTTTTTGTGAACTTAATAAATACCGCGCGATGGGAGTGAAAGACTCCTTTGGAGGAATGGTCATGTCCGTCTGAGTTCCGACGGAACATCTCCCTGCTACCTTCTGGGCGTAGGTAGGTCTGTTGATATTCAGGGGTTTGACCGATTTCCTTGCCTCCTGGTATGATATATTTAGCTCTGCCTTCAGCCGTTGAATTTCTTTTTCTTCTTTCCACCTCTGGCATGCTCGTGAATAGGCCGGGTGTTCGCCTTCACAGTTAATACAGGTGGGTTTTGCGGCTGAACATGCTGTTGTTTCGTGGTCCTTTGCACCGCATCGAGCGCATGCAAGGACTCCACGGCAGGCCATTTGAGAATGTCCATACTTCTGACATTTAAAACACCGTAAAGGGTTCGGAATGTATGGACGTACTGGACAGTTGATGTATCCAGCTTTGATCTCATCAGGAGGTTTGGGAGAGTTAAAAGTCAGGATAACACTCCTGGTTTTAACAATTTTCCCATCCCTTCGCGCAGTGATTCTCTTGACGGCAGTAACTCCCTGTGGTTTTAGTTCGGAGCAGATTTCCTCCTCGGTGACGTCGAGAAGGTCCCACTCCGAAATGACACCTCTCGATGAATTGAGTGTTCTGTGTGGTGTCACCGTTACAGGGATTCCTCCGATTGATGTTGTTCGGAGTAGATGTTCAGATTGCCGGTCATTTTTAGTTTCAATTAAAAGGTCTCCAGAACGAAGCCTCTTAACTGATTTGGGTGAACCTGCTACCCCGTCTAACCCTTTTTGTATGAAAAAGGGCGACATTTTACCAATTGGTGTCTCATTGGTAGAATGCATAATTAGGAACCTTGGGACTGGCCCTGATGGTACTTCGGTTCTCTGCCTCTTTGTAGCAATAATGCTATCTGCCTCTCCGTCATTATTTTCAGATAGGGACCGGGTTGGGGCCCCTGAAGGAATACGTTTATCAGGATTCATGGAGTTTATTAAAGTGTTCAGTGCCCGGGCTCCCCACCCACCACGGAGCCCAAAGGGACGCCCACTACCCGGCATGCAATAAATGCGCTCGGGAGTGGGACGCCAGGGCTACCCAGACACTATACCCGCACCGCCGCCAGCCTGAATCCTGTCCCTCGGACCATGAGGGTAGGGGCGTGGCATTGACACGGTTGACCCTCGCAGGCGAACCTACTAGCCGATTGATCCTAGCCGGGCCTTCCAGGACCACCCGTCTTGTCGAAGCAGGGGCCAAAGTGGTGTATTGAAGCTGGGCCCCTCAACCACCAGGATCCCCCTTTCCGAATTTCCACGGGTCGCAGCGCACGGCAAACACGCCGGATTCCATTGATGTAAGCCCGGAACCTAGGCTGTGGGCGTTGGATCCCAGTGATGCTAGTCTGGAAGTCCAGCAGCGTCACTGGGAGGTCCCCTCACCACGTACAGGTGCCCACGTCGAGGGGTGTGGAGGCAGGAGCAGTGCCACCTTTGTGACCAAGCGGTAGTGGGTTAGTAGTAATGCAAAAATAAAAGAAAAAAAAGAAAGAAGGTTACTTTTCCTCCTGTTCAAGTAAAGTGATTTCTTTACTGAAGCTTATTTAATTGATTGTTAGTGTAACGCTGTAAATAAAGAAGACGATTTTATTTATTCAAGAGAGCGCAAATTCACTGGCAAAGACACTTGATCACAAAATCGCTTGGCACCTGGGGCCCATGTTTATGGCATTTTCCAGATGACCGAGGAACTGTAGCTTCAGCTGCTATTAAAATTTGGTTTGCGACATGAGCTGTAGCATTGTCTATGGGCTGAGTGGTGATTATTTGTTCATCTATTGCTGCAATTGTTTTATATTTAGTCCAGTCAGCTTTATGGAATCTCCATCTTTTTTGGCCATCGTGATGTGCAACATCATTTGTTAGTATTTTGCAGATCACAGGATAATGGTCGCTATTCAGTGGATTCTTCAATATTGACCATTCAATCAATGGGTATAGGACAGGTGAACATATGGATACGTCAATTGCAGAGGCTGTTCCAGTGGGCAAATGGATGTATGTCTCAGTACCAGTATTAAGGAGAGAGAGATTTTGCTCCTCCAGTAATTTCTCAATCAATTTACCACGTTTATCTTGATGACGGGATCCCCACATGGGATGGTGGCTATTTAAATCTCCCATAATACAGACCGGAGGTGGAAGCTGGGCTACTAACGCTTCCAAATCTGAAAATGAAAATTCTTGATTTGGGGGAAGGTAGAGTGAGACCAGTGAGAAAGTAAAATGTACTGAGACTCGAACTGCGACTGCTTCCAAAAGAGTTTGTAGTTGGAGGCGTTTACACGGAATTTTGGAATCAATTAAGATTGCAACTCCACCATGAGCTCCTCCGGAAAAACTTCGGTCTTGTCTGTAGATACCGTAGTGGTTTACTGCTGCATTTATTTGTGGTGTGAGGTTAGTTTCTTGAAGGCAGACGCCTACCGGGTGATATTTATCAACTAGATTGCGAATGTCATCCAGGTTGCTGCGAAAACCTCGACAATTCCACTGTATTATTGTGCGCATTATATTGGCTTTGTATTTGTATTTGTCTCTGACTTTTTACGAGTGGGGGTCTGCTTGGATCGCTCAGGCTTTTTCTCTTTTCTGGGGAAGATTGGGCGAACTTCCATCTCTTCCTCAGCATATATCTCTAAGATTGGTTCTTCTGGGGCTTCTTTTTCATATGTATCCATATGATCATGGACAGGGGGTTTGTCATCTTTATCTATATTTTTAGTATTCATGATTGGCCGTGACATAGACGGCATTGTTGGCGGAATTGTAACAGGTGTATTTATGGCTTGATTAGAAGTTGAGGTTGATTGTTGTTGTTGTTGTTGTGGGGGTTTTCTGGCGCATAAGCTGCTTTGGCTATAATGCGCCTATTCCTTTATTGTAATAAAATATTAGAAATTCTTGTCACGTCAGAAATGAGTAAAAAGTCCAATTTTCTTCAGAAAATTAAAAAATTCAGGAATATTTGCATTGTCACCAATGACATTCTCTAGGGTTATTGGTTTCCGAAGGTTAACCAAAGATAGTAGGGTTGTATTTCTGTCTTGATTATAGTGTGGGCATTCAATGAGAATGTGTTTCACAGTCAAATTTAGAGAACAATGTGGACACTGTGGTGGATCATCTCCTGTGAGTAAATGAAGGTGAGTCAAATGTGTATGGCCTATTCTTGATCTTGAAAGAAGTACTTCTTCTCGTCTTGATGAACGGACACTGGAACGCCAAATTCTAGGATCCTGTTTAAATTGAAAAAGTTTGTTATTTGTTTGAGAGTGCCAGAGTGCTGTCCATTCTGTTAGGCATGCACAACGAATGATTTGTGGATAGTCTGATGCTGGAACAGGTATATTGGTTAAATTTAAGGTAGATGGATTTTTGGCAGCTTTATCGGCCAGTTCATTACCAGAGATTCCAGAATGTGCCGGAATCCAGCAGAAGGTGATCAGTTGGTGGCGCTCTTCAATCTGCAGTAATAATCTTCTAATTTCATTTAGAAAAGGGTGATCTTTATCTGCGGAGTTAGATAATGCCATAATTGAGCTGAGGGAGTCAGTGTAAATAACAAATTTTAATGAGCAGTCAGAACAGAGATTTTCTAAGGCTAGTTTAATTGCATATAATTCTGCTGAGAATATGCTGAATTCAGGTGGAAGGGATGCTGAAATAGTGGTATTTAGGAACACTGCTGCTGCTCCAACGTTTGAGTTAGATTTAGAGCCATCTGTATAAATTGGAGAAAAGTCAAAATATCTGTGAGTGTGAATTGCATGAAGTTGTTTCACATTTGATTCTTGAAGAACATTTTTTCCCCACTGGCTAAGGTAAGTGTCACAGGTGGGTAGAGGAGTACACGTCCATGGTGGTTGAGCGCATGTTACTACTTCTTGTACAGAATGTATGGGGACATTCCAAACCTGCATCAGTTCGAGAAGGCGAAGACCAGCTGGTTTTACTATGCTAGGTTTAATTCTGTAGAGGTTTTCTAATGGTGGATTGAATAAGTATCGCTGAATTGGATGCGAGGCACAACTTTGTATTTTAACGGCATACTTCAGTAGCAGTGTTTTCCTACGTAGAGTTAAAGGGGGCTCATGTGCATCGATGTAGAGGCTATGTGCTGGTGATGTTCTGAAAGCCCCAAGTGCAGTCCTCAAGGCGCTGTGCTGAACTGGATCAAGCCAGCGCAAAGCACTTGCTCTGGCAGAATCATAGACAGGTGCACCATAATCGAGACGGGATCGGATTAATGCCCTGTATAACCGAAGTAAGGAGGTGCGATCTGCACCCCAGGTTAGGGCGGATAAAGTTCTCAGTATATTTAACTTTTTTAAACAGGAAGTACGTACATTTTTAATATGGTCTAAGAAATTTAATTTGTTGTCAAGGATTAATCCTAGAAATCTGATGTTAGTAGTGACTGGGATGGAGACATTGGAAATTTGAAGTTCAGGATCCAGATGGAGCTTGCGTTGCCGACAAAAATGGATAGCGACTGTTTTCTGTTGTGAGAGTCGATAGCCGTTAAGGTTGGCCCATTGTTGTATTTTATTCAGTGATATCTGAAGCTGCCTTTCAATTGATCTCATGCTTTGGGAATGACAGGAAATGGAAAGGTCATCCGCGTAAAGATATGATTCAACTGTGTTTGGAAGCTGTTTAGTGATGGAATCGATTCTAAGAGCAAAGAGAGTGGCACTCAGTACAGATCCCTGAGGGACACCTTCTTCCTGAATGAAAGTTGTAGAGAGGTCGTTTTGGTATTTTACTTGAAACGATCTAGTGTATAAAAAGTTCTGAACAAATATGGGAAGATTGCCCCGTAGACCGAGAGAATAAAGATCACTAAGTATGCCATGTCGCCAGGTGGTGTCAAAAGCCTTCTGTATATCTATAGAAACCATTACCAGATGCTCATGTTTAACGAAAGCATTGCGAATGGCAAATTCGGCCTTGATCATGAGATCTAAACATGATCTGTTCTGTCGAAAGCCATGCTGACTATTGCTCATGAGATGTTGTGACTCTATTATCCATACAAGTCTACTGTGGACAATTTTTTCAAGGATTTTGCTGAGGCAGCTGGACAGAGATATTGGTCTATAGTTATGGGGATTGGTTGGATCTTTTCCAGGCTTCAGGAAAGCCAAAACAATAGAGTGGTGCCAAGAAGCTGGATACACATTTTCTAAAAAAATACGGTTGTAAAAGACCAGGAGAAGGCGCAAAGCTTTGTCATCAAGATGTTGCAGCATGATATAATAGATGCCATCTGGTCCTGCGGCACCATTACGAGCTGTTTTAATGGCATGCAATAGTTCAGAATATTGTAGAGGTTTGTTATATGGTAGAATGAGGGGAGTTTGGAAGTTAACAGAATACTGTTCTCGACTGTTTTTAATTCGTTGGAAAGATGTAGTATAAGCTGGTGTTGCTGAGATCTCAGCAAAAGTATCGCCCAGAGCATTAGCTATATCCGAGGGACTAGATAATTCTCGCCCATTCCAGGAGAGGACTGGAGAAGGTATGGTTGGAAACTTACCAGAAAGCTGTCTAATTTTTTTCCAAATTAATTTGCTGTCAGTGTTTCTGTTAATTGTTGATGCAAAACGGGTCCAGGATTCTTTTTTGGCTTGCCTCTGTATGTAACGTGCTTTTGCCCTTTCTTTCTTATAATTTATCAGATTGGCTGTGGTTGGATATTGCCGAAACAAATTCCACGCTTTATTTTTTGCCTTTTTTGCTTTGGTGCACTCCTCGTTCCACCAATAATTATAGTGTTTACGGCCCGGTGGATTTGATAATGGTATTGTATCTTTAGCCACGTTTAGGAGATGCGACGTGATGTAATCTGTCGCATCATCAATACGCTGGAGACGGATTTTTTTCTCATTGAAACAGATTGATGACTGAAATTTTGCCCAGTTTGCTCTTGTAAATTTCCATTTCCTGCAGGGTTTAGTTAAAGGAGCTTGTGCTATCAATACCTTGCATACGATTGGGAAGTGATCACTGCCCATAGGATCGTTTATAACATACCACTCTATGGTCGGGACCAGTACTGGGGAACAAATGGAAAGATCTATTGCCGAAGTATCTCCAGTTGGGAGCTGAATGTGAGTGTGCGTGCCAGTATTCAGTAAGGCAAGATTTAGTGCTTCTAATAGGCTTTCAATGAGTCGACCTCGTCTATCTAATTTAGTAGAGCCCCATAGTGGGTGGTGACCATTAAAGTCTCCTAAAATACAGAAAGGTGGAGGTATCTGTATGATGAGGTCTTCAAGTTCTTTTAAACAGTATGTATGGTTTGGCTGCAAGTAAATTGACACAAGTGTTAATGAAATATGGAGCGTTATACGAACAGCAACAGCTTCTATTTCAGTTTGCAGTGGGATATGCTTTGTTGGGATCTTTGAATTTATCAGAATTGCAACACCACCATGGGCAGCAGTTGCTGTATTACGGTCTCTTCGATAAAGACAATAGTTCTTTATCGAAGGAGAAATTTGTGAAGTTAAGTAAGTTTCTTGGAGACAAAGAGCAACTGGCGAATACCGATTTATCAGATCATGAATATCGTCTGTATTGCAACGAAAGCCTCTGCAGTTCCATTGCAAAATACAAGGCATTATTTGTGTTTAACTAATGGAGCTGTATCCGACTGCTTTTTGAAGGTGACTGGCTTATGACGTTCTAATTTTGATTTATCTTTTTTGGAGAAAACTGGCCGACCAGTGTCCATTTCTTCTTCTTCAGCGTGAATTTCTAAAATTGGTTCTTCCTGTATAGATGTGCTATCTGTATCCATGGTTGTGTTCTGGGTATTTTTCATTGCATTTGAGTTTGTAATATCGGACGTAGTAGTACTCATTGGAGGAGGAGATGCTGCTGGTATTGTCAGAGGAGTATTATTTGCCTGGTCTGAGACTTTGGGCTGTTGTTTGCGTACACTTGGTTGTTTCTCAGAGAGGACAGTTCTAGCCCAATCAGAAATTGATTTATTAGTGGAAACGGTGACATCTGTTTGAGTGGAGACTGTTTCATATTTTTTTACTGCATTGGCATAGGTTAAATTTTTGTTTATAATAGGTGTAACTTGTTTTCTTGCTTCTTGGTAGCTGACTTTATTCTCAACCTTGTATTTTACGATTTTTTTCTCTGTTTTCCATTTTTCACAGGTTTTGGAATATGCAGGGTGGTCACCTTTGCAGTTAGCGCACGTCATTTTTGTAGCCGAACAGTCACTTTGATTGTGTTCAGAGGACCCACAATTGGGGCAGACTGGAACTCCTCTGCACACAGTTTGCGAATGGCCATACTTTTGGCATTTGTAACATCGTAAAGGATTGGGAATATATGGGCGAATGCGGCATAGCAAGTAGCCTGCTTTTACAGAGGTGGGTAAGTCAGGGGTATTAAACGTGAGAATAATGTTTCTGGTAGGTGTAAGTTGATTGTCTTTTTTAGTCATTATGCGCTTTGCTTCAATGACATTTTGTCCCTGCAGCTCTTGGGTTATTTCTTCCTCGCTGACATTTAGAAGATCCCAACTGGATATCACACCCTTCGATGAATTTAGGGTTGCGTGGGGAGATATTTTTACTGGAATACCAGCAAAATTACTAAGTTGTAAAAGTTTCTCCGAGTGTCTGTGGTTAGTAGTTTCCACTAATAGGTCTCCTGATTGCAGTCTCTTGACAGTCTTAGGAGATCCTGCAATACCTTCCAGATGTTTTTGAATCACAAAGGGAGACAGTTTACTCATAGGTTGACTAGAGAGGGAGTGGAAAATGAGAAACGATGGGCAGGGTTGCTCCATCCTGTCAGTTTTCAGTCTTTTGGTGTTATTACCTAAATCGAGATTTGTGTCACGGTCATTGTAATTTTCGGTCCTGGAGCTCGAAGGCTCTAGTGGTGGATAAGTATTTTTATCCATGTTAGCTCCTTTTGGCCCTGGGGGTTTTTCTTTACCTCCCAGGTTACCGGCCCCGCCACGGGGAGGCAGGAGCAGTGCCACGAGGTGACCAAGCGGCTGTTAGTTGAGTTAGTACTAAAGGAAAAAGAAACAGAAAGGTGTCTTTCCTTTCTGGGCCTTTGTCTACTACTTGTAGAGCGAAAGAGCTACTGAAATATAAAATGAAATGTAGGAAACGAGTTGAGGTTGAAGATGATTTTGCTGATGGAGCTAGGATTGAGCGAGCCCAATCAGAAATAGAGATGTTTGGTTGGTTTGAACTGAAGTGGTAGTGGTGGTAACAGCATTTATTTGTTTATGCTGTTGGACAGTTGCTGCATATGAGCGTGTTATTGTAATTGGTGATATTTGTCTTTTTGCCTCAGGGTAGGAAACTTTGTGCTCGATTTTATACTTCTGAATCATTTTTTCTTTTTTCCATGTTTCACAGTCTTTTGAGTAAGCGGAATGGTTGCCTCTGCAGTTTGGACACTGCAAGGTTTGTGCAGAACATTCGGTATGGATATGGTCTTTAGATCCACATGAAGCACATACAGCAGTCCCCCGACATACTGTTTGTGAATGCCCAAATTTTTGACATTTATAACATCTGATTGGGTTCGGTATATACGGTCGGACATGACAGTTCAAGTATCCGGCCTTTACAGTAGTTGGTGGATTTGGCAAGTTGAACGTTAGTATGATGTTTCTGGTTGGAAGTAATGAACCATCCTTTTTAATTAGGATTCTTTTAACTTGAATGACATTTTGGTCTGAGAGTTCTTGTTTAATTTCTTCCTCGGATACGTGTAGAAGATCCCATTCTGTTACAACTCCTTTTGAGTAGTTTAGGGTGGCATGAGGTGACACTTCTATGGGAATTCCTCCAAGTGTTTTCAATTTAAGTAGCTTGTCAGAATGCTTGGATTGTGTTGTTTCAACAAGCAGGTCACCTGATTTTAGTCTGCGAACCATTTTTGGTGAGCCAGCGACATTCTCTAAACTTTTCTGGATCAGAAAAGGAGAAAGCTTGCTGACTGGCTGGTCAGTCAAAGAATGTATTATGAGGAAATGAGGCCAGATATTCTGGTCTGTATCCTTCTTTTGTCTCTTAGCAAAGGAAGGGGTATATTCTTCCTGCTCTCTAGAATGTGATGGGGCATTGAGCCCGCAAGAGTCTGTGTTGGTATAGTCCATCTTTGCTCCTTTTAGCCCTTGGCAGAGAGACTTTTCTGCCAAGATTTCCGGCCCCGCCACGGGGAGGCAGGAGCAGTGCCTGGTGTGACCAAGCGAAGATTAGTAGGTATTAGTAATATACTATGAGAAAAAAGAAAGGTGGCTTTCCTTCCTTGCTCTGTACAGGGACTTTTGTTACGAGAGCTGTTATAAAATGAAAAGATTTTTTAAACGATAACAACAAAAAGGAACTGTAAATCGCTTTCTGGAAATCGCACTGGAAGTACTGAGAAGTCGCTTAGTCACAATCGCTTGGCACCCGGGGCCACATTTATGGGATCCAGCTGTGCAAGTAGAAGTGGCATGTTCTTGCGAACCACAGTTTGCACATGTTAATTTTCCTCTACATACTGTCTGTGAGTGACCAAACTTCTGACAGTTGAAACAACGGAGAGGATTCGGGATATATGGTCTTATATTGCAGTGTAGGTATCCAGCTTTTACTGATCTGGGTGATTTAGGCGTGTTGAAAGTGAGTATCAGATTCCTGGTGGGGGTGATTATCCCTTCTTTTTTAATTGTAATTCTTTTAACACTGATGACTCCTTGTTCCTGAAGTTCCATTTGAATTTCCTCTTCGGGCACATTTAGAAGGTCCCATTCCGTAATGACACCTTTTGAAGTATTTAATGTATTGTGCGGGGATACTGTTACTGGTATTCCTGCAAAGGTTGTCATTTGTAATAATTTTTCTGAGTGTGTAGTATTGGCCGTTTCTACCAAAATGTCGCCTGATTTTAGTCTTTTAACTTGTTTTGGTGGGCCGACATAACTCTCAAGAGTCTTTTGTATGAGAAAGGGTGACAATTGTCCTACCGCTTTCTCAGTATTTGAGTGTACAATAATATATGTTGGAGAAATTAAAACTTGAGAGTCAGTTTTTAATCTCTTTGTGGAGACAGATTCATTTCCATCTCCTTTTCTGATTGTCTTAGAGGTGTCTCCGAGAGAACTAGATTTCTCATATCTTGGATCAGTTCTCTTCCGGTCCGTTGACCCAGTGGATTCCTGGGCATTGGAGTCAGTTCGCTCCATTTCGCCCTGAAAGGGAGAGCTTTTCCCTTCCAGGTAACCGGCCCCGCCACGTGGAGGCAGGAGCAGTGCCGCCCTGTGACCAAGCACTAGGTTAGTAATTAAGATATAACAGAAAATAAAAGGGAAAGAGAAGGTTGCTTTCCTTCTTAATCTAGTAAAGTTGCTTTCTTTACTATGGATTATTTAATTGTGTGTTAATAAATGCTTTAAATAAGGAAACGATTTCTACTTCAAGAAAGATTGATTGATTGATTGGTTTGGTTTTTTATGGCGCATTGGCAGCTGTGGCCATAATGCGCCAAGACTAGGTAATATTTAAAAAGTTTAAATTCTCGGTGACCTAATTAGTAAGGCCACCATGTCGAAATATATAATAATGTAACAAAAGCATAAATTAAATACAATTAAAAACTTTTATTAATTTAAAATAGCTAAAAACAGCAGACACATTGTCATTGTCAGATAAAATCTGACTGAGTGTATACGGCTCAGTCAGATGGTTAAAAGCGGTAAAACGGATATTGCTAAAATCTGGACAGTCAATTAAAAGGTGTCTGATAGTTAAAGTTGTACCACAGGACACACACATAGGAGGGTCATCAGCCCTCAGCAAAAACGAATGAGTCAAATGACTATGTCCTATGCGGGTCCGGGCAAGAACAACTTCCTCCTTACGATTCCTGCGCAGACTAGACTGCCACGGTTCAATTACAGGCTTTATACAATATAGTTTATTCCCAGTCTGTCTATTCCACAAATCCTGCCATTGGGAATGTATCTTTTGCTGTATTGTTTGCCTGTAGTCTGTATAGGGGACTGACAGGCAACGGTTATTATTTGGAATTGCTGATTTGGCTGCGGCGTCAGCCAAATCATTTCCCTTAATCCCAATGTGGCTAGGAATCCAGCAGAAGCGGATGTCATATTCACGTTCACGGAGGAAGTGAATCTTCTGCTGAATGCTAGACAGAACTGGATGAGAATTATATTTCACGGTTATTAAAGCCTGTAACACGCTGAGAGAGTCAGAATATAAAATGAACCGTTGGTGTTGGCATTCACTTATGTGTTCCAAGGCTAACTCAATAGCGTGGAGCTCTGCAGTAAAGATACTGCATTCAGAGGGAATCTGCTCCGATGTAGTGCTGTCTGTAAAGACAGCAGCAGATCCCACATATGATTCCGACTTCGAGCCGTCTGTGTAAACTGGCGCGAAGTCAGAATATTCAGCTCGGTGTGCTGAATAAAGCTGCAGGTAGACAGACGATGGAGTGTCCGACTTTCCCCAATTTCTAAGGGACAAGTCACATGCCGGAACATGAGCATGCCAGGGTGGAAGGGGTTGCTTCGGTGTTTGAGCAACTTTGTCTACCTTGATATTAAGTTCTTTGAGTAGCTCTTGGAGACGAATACCAAAAGGACGATTGGCAGTCTTTCGAGTGTTGTACAAATTTTCCCATCGTGGCTCAAAAACGGATAGCCACGTAGGATGGTCTGGCAAGGATTTTAGTTTTAGAGCGTTGTTGTTGTTGTTTAAGGGTTTTAAGACACAAGGGCATCAATGGCCAAGATGTGTCTTTCCAAGTTTTTAATGTAAATCAAACATTTTTTTTTTTTTTTTTTTTTTTTTTTAGATTTGTTTATCAAATCTGATTTGCCGAATAAAATTAAATAATTCACCTATATTAGCAGAGTTGTCTAAGATCTGTTGAAGAGTAACTTGATTCTGGTTATTGCATAAACTCTGAAAACAAAGCAATCTGGAATTTCTGAATCGAGGGCATACCAAAAGAATGTGTTTTACTGTAAGTTGAACTTGGCATTGAAAACAGAGTGGGGGATTTTTGTTTGCCAATAGATGAAAATGAGTAAGATGAGTATGGCCAATTCTCAATCTGGCAAGTATTACTTCTTCTCTGCGACTCTCTCTGATGCTTGAGTTCCATATTTCTGGATTAGGTTTTATTTCATGTAGTTTATTGTTGACTTCATTTTTCCATATTTGGGCCCATTCATTTTCACTTTCTCTAATAACGATTTGACTAAAATCAGTGTGTGGGACTAGCTTTGTTCTGTTTGGCAGTTCTGATGCTGACTTAGCTGCAATGTCTGCTTTTTCATTGCCTTCTATTCCGCAGTGTCCTGGGATCCAGCAAAGAGTTATTTCACAGTGTTTCTTTTGACAAAGGTTGATTAAAAACTCAATTTCTTGTA
The DNA here is from genome assembly GCF_048544385.1 of Mastigoproctus giganteus. Lineage (NCBI taxonomy): Eukaryota > Metazoa > Arthropoda > Arachnida > Uropygi > Thelyphonidae > Mastigoproctus > Mastigoproctus giganteus. Next base: position 53,693 of record NW_028328306.1, on the reverse strand, counting down.
GAAGAGGGTGACGAGAATGTCGTTTACCCTGTATGGCTGAAATAGCACTTAGTGAGTCCGAGTATATTAAAACAGAGAGGGATGACTGTTGACATATTTCACTTAATGCAAGCTGTATAGCATACAGTTCTGCAGATAGTATGCTGCACTCAACTGGAAGGGATTTTGAAATTACATGCGAAGGGAACACGGTTGCTGCACCTACATGTGATTGGGTTTTAGATCCATCTGTATAGATTATTAGTTTTCCAGTGTGTTGCGAAGTATGGTTGGCATGCAACTGTCGGATATTACATAGTGGAATGGTATTTTTTGGCCACTGAGCGAAGTAAAGATCAATGTTTATATGATGTCTATTCCATGGAGGTAAAGGCATATTTGCACTTTCCGCAATTTTATTGAGATCGAGTTTCCACTTTTTTATTAGTTCTTGAAGACGAATTCCAGCAGGTCTGGGTTCATTAGGTTTGGATTCATATAGTGTTGACCATAAAGGTTGGTTGAGATATACCCAACAGGGGTGAGTTGGAAAGCTTCTTATTTTGGCAGCGTATTGGCAAAGTAGGCGTTGTCTTCTAAGATAAAGCGGAGGGTCGTGTGCTTCTATATACAAGCTTTGAACTGGCGAGGTTCTGAAGGCGCCTAGTGCTGATCGAAGGGCACTGTGTTGAATGGTGTTCACGGACCGTAAGATGCTGTTTTTTGCTGATGCATATACTATGGCTCCATAGTCTAATCGTGACCGGATTAGAGAACGATATAAATTCAGCAATGACTGTCTGTCAGCACCCCAAGATGTTGAGGATACTGCACGAAGGATGTTTAGTTTCTGGAGGCACGTAGTTCGTAGATAGGTCACATGTTTACGGAAATTTAATTTGGTGTCTAAATTCAGACCCAATAATCTTATGCAGTCTGTCATCGGTATTTCTCTGCCTTTCAGTTTTAATACAGGTTCCGGATGAAGCGATCGCAGTTTACAGAAGTGTATTGCTGCTGTTTTCCCCTCGGTTAATTGATAGCCGTTGCTTTCTGTCCAAGTTTCAATTTTGTTTATTGCTATCTGTAGTTGTCTTTCAATGGTAGCCATATTCGATGATTGACAGGAAATAGCAAGATCATCTGCATACATATAAACTTCTACCGTGGCTGGGATGTCTCTTATAATGCTACTGGTACGTAATGCAAAGAGTGTGGCACTTAAAATCGATCCCTGAGGGACTCCTTCTTCCTGTGTGTGAATTTTGGACAGCTCATTCTGGAATCTTACTTGAAAGGTCCTGAGGTGAAGAAAATTCTGAATGAATCTAGGCAGGTTACCTCTCAGTCCAAGTTTGTATAAGTCTTGGAGGATTCCATATCTCCAGGTTGTATCGAATGCTTTGGTAATATCGAACGTTATCATTACCATGTGCTGTTTCTTAAGAAAAGCATTTCGAATATGAGCTTCAACCTTGATGTGGACATCAGTTGTACACCTGTTACGGCGGAAACCAAATTGATGGCATGATATAGCATTTTGATCTTCAACAATCCAGACAAGTCTCTTATGAACCATCTTTTCTATTATCTTTCCTAAACAGCTTGTCAAAGATATAGGACGATAACTATTGGGGGAGGAAGCATCTTTCCCAGGTTTCGTTATGGCTATTACAACTGACTGATGCCATGTATCAGGATAAACATTCTCCTCAAAGATTCTGTTGTAAAATTTCAGTAGTGAAGATTTCGAGTTTGAGTTGAGGTGTCGAATCATTATGTAGAAAATGCCATCTGGTCCAGCAGAACTATTTCTAGAATTCTGGAGAGCTTCATTAAGTTCATTCATTGTGAACGGAAGGTTATAAGAATGAGATTGTTTTGTAACAAAGTTAATTTTATATTTTTCCATGGACATTTTTTTGCGTCTAAATGAGTCTTCATAAGATTGAGATGATGAAGTGACTGCAAATGTTTCTGCTAAAGCCTCTGCAATATCAGTTGGAGAGGAAATATCTGTTCCTTTCCAGGACAGGATTGGGGCTTTGGTCTGTTGATACTTTCCACTGAGGATACGGATCTTTCTCCAAATTATTCTGGGGTCAGTGTTTCTGGAGATGGTAGAACTGAATCGAATCCACGCATCCTGTTTAGCTTTCCTACGAATTCGGCGTGCTTCAGCTTTCAGCCGTTTATAATTTATAAGATTCTCCATTGTAGCATTTCGGCGAAAAATGTTCCAAGCTTTGTTTTGTTTCCTTTTGGCAAGAAAGCAGTCCCTTGTCCACCAACTATTATACCTTTGTTTTGTAATGTTAACTTTAGGTATTGCACTGCCAGCAGCTCCAAGTAATTCTTCTACTATGTGTCTATTGGCGTTATTAATTGATGCAGTAAGAATCAATTGGTTATCAAACTGCACTGTTTTCGAAAACTTCTCCCAGTTAGCTCGGTGAAAATTCCACGTAATTCTTTGGTTAGATGTATAGTTTGTATCCGTCTGTATTTTGCAAATTATAGGAAAGTGATCACTATTGTGAAGGTCAGTTAATACTTTCCAATCAACACTAGGATACAAGGACGAGGAACATATAGACAGATCTAGAGCAGAGCTAGAACCTGTAGGCAAGTGGATATAAGTATGCACACCGGTATTCAGTAGTGTTAAGTGATGGTTATCAAGTAGAGTTTCGATCATCCTCCCTCTACGATCCATGTTCGGGGAACCCCACAAAGGATGATGAGCATTTAGATCACCTAGAAAGCATATAGGTTGGGGTAGTTGATTAAGTAAATTATCAAGTTCTGCAGTGGAACATGGTACGTTTGGTGGAATATAAATGGAGGCAAGAGTGAGATTAATCCCAAGGACAATACGAACGGCTACTGCTTCTATATTAGTGGAAAGCTGAACGTGTTTCGATGGTACATTAGCACGAACTAATATTGCTACTCCTCCTCTTGCTGGAGAATCAGAACATCTGTCACGTCTATATAGTGTATACCGTGAGAAGTGTGGGCTATAATTTGATGATAAATAAGTTTCCTGTAGACAAATACATGCAGGATCATGCTGGTGCATTAGGTATTTTAGTTCATCAAGATTGCTTCTTAGTCCTCTACAATTCCATTGGATAATTTTCTGCATTACTTGGGTTTAGGTTAGATGGATTGGTCTGATCGTTTGTTTTTCCCTCGATCCTGTTTATATTTCTCTCGTTTTGAAAAGACTGGACGAGTAATATCCATCTCATCATCAGCATGAAGCATGAGAACAGCATCATCATTGTCTAATTTCTCATCGATTTCCATGGTTCGTTCAGTTGGTTTATTTTGTGTACGTTGAACATCTTTCTCCTTTAATAATGTGCCTGTGTTTGGAACGTCTTGTTGTGGCTTGGATGGCTTTGTATTAGTAGAATTTGATGGACTCTTTGTCTTTGTTGCTGTTAGTGTCTCACCATCCGCAAGGATGGATCTAGCCCATTGAATAAGAGATAATTTAGGAGGAATAGTAATATAAGTCTGTGTAGCAAATTCTTTAGTGTTTTTGACTGCATTGGAATATGTTTTGGCAGGCATCACATTTAATATCTGTTTACGTGCCTCTTGGTAAGATACATTTTTCTCTACCTTGTACTTCATTATTTTCTTTCCCGTTTTCCATAATTCGCAAGTTCTAGAATATGCGGGGTGAGTACCCTGGCAATTGGGACACTTTGGCGTTGCTGCTGTACATTCAGTTTGGGAATGGTCTGATGAGCCACACAGGGGACAGATGGTCTTACCTTGGCATGCTGTTTGAGAATGACCATACTTCTGGCATTTAAAGCATCTAAGTGGATTTGGTATATAGGGTCGGATCTTACAGGAAAGGTAGCCAGCTTTTACTGATTCTGGGAGATTCGGACTGCTGAAGGTAAGGATAACATTTCTTGTGGGTGTAAGGACACCATCTTGTTTGGTCATAATTCTCTTAGCACCGACAACACGTTGTGCTTTCAGTTCTTCGGCGATTTCTTCCTCAGAAACATTAAGGAGGTCCCATTCCGAGATGACTCCCTTTGAGGTGTTTAAACTTCTGTGCGGGGTTACCGAAATGGGAAGGCCTCCGAAGGTCGTTTGCTTCAGGAGTTGTCTAGAATGACTGGGATGGGAAGTCTCTATAAGAAGATCTCCTGAGCGAAGGCGTTTGACAATTTTGGGAGTACCTGCTACGGCCTCTATGCTTTTCTGCACAAGAAATGGCGATAAGCTACTAAGAGGTTTCGTTGATAAAGAGTGTATAATTAGAAAAGCAGGTATGTCATGTGAAGAATCATCTTTTTTGATTCTTTTTGCTTGAGATGACTCAAGTTCATGCGAGCACGTAGGCTCTACAGTTGGTGATATTAATGGATCCATATTTGCTCCTTTTCGCCCTGAGTATTAGATTAATACTCAGACTACCAGCCCCGCCACGTGGAGGCAGGAGCGGTGCCACCAGTGACCAAGCGATAAGAGATTAGTGGTTAGTGTGTTAGAGAAATTGGTTATATATATATAAATATAAAAGAAAGGGTCTTTCCTTCCTTGATATGAAGCTTAGTTCTTTATTTAGAAAAAGCCAAAATTAAATAATTTTATAAATAAAGAGGGTTTTAACAATCTCTACAATCTGTCGCTTAGAGAAAATACGCTTTCAAATCACTTTGGAAATATCGCTATGATCACTCGCTTGGCACTCGGGGCCTTTTTAGAGCGTAGTTTAGAGACAATTGCTTACGTCGAAGCGATAACGGCGGTTCGTTTGCTTCGACGTATAAGCTCTGGACAGGAGATGTTCGAAATGCTCCAGTAGCTATACGGAGGGCCTGATGATGGACAGGGTCCAGCCAACGAAGTACACTGTCTCTGGCCGAATTGTATACCAGGGACCCGTAATCAAGTCTGGATCGTACAAGTGCACGGTAGATGCGTAGTAGGGTGCATCGATCCGCACCCCAAGATGTAGAGGAAAGAGAGCGCAGAATATTCAGCCCTCTTGTGCACCTTGTGCGGAGTTGACGGATGTGATCCAGAAAGGTTAACTTTTTATCAAATACGAGTCCCAAAACTTTTGTATCCGCCGCTACTGGAATAGCATTATGTCCGAGCCTTAATTCAGGTTCAGGATGAAGATTACGCTTGCGACAAAAGTGCACGCAAACGGTCTTCTCCGGCGAGAACCTGAAGCCATTAGCAAGTGCCCAGGAATTAAGGCGATCAATGGCTTTTTGCAGTTGTCTTTCAATAACCCTCATGTTGCATGACTGACAAAAAATGCTAAAGTCATCAACATAGAGGGCACTGTTTACGGTTGGAGGAAGTTGTTCTGTGATGGAATTTACTTTGATGGCGAAAAGCGTGACACTTAAAACTGATCCCTGTGGTACTCCCTCCTCTTGGCTAAAGGAACGAGAGAGTGAGGATCCCACACGAACTTGGAAAGATCGATTGTCTAAAAAGTTTTTAATAAAAATGGGGAGTCGTCCCCTAAGACCAAGGCTATGCAGATCTTTTAAGATGCCAAATCTCCAAGTTGTGTCATACGCTTTCTCCATGTCAAAGAACACCGACACCAAGTGTTCGCGTTTTAGGAAAGCATCCCGGATGGATGTTTCCAGTCTAATAAGATGGTCCAAAGTGGACCGGTTCCTTCGGAAGCCGCACTGGATATTGGAGAGAAGGTCATTTGATTCTAAGTACCAAATTAACCGAGAATTGACCATTCTCTCCAGGATTTTGCACAGACAGCTAGTCAGAGCAATAGGACGATAATTGGTAGTGACTTTTGGATCCTTTCCTGGCTTAGCAAAGGCAAGAACGATTGCCTTGCGCCAGGAATCCGGAAACTGCCCTTCGATAAAGATTCTGTTATACAGAAGGAGCAGACAATCCATAGATTTTGGTGAAAGATGTTTAATCATGTCATAATGGATGCCATCTGGTCCAACAGCACTTGCTTTGGAAAGAGCGAGGGCTCTTTTAAGTTCCTGAATAGTAAAATCCCCGTTGTAGGGATAGAGGCCCTTGGACTTAAAATTAAGTGCTTCTCTTTCCAGTTTATATTTCAGGACCAGGAACTCTGGGGAATACGAAGATGTTGCAGAGATGTTAGAGAATGTTTCCCCAAGAGCATTGGCTATTGCAGTTGGATCTGCAATAGCGCATCCATTATAATCTAGGATTGAAGAAGGGTGGGATGTATATTTTCCCTTCATTTTCCGGATTTTATCCCAGACTACCTTAGAATTGGTAGTCTGGTTAATAGATGACGTAAAACGGATCCATGATTCCTTTTGACTCTGACGGCGAATGTAGCGTGCTTTGGCTCGTGTGCGCTTGAAGGCTATTAGATTAGCAGTGGTAGGATATCGGCGGAATATCCCCCACGCTTTGTTTTGGGCCTTTTTTGCTGCTGTGCATTGTGAATTCCACCAAGGTTTGGGAAATGGTGGAAACCGGTCAGATGTTTTTGGAACAGCTTTCGCAGCTGCTTGGACAATAATTTCTGTGATGTACTTAACTGCATCATTGATAGGCTCCTGACTGACTGTACTGAGGTCAAAATTTGCCTGATGTTGGAAGGCATTCCAGTCAGCCTGATCAAACTTCCACCGTGGTAACCTAAAAGGAAGACATGGTCTCCCACTGTGTAACAAGGTTATCACAGGGAAGTGATCACTTCCGTATAGATTCTCCTCCACTTCCCAAGTGAGTGAAGGGAGTAGAGAAGGGGAGCAGATAGAGAGATCAATGGCAGAAAACGTACGGGTAGGCATGTGGAAGAAGGTGTTTGTTCCAGTATTTACAAGGGAAAGGGCATTGTCATTGAGCATACGCTCTATGACCCGTCCCCTTCCATTGATGATAGCACTACCCCACAGGGTGTTATGTCCATTAAAATCCCCAAGAAATAAGAAAGGGGGCGGCAACTGCGTTACAAGATCATCAAGGGCTTCCTGGGAGATGTCAGTCCCAGGTGGCAAATAAATAGAGCAGACCGTTAATAGAAAACCCACTGTAAGGCGAATTGCAACAGCCTCTATGCTGGTTGTAATTAGCAAGGGCTGGCCTGATTACTCACAAGGATAGCCACTCCTCCATGAGCAGGACCATCCGCAATTCTATCCTTACGAAAGATTGTGATGTTATGCATGGTGGGATCATCGTTTGCTTTTAGATACGTCTCCTGCAAGCAAAAGCAAACTGGCTCGTGCTTTTGCAGGAGGGCCTTGATGTCATCAGTATTTCGCCGGAATCCACGACAATTCCATTGTAGGAATTTAGCCATTATTTTGGCTTGGTGGGTCCATCAGGCGGCTTCCGAACTGCTGAGGGCTTAATTTTATCAGTCTTGGCTTTATCTTTTTTGGGGAAGAATGGACGCTGTCCCGTGTCCATTTCTTCCTCCGCGAAGAGTTCCAAGACTGATTCATCCGGTACCTCCTTGTGCTCGACATCCATTGTTTCTGTTTTATCTGTTTTATCTGTTAGCTCTTTACCACTTGGTTTTGGTAGTGGTGGAGCACTCGGAGGTACGGATATAGGAGTGGCAGCTGACTGTGTTTTTTTGGTGGGCTTTTGTGAACTCAATAAATAGCGTGCAATCGGAGTGAATGACTCTTTTGGTGGTACAGTCATCTCTGTTTGTGTACCGATAGTGCACTTCGCAGAAACCTTCTGGGCATATGAAGGTTTCCCGCTATTTATTGGTTGCATGCGTCTTCTGGCCTCTGGGTAGGAGATATTCAGCTCTGTTTTTAGTTTTTGGATCTCTTTTTCATCCTTCCACCGCTGGCATGCTCTGGAGTAAGCAGGGTGCTCTCCTTGGCAATTTATACAGATCGGTTTAGAAGCTGAACATTCCTTGCTCTCGTGATCTTTTGAACCACATCGAGCACAGGCAGGGTTACCACGACAAGCCGTTTGTGAATGGCCGTATTTTTGGCATTTAAAGCACCTCAGTGGGTTTGGGATGTAAAGCCGCACTGGGCAGTTTAAATAGCCTGCCTTGATGGAACTTGGAGGCCGTGGGGTGTTAAATGTTATGATGAGAACTCGGGTAGGGACGAGATTCCCATCCTTCCGCATTGATATTCTCTTGACAGCCGTCACTCCTTGGTCTTTTAGTTCAGAGCAGATCTCTTCCTCAGAGACATGAAGAAGATCCCACTCTGAAATGACTCCTCGTGAAGAGTTCAAAGTTTTGTGGGGTGTTACACTGATTGGTATTCCCCCTATGGATGTCGCATTCAGGATTCTTTCTGCTTGCTTTGCACTGGAAGCTTCGATTAAAAGATCGCCAGAACGCAGCCGTTTTACAGATTTTGGTGATCCTGCCAGCCCTTCTAATCCTTTCTGGATAAAGAAGGGTGACATCTTCCCAATTGACTGCTCTCCGGTAGAATGGAGTATGAGGAAAAGCGGTGTAATAGATGGTCGTTTATCCTCAGTTCTGGCTCTTTTGGCAGAATTGGTGTCATTCTCATCTGATCGGTTAGGTAGGGGCCTTGTTGGGGCCCCAGAAGAAGGATTTAAATTACTCATGAGAGTAAAGAAAAAATGTCTGATGCCTAAGTACCTCACCCACCACGGAGCCCTACGAGGGGGCGCCCACTCGTGAACTAGCAGGTACTGCGTACACGAATGGGACGCCGAGTTCGCTTAGAACACCATACCCACGTTACCAATAAATCTTTATCCCGTCCCAGGACCATAGGGAGGGAGACTTATTGGAACGCAGTTGACCCTAGCAGTATAAAACCACCCGCCGATTGATCCCAGTCGAGCCGGTCCGGGACCACCCGTCTCGTCGAAGCAGGGGCCAAAGTGGTGTATTGAAGCTGGGCCCCTCAACCACCAGGATCCCCCTTTCCGCTTCCACGGGTCGCGGCGCACGGCTGCACACGCCGGATTCCAACGATGTAACCCTGGAACCAAGGTATGGGCGTTAGATCCCAGTGATGCTAGTCTGGAAAACCAGCAGCGTCACTGGGAGGTCCCCTCACCACGTACAGGTGCCCACGTCGAGGGGAGATTAGTGGTTAGTAGGACTAGAATATATATAAGAGATTGTTTGTTTGTTTGTTTGTTTGGGGATTTTTTTGGCGCATGGGCATCTATGGCCATAGTGCGCCATACATAGGTTAGTATTTCTGCTATTTCGTTATAGATCGAGGGTCAGGAGACTGATTTTTGACTAGCTAAAGGAGGTGGTATACATTGATCGCTTTGAGAAAAGTAAAAATCTTTGAGACATTTGTTTTATTGCCCAAAAGTGAAACAAGTGTTAGTGGGTCGTTAGTTGTGGCTGGAGTGAAGATATTCTGGCGTTCTATTGCAAATTTTGCGCATTCCACAAGGATATGTTTCACTGAAAGTACTGTTTTACAGTGATCACACTGGGGGTGATTCTCCCCTCTTAAAAGATAACCATGAGTAATATTAGTGTGACCTATTCGGAGACGAGCTAGTATTACCTCCTGTTGTCGAATTGCACTGAGGCTTGAAGGCCATTGCTCAAGATTTGGCTTGATACTTCGAAGCTTATTTTCAAGTTGATTTTGCCATGTTGATTGCCACTGGTACATGCATTTTTCCTGTATTATTTGTCTATAATCTTGATGTGGAACTCTCCACTGTACATCAGGTGGTAAGTCGGCCGTTTTTGCGGCACTGTCCGCTAATTCATTTTCTGGAATTCCCATATGTCCTGGGACCCAACAGAAGTGTATGGTTTTTCCAAGCTCAGATAAGGTATATAAAGAGTTTGTTATTTCTTTAACGACAGGGTGGGTGATGTTCATGGTGTTTTCCAGGGCTTGAAGTGCACTTAGGGAATCAGAGAATATTATGCTGCTTTCAATATTGGAGGACTCGATATGCTTCAGTGCAACCTGAATTGCCATTAGTTCAGCAGAAAAGATACTGAACTCATGTGGCAGTTTGTAGGCTAATGTTATGTTCGGGAAAACTGCGGCGATTCCAACGTGGCTGTCATTCTTTGACCCATCTGTATGAACTACAATGAAGTTTGGAAACTGCTCCACCACTGCATGGTACAATTGCAAAAAATTTTCTTTATTTAGTGCAGATTTATCCCATTTATGAAGGTATTTATCACATAAAGGTGGAGTAATTCTCCACGGTGGAAGGAGTAGTGGAGGGGTACTTGTGATATTATCAAAACTCAGATTAAGTTCTTCTAGAAGATGTCTTATTCTTATACCTAACGGTCTGTTAGCAGTAAGGCGGTTATGGTATAACCTGCTGTGTTGGGGAGTGAAAAGTAATTCCCAATTTGGGTGTTCAGGCATAGATCTAATTTTATATGCATAGCGTAATATAAGTTGTTGCCTTCTGATAGAGAGAGGGGGTTCGTGAGCTTCGGCATATAGACTATGTGTTGGAGACGTGCGATATGCTCCTAGATGTTGTTGTTGTTGTTGTTGTTGTGTTTAACGACACATAGGCTGCTAGGGCCATATTGTGTCTTTCTAATAGTGAATATAACTATATTTTATGGTATATTCCTATACGATTTAGGAAAATAAATAGTTCTTTTTCATTAGAATCATCACCCAGAATCTGTAATAAATTTATTGATGACTGTGTATTAGCTATTGATTTAAAGGTGTTTAAGCGGATATTTTGAAAGTAGGGACAGTCCACTAACAAATGGCGAATGGTCAGTTGTACTTGACAGAATGTACATTGTGGAGCGCTGTCACTAGTTAATAGATATAGGTGAGTGAGGTGCGTATGCCCAATCCTTAGCCTTCCTAAAATTATTTCATCTCGCCTGTTTTTGCTGAAGCTGGATTGCCATAGCTTTGGTTCCGGTTTTATTTGGTAGAGTTTATTTCCTGAATAACCTTTCCAGATTAATGACCAACTGTTATAACATGCTTTACGGATAATGTATTTGTAATCTGTATATGGAACTTGAAAATTCTGCGAAGTGGTGGTTTCTGGTTGTTTGGCTGCATGATCCGCTCTTTCATTGCCAGCTATTCCAGAATGACCTGGGATCCAGCAGAATGTCACAGTTTGGTTTAATTCCTTACAGGCAAGTAGCTTAGAATGAATCTGTTTTATTACAGGGTGAGAAGAGTTGTTACCACTTATTATAGCAGTGACAGCACTGAGTGAGTCGGTGTATATTAAACTGGTTGTAATTAAAAATTCAGTTATCCGGTCGAGAGCTAAATTAATAGCATAAAGCTCAGCAGTAAAGATACTGCATTCTGTTGGTAATGAAACAGAAATGGTGAATGAAGGGAAGACTGCTGCAGCACCTACTTGAGTCTCAGTTTTTGATCCATCTGTATAGATTTTGCAGGCCTCTTGAGTTAGAAGAGTGAGTTTCATGTAATTGTGCAATATTGGAGGGCGACAAGGTGTTCTTACCCCACTGTTGAAAATAACCGTCGTAATTAACAGAAATATTTGTCCAAGGCGGATCAGGAGGTGTCATGTCCTGAAATATATTGCTGATGTCTATATTCCATGCTTGAGTGAGTTCTCTAAGTCTAAGTGCAGCAGGTCGGTTTTCATTTGGCTTACTGTTGTAAAATGACTCCCATTCGGTATTATACAGATATTTCCAACTAGGGTGGGAGGGCAAACTGCGAATTTTTGCGGCAAACATCAAAAGTAATGTTTTCCTCCGAAGATGTAAAGGTGGCTCATGAGCTTCGATATAAAGGCTCTGAACAGGGGAGGTTCTGAAAGCTCCTAGAGAAACTCTCAGCGCACTGTGCTGGATCGTGTTTAATCGCTCTAAAGTAGTTCTTCTCGCAGAGTCATACACTGGAGAGCCATAGTCTAAGCGGGATCTGATGAGGGCTCGATAAAGATGGATCAGGGTATGTCGATCAGCACCCCATGACATAGATGACACACACCGGAGAATATTCAACTTTTTCAAGCAGATAGTTCTAAGATAAGATACATGTGCTTGAAAGTTCAGTTTCTTATCAAGTACGAGGCCAAGAACACGGACAGTGTGAACAAGAGGAATTGAAATGTTATTGATCTTTAGCTCAGGATCGGGATGCAGTGACCGTAATTTGCAAAAATGAGTAGTGGTGGATTTCTGCTCAGCTAGGCGGTATCCATTACGTAAGGTCCACGATTCTATTCTGGAAAGAGCAATTTGTAACTGTCTTTCAACAGTATTCATACTTTGTGACTGACAGGATATGGTGAGGTCATCTGCATACATGTATATTTGTATGGATTTTGGAAGTTCTTCCAATATGTGGTTGACCCGAATAGCTTTTTGATTTGATTTTGATTTGATTTGGTGTTTATTGGCGCAAAAACAACTAAGGCTATACTGCGCCAGGAAACGATTAAAATAACACTAAAAATGAATTCTGGTAACCTTTAAAAAGGTTACCTCGTCAAATTATTTGTATATATATATCAATGTGTAAAAGCAGTATAAGTTTAAAAATAAATGATCCAATTTATATATGTGTGTATATATTAATAGCTTGTAAAAACTTAAAAACTGCTGACACGTGGTCGTTGTCTGATAAAATCTGACTGAGTGTATAAGGCTCAGTCGGATGAGTAAAAGCGGTAAAATATATATTGCGAATATCGGTAAAATTAACGCAATCTATTAAAATATGCTTTATTGATAAAATGGTGTCGCAAGACTCGCACATAGGAGGGTCATCAGCCCTCAGCAGAAAGGAATGTGTCAGATGACTGTGTCCTATGCGGAGTCGAGCAAGAACAACTTCCTCGCTCCGAGTCCTGCGCAGACTAGACTGCCATGTTTCTATTACAGGCTTTATTTGATATAATTTATTTGTTCTCTGTCTCTGCCATAGTTCTTGCCATTGGGAATATATCTTTTTGCGTATTATTTGCCTGTAGTCTGTATAGGGGACTGACAGGCAGCGATTATGAGTGGGTGTTGCTGATTTGGCTGCAGCGTCAGCCAAATCATTTCCCTTTATCCCAATGTGGCTAGGAATCCAGCAGAAGCGGATATCAAACTTGCATTCATGAAGAGAATGTCTCTTCTGCTGAACCCGACAAAGAACTGGATGAGAATTATATCTCGTAGATAATAAAGCCTGTAATACACTCAAAGAATCAGAATATATTATTGACCTTTGGAATTGACAAGTTCGAATGTGATCCAAGGCTAGCTCTATAGCATACAGCTCTGCAGTGTATATGCTGGATTCGGGAGGAATCTGCTGAGATATTATAGTGTCCGGAAAGACAGCAGCAGATCCTACGCACGATTCAGACTTCGAGCCGTCTGTGTAAACGGGCAGGAAGTCTGAGTGCTCAGCTTGGTGCGCAGAGTAGAGCTGCTGGTAGACAGATGAAGAGGTCTCAGACTTTACCCATTTCTTAAGGGAAAGGTCGCACGGTGGGGGATGAGCATGCCAGGGTGGAGTAGTTTCTTTTGGTGTTTGTGCCACCTTGTCTACCATGATGTTAAACTCACTGATTAGCTCTTGGATACGAATACCAAAAGGTCGGTTGGCAGTCTGACGGTTATTGTACAAGTTTTCCCAACGTGGCTCAAAAACCGATGTCCACGTAGGATGGTCTGGCAGGGATTTCAACTTTAAAGCATAGTTTAAAGACAACTGCTTACGTCGAAGGGATAACGATGGTTCGTTTGCTTCGACGTATAAGCTCTGGACAGGAGATGTTCGAAAAGCTCCAGTAGCGATACGGATAGCCTGATGGTGGACAGGGTCTAGCCATCGGAGGACACTATCTCTAGCTGAAGAGTATACCTGGGACCCGTAGTCTAATTTGGGTCGTACAAGTGCACGGTAGAGCCGTAGTAGGGTGCATCGATCTGCTCCCCAACGCGTTGAGGAGAGAGAGCGGAGGATATTGAGTCCCCTCGTGCAGTTTGTACGAAGTTGACGAATATGTTTGAGAAAAGTCAACTTTTTATCAAACACAAGTCCCAAGAATTTTGTGTCTGACACTACTGGGATAACATTTTGTCCGAGCCGTAATTCAGGTTCAGGATGAAGATTACGCTTGCGACAAAAGTGTACGCAAACGGTCTTCTCCGGCGAGAACCTGAAGCCATTACCAAGTGCCCAGGAATTAAGGCAATCAATGGCTTTCTGCAGTTGTCTTTCAATAACCCTCATGTTGCATGACTGACAAAATATGCTAAAGTCATCAACATAGAGGGCACAGTTTACAGTTGGAGGAAGTTGTTCTGTGATGGAATTGACTTTGATGGCAAAAAGCGTGACACTTAATACTGATCCTTGTGGTACTCCCTCCTCTTGGCTGAAGGGACGAGAGAGTGAGGATCCCACACGAACTTGGAAAGATCGATTGGCTAAAAAGTTTCGAATAAAAAAGGGGAGATACCCCCTAAGGCCAAGGCTATGCAGATCTTTTAAAATGCCAAATCTCCAAGTTGTGTCATACGCTTTCTCCATGTCAAAGAACACCGACACCAAGTGTTCGCGTTTTAGGAAAGCATCCCGGATGGATGCTTCCAATCTAATAAGATGGTCCAAAGTGGACCGGTTCCTTCGGAAGCCGCACTGGGTTGTTGTTGTTGTTGTATTTGGGTTTTCTGGCACAAGGGCCTCTTGGGCCATATTGTGCCTGTTCGATATTTGCTTATCGCTAATTTCTCATGTTATTGTGATCATAGGCTATTATAAAGATTTATCTGTTTCAAATAAGTAAACAGTTCCTCCAAATTTGCATCATTGCCAAGAATCTGCAATAAGGTAATCGGTTCCTTCAAATGGGATAGGGATGTAAAGGTTGATTTTCTGGTAGTTGAAAGTTGGGGACATTCAATGAGAATATGATATATTGTCAACTGCGACTGGCACAACAAACACTGAGGAGGGTTCTCTCCCATAAGCAAATACAGATGAGTTGGATGTGAATGTCCAATGCGGAGCCTTGCTAGAATTACTTCTTGTCGCCTGCTTTTCCTGATACTAGATGTCCACAATTTTGGCTCTTTTTTTATCTGCAGCAGTTTATTATTTATTTGAGCTTTCCAGAGGTCAGACCATTGCTTCCTACATGCTGTTTCAATGATGGATTTGTAGTCGGTGTAGGGCACTGTTTGTTGCCTGGAATTGCTTGAGTCAGGGTGTTTAGCGGCGGCGTCCGCTTGTTCATTACCTGGAATGCCTGCATGACCAGGTATCCAGCAGAAGGTAACCTTCTGGTTGGCTTTTTGACAGTAAAATAACTTGGACCGTATCTCTTTAAGAATCGGATGTGAGGGCGACATGGTAGTTTGAATGGCAGTGATTGCGCTTAAGGAGTCTGTGTATATCAGGGATTGCTTTATACAGCTGTTGTGTATTCTATCTAGAGCTAGTTTAATAGCAAATAATTCTGCAGTATAGATAGTACATTCCGTTGGAAGAGACACAGCATCTGAAAAGGTAGAAGAAACTGCTGCAGCACCAACGGCTGCATCTGTTTTGGAGCCATCAGTATAGATAGGTACTTTATCTGAATTTTCCAACAAATGAGTTTTATGGAGCTGTTGATAGTTTATATTTGCCAGAGAGGATTTTCCCAATCTTGAAAAGAAATTGTCGCAGAGAGGTGAGAATTCAGTCCAGGGAGTTTCAGGAGTAGCAAGGTCTTGGAATATGTTGTGAAATTTAAGATCCCAACTGATTGTGAGTTCTTGCAGTCGAATCCCTGCAGGGCGGTTTTCATTAGGCTTATTGTGATATAATTCAGCATATTGAGGATCAAACAGGTACTGCCAGCTAGGGTGGAATGGCATGCTTTTAATTTTTGCTGCATACTTACACAATAAGGATTTTCTCCTGAGATGCAAAGGGGGTTCATTTGCCTCAATATACAGGCTGTGGACCGGAGATGTTCTGAAGGCTCCCACAGCTATCCTAAGAGCACTATGCTGTATGGTGTTCAGACGTAATAGTGAACTTTTCCTAGCGGAGTCATAGACAGGTGATCCATAGTCTAATCGTGATCTTATTAAAGCTCTATACAGATGAAGGAGAGAGCTTCTGTCAGCACCCCAGGACTTAGCAGAGACTGCTCTCAGGATGCTCAGTTTTTTTAGACATGTAGTTCGAAGGAAAGCAATATGGGAAGCAAAATTAAGTTTGTTATCTAAATATAACCCCAACAGTCGGAAACTGTTAGTGACAGGAATCAGGTTGTTTTTTAAAAATATTTCTGGATCTGGGTGAAGTTTGCGTTTTTTACAAAAATGAATTGCACTAGATTTCTTTTCTGATAGGGAATAGCCATTCCGCAATGCCCATGATTCAATTTTAGCGATGGAAATTTGGAGTTGCCTTTCAATGGTGTTCATGGATTGGGATTGACAAGAAACAACGAGGTCATCAGCGAACATATACGATTCTACTGTATTAGGTACATCCTGTGTCATGTTTGTAATTCTTATTGAAAATAACGTCGGACTAAGAATGGACCCCTGAGGAACACCCTCCTCTTGTTCAAATGATTTAGATAAATTGTTCATGTATCTAACCTGAAATGTTCTGTGGCATAGGAAGTTTTGTATAAAGTGGGGTAAATGACCTCTCAAGCCAAAAGAATGAAGATCTTGAAGTACACCGTATCGCCAGGTGTTATCAAAGGCTTTCTCAATATCAAGATTGATCATGACCAGATGTTGTCCCCTTATGAAGGCATTTCGGATGTTTGCTTCTGCTTTTATCATTACATCTAACGTGGACCGGTTCTTTCGAAACCCGTACTGATTGTTATTTTGCAAGTTGTTAGTTTCCAGGAACCACGTTAGCCGCCTGTGAACCATTTTTTCCAAGACTTTGCCTAAGCAGCTGGTCAATGAAATCGGCCTGTAATTATGTGGAAAGCTGCGATCCTTTCCTGGCTTTGGAAAGGCTAGTATAATTGAGTGACGCCATGAGTTTGGGTAAATATTTTCTAGAAATATTCGATTGTAATATTTTAACAATACCCTTTTTGTTCTGTTGTTTAGTTGGCTTATCATGATGTAGTAGATCCCATCTGGACCAGCAGCACTACTGGAAGTTTTATTGAGCGCCCCTAAAAGTTCTGTTAATGTAAATGGCTGGTTGTACGGGTGTGAAACTCTGGTGGAGAAATTGATCTTATGCTGCTCTGATGATTTTTTAATTTTCTGAAAGATTGGGTCGTAGGTGGATACACCTGATATACTGGCAAATGATTCGGCTAAGGCATTTGCAATTTCTGCCGGAGAGGACAACTCCTTTCCTTTCCAGTTTAATATTGAGGATGGGGACTGGACATATTTGCCATCAATTGTTCGTATTTTCTTCCAGATGAGTCTGATATCTGTGTCCTTGTTTATACTAGAGGAAAAGCTAATCCATGCTTCTCTTTTTGCTTTCCTTCTTATTTGGCGGAACTTAGCTTTCATTCTTTTAAAACTAATTAGGTTACTGGTTGTGGGGAATTTGCGGAACAAATTCCAAGCCCTATTTTTTTCCTGTTTAGCGTATGTACAATCCGGATTCCACCAGTAATTATTGTGTTTGCGTTTCCCAGGCAAGGACTTTGGTATTGTAGAGTTGGCAGCTTGTAATATTTGATTAGTTATATGTTGTGTGACATAATCTATGGGTTGAAGTTGAATTATTTCATCATCTAACTGAACATTTGAAGCATATTCATTCCAGTGTGCCCTACGAAATTTCCATTTGGAGCGACCCGGCAAAGGGGAGTTTACCCGTGTTTGCAGCTTGCAGAGAATTGGTAGATGATCACTATTTAGTGGATTTTCAAGAACTGACCACTCCGTATTAGTACATATGGAGGGAGAGCAGATTGAAAGGTCTATTGCACTCATGGATCCTGTTGAAAAATGTATATAGGTAGGCTCTCCGGTATTCAAAAGGGTAAGTTGGCACACATCGAGAAGATTTTCTATTTGTTTACCTCTTTTGTCGATTGTTGGAGATCCCCACAGCGAGTGATGAGCATTGAAGTCTCCGAGTAAATAGAAAGGAGGTGGTAGCTGGTCTATTAGATTTTCTAGATTTTCTGAGGAGATTGAGGAATTTGGGGGAATATATATAGATGCTATTGTAATAGTCATGCCAATTTCTGCGCGCATTGCCACTACCTCAAAAGGAGTCTGAAGAGCAACAGGTTTAGATGGAATATTATTTCTAACAAGAACTGCCACGCCTCCACGAGCTGGCGAGTCGATACTCCTATCTCTTCTGAACATGGTATAATTTTTAATGGTAGGACACACTTGTGGATTTAAATAGGTTTCTTGTAGGGATATACATGCTGGTTCATAGCGGTTTACGAGATCATGCAAGTCATCTTTTGCATTACGAAAGCCCCTACAATTCCACTGAAGAATTCTTTCCATTATGCGTTCTTGTTAGTTGTTTTTGCTTCTGACAGTTTTTTGGTTGTAGCTTGTTTATACCTCTCTATTTTTACTTTGTCTTTCTTAGGAAAGAAAGGACGTGTTGTGTCTATCTCATCAGTTGCGTGGAGTTCTAAAATTCCATCATCTGAATTTTTCTCCTGATCAATATCCATTTCCGTTGAAATCCGTGGATGCACCATTGGGGTTTCTGTAGCTTTTGGTTTCATTGTTGACGCATCGGCTGGAATGGAGATTGGAGTATTGCTGGCTTGTTCAGTTGTTTGTTGTGAAGGACAGTGTTTGGGAGAAGTGAGTATGGATCGTGCCCAATTCGCGATAGATGTATTAGGAGGAACTGTAACGTCCGTTTGGATACTTACTGATTGCACCTGTTTGGCAGCTGTGGCATACGTTCGCTTTGGCTCCATTTTGATTATTTCTCTTCTCGCCTCTGAATAAGTGACTTTGTTTTCCACTTTATATTTCTGTATTTTTTTCCCTTGCTTCCATAGTTCGCATATTTTAGAGAAAGCTGGGTGATTCCCTTTACAATTTGGGCAATTAGGAGTGGTAGCATTGCAATCGGATTGATTGTGGTCTTTCGATCCGCAATTAGGACATATTGCCTCACCTCTACATGCAGTCTGAGAGTGTCCATATTTTTGGCACTTATAGCACCTGATTGGGTTTGGGATGTAGGGTCGGACACGGCAATGGAGATAGCCTGCTTTGACAGATGTTGGTAAGATGGGAGAGCTAAAAGTGAGGATTATGCTCCTTGTTGGAATGAGAGTACCATCTTTACGAGTCATGATTCTCCTGGCTTGGATGACTCTTTGTTCTCGTAGCTCTTTGACTATTTCCTCCTCTGATACGGTTAATAAGTCCCATTCTGCAATTACTCCCTTGGAGGAATTTAAGGTGGCATGGGGAGTGACTTTTATTGGATGTCCGCCGAAAGTTGTCAGATTTAATAGCTTTGCAGAATGCTGGGATTTCATGGTCTCTACCAGAAGATCCCCAGACTGGAGTCGCCTTACTGATTTTGGTGAACCTGCGACAGCCTCTAAGCATTTTTGCACAAGGAATGGGGACAATTTACTCAAAGGCTGGTCTGATGTAGAGTGCAGTATGAGAAATGCTGGTATCTCCTCTTGAGGATTTGTTTTCAACCTCTTGGGTTGGGAGAAGTCATCATCGGTGTGTTTAGTCACTAGTTTTGAGCTCGGAGGCTCTAAAGGTGGAAACGAATTGTTATCCATCTTTGCTCCTTTCAGCCCCGGGAGAGTGGATTTCTTCTCCCAGGTTACCGGCCCCGCCACGGGGAGGCAGGAGCAGTGCCGCTAGAGTGACCAAGCGGTATAAGAGTTAGTATATTAGTTTAAATGAAAAAAAGAAAGGTGATTTGCCTTTCTGAAACTTACTTACAGATCGTAAGTCTAAGTTTACTAGTATTTAATGAAAACGTAAGAAAACTTTTTTAACTGAACAAAAACTGCAGCTTCAAGAAAAACGCTCTAGAAATCACTGAGAATCGCTTGATCACTATAACGCTTGGCACCCGGGGCCGCCGCACTGGGTGCTGGAGAGAAGGTCATTTGATTCTAAATACCATATTAAACGAGAATTGACCATTCTCTCCAGGATTTTGCACAGACAGCTAGTCAGAGCAATGGGACGATAATTGGTGGTAACTTTTGGATCCTTTCCTGGCTTAGGAAAGGCAAGAACGATTGCCTTTCGCCAGGAATCCGGAAACTGCCCCTCAGTAAAGATTCTGTTATACAGAAGGAGCAGACAATCCATAGATTTTGGTGAAAGATGTTTAATCATTTCATAATGGATGCCATCTGGTCCAACGGCACTTGCTTTGGAAAGAGCGAGGGCTCTTTTGAGTTCCAGAATAGTGAAATCCCCGTTGTAGGGATAGATGCTCCTACATTTAAAGGTGAGTGCCTGTTTTTCGGTTTTGTATTTCAGGACCAGGAACTCTGGGGAATACGAAGATGTTGAAGAGATGTTAGAGAATGTTTCCCCAAGAGCATTGGCTATTGCAGTTGGATCTGCTATAGCGCATCCATTATAATCTAGGATTGAGGAAGGGTGGGATGTATATTTTCCCTTCATTTTCCGGATTTTATCCCAGACTACCTTAGAGTTGGTAGACTGGTTAATAGATGATGTAAAACGGATCCACGATTCCTTTTGACTCTGACGACGGATGTAGCGTGCTTTGGCTCGTGCACGTTTGAAGGCTATAAGGTTGTTCGTGGTGGGATATCGGCGAAATATCCCCCACGCTTTGTTTTGAGCCTTTTTTGCTGCTGTGCATTGTGAATTCCACCAAGGTTTAGGAAATGGTGGAAACCGGGCTGATGTTTTTGGGATAGCATTAGCAGCTGCTTGGACAATATTTTCTGTGATGTACTTAACTGCATCATTGATAGGCTCTTGACTGACTGTACTAAGATCAAAATTTGCCTGGTGTTGGAAGGCAGTCCAGTCAGCCCGATCAATCTTCCACCGTGGTAACCTGAAGGGAAGACATGGTCTCCCACTGTGTAGCAAGGTTATCACGGGGAAGTGATCACTACCGTATGGACTCTCCTCCACTTCCCAGGTGAGTGAAGGGAGTAGAGAAGGGGAGCAGATAGAGAGATCAATGGCAGAAAAAGTACGGGTAGGCATGTGGAAAAAGGTGTTTGTTCCAGTATTTAGAAGGGAAAGGTCATTGTCATTGAGCATACGCTCTATGACTCGTCCCCTTCCATTGATGTTAGCACTACCCCACAGGGTGTTATGTCCATTAAAATCCCCAAGAAGTAAGAAAGGGGGAGGCAGCTGCGTTAGAAGATCATCAAGGTCTGCCTGGGAGATGTCAGTACCAGGTGGCAAATAAATAGAGCATACAGTTAATAAGAATCCCACTGAAAGGCGAATTGCAACGGCCTCTATGCTGGTTGTAATTAGCAAGGGCTGCACTGGGGTCTGGTTACCCACGAGGATAGCCACTCCCCCATGTACAGGGCCATCCGCAATTCTATCCTTTCGAAAAAATGTGATGTTGTGCATGGTGGGATCATCATTTGCCTTTAGATATGTCTCCTGCAAGCAAAAGCAAACTGGCTCGTGCTTTTGCAGGAGGGCCTTGATGTCATCTATATTTCGCCGGAATCCACGACAATTCCATTGTAGGAATTTAGCCATTATTTTGGCTTGGTGGGTCCATCAGGCGGCTTCCGAGGTGCTGAGGGCTTACTTTTGTCAGTCTTGGATTTATCTTTTTTGGGGAAGAATGGACGCTGTCCCGTGTCCATTTCCTCCTCCGCAAAGAGTTCCAAGACTGACTCTTCGGGTACCTCCTTCTGCTCGACATCCATCTTTTCTTGGGTAGTAGGGGGGACTTCCCCTTTTTTATTCTTTTCTTTCGCAGTTACCTTTGGAACTTGTGGAGCATTAGGAGGTACCGATATAGGAGTGGCAGCTGATTGGTCCTTTTGTGCAGGTTTTTGAGAACTTAATAGATATCGCGCGATGGGAGTGAAAGACTCCTTTGGAGGAATGGTCATGTCCGTCTGAGTTCCGACGGAACATCTCCCTGCTACCTTCTGGGCGTAGGTAGGTTTGTTGATATTCAGGGGTTTGACCGATTTCCTTGCCTCCTGGTATGATATGTTAAGCTCTGCCTTCAGCCGTTGAATCTCTTTTTCTTCTTTCCACCTCTGGCATGCTCGTGAGTAGGCGGGGTGTTCGCCCTCACAGTTAATACAGGTGGGTTTTGTGGCTGAACATGCTGTTGTTTCGTGGTCCTTTGCACCGCATCGAGCGCAGGCAAGGACTCCACGGCAGGCCATTTGAGAATGTCCATACTTCTGGCACTTAAAGCATCGTAAAGGGTTGGGAACGTATGGACGCACTGAACAGTTGATGTATCCAGCTTTAATCTCGTCAGGAGGTTTAGGAGTGTTAAAAGTCAGGATAACGCTCCTGGTTTTAACAATTTTTCCATCCCTTCGCGCAGTGATTCTCTTGACGGCAATGACTCCCTGTGGTTTTAATTCGGAGCAGATTTCCTCCTCGTATACGTCAAGAAGGTCCCACTCCGAAATGACACCTCTAGAATAATTGAGTGTTCTGTGTGGTGTCACTGTTATAGGGATTCCTCCGATTGATGTTACTCGGAGTAGATGTTCGGATTGCCTGTCATTTTTAGTTTCAATTAAGAGGTCTCCAGAACGGAGCCTCTTAACTGATTTGGGAGAACCTACTAACCCATCTAACCCTTTTTGAATAAAAAAGGGCGACATTTTACCAATCGGTTTTTCAGTGGTAGAATGCATAATAAGAAATCTTGGGACAGGCCCTGATGATGGTATTTCCGTTCGCTGCCTCTTTGTTGCGATAATATTATCTGCCTCTCCGTCTAATTTTTCAGATAGGGACCGGGTTGGGGCCCCTGAAGAAGTAAGTTTATCAGGATTCATGAAGTTTATTTAGTTGTTCGGTGCCCGGGCTCCCCACCCACCACGGAGCCCAAAGGGACGCCCACTACCCGGCATGCAATAAATGCGCTCGGGAGTGGGACGCCAGGGCTACCCAGACACTATACCCGCACCGCCGCCAGCCTGAATCCTGTCCCTCGGACCATGAGGGTAGGGGCGTGGCATTGACACGGTTGACCCTCGCAGGCGAGGCTACTAGCCGATTGATCCTAGCCGGGCCTTCCAGGACCACCCGTCTTGTCGAAGCAGGGGCCAAAGTGGTGTATTGAAGCTGGGCCCCTCAACCACCAGGATCCCCCTTTCCGAATTTCCACGGGTCGCAGCGCACGGCAAACACGCCGGATTCCATTGATGTAAGCCCGGAACCTAGGCTGTGGGCGTTGGATCCCAGTGATGCTAGTCTGGAAGTCCAGCAGCGTCACTGGGAGGTCCCCTCACCACGTACAGGTGCCCACGTCGAGGGGTCCCGAATAGCAAATAGGGTAGCACTCAGTATGGAACCCTGAGGAACACCCTCTTCTTGAATGTGAGTTGCTGATAGCATGTTTTGGTATCGGACTTGAAAGGTGCGTAACCTTAAAAAGTTCTGGATGAATTGTGGAAGGTAGCCTCTCAACCCCAACTGATGTATATCTTTAATAATACCATGACGCCAAGTGGTATCAAATGCTTTCTGAATATCTAGGTTCACCATCACCAGATGTTGTCTCATGACAAAAGCGTTACGTATGTTAGATTCAATTTTGAGTAGTAAATCTAGGGTAGATCTGTTTTTACGGAAGCCATATTGGTGATCGGAAAGAACGTTTTGGGAGTCTAGCACCCACATGAGCCTCTTATGCACCATCCTTTCAAAGATTTTGCCCAAACAGCTTGTCAAGGATATTGGTCTGTAATTCTCAATTATGGAAGGATCTTTACTTGGTTTTAGAATAGCACAAATGTAGGAATGACGCCATGAGAGAGGATATGTATTTTCTGAGAAGATCCGGTTATAAAAGAGTAATAGTATGTAGAGATCGGCTTCACATAGATTCTTCAGCATACTATAGTGAATGCCGTCTGGTCCTGCTGCACTATTTGGAGATTTGCTCAAGGATTCTTTGAGTTCAGCTATAGAAAAGGGTTGATTATACGGAAGTGAGAGTCTAGTTGAAAAATTAAATTTATGACGTTCCTCAACAGATTTAATGCGTTGAAAGGAGGTGACATAAGAAGAGGAGGCGGAAATGTTATAGAAAGATTCTGCTAAAGCATTTGCAATGTCAGTAGAAGAGGATAGGTCCTGTCCATTCCATTGTATTATCGGGGACTGCTGCGGAGGAAATTTTCCATTGAGAGCTTGTATTTTTTTCCATATAATTCGTGTGTCAGTATTTTTGTTAATAGTTGATGCAAAGTTTATCCAGGAGTCACGTTTTGCTTTCATTCTAATTTGCCTTGCTTTTGCTCTGAGTTTTTTGTATAAAATTAGGTTGGCAGTAGTTGGGTTTGGTTTGGTTTGGTTTGGGTTTTATTGGCGCATTAGCGACTAAGGCTATAATGCGCCAAGACCAGGTCATTTATAAAAATTTTTTTTTTTTAAATTTTCAGTGACCTAATTAGTTAGGTCACTATGTCAAAAAGGTATAACAAATATATAAAAGCACAAAGTAAAAATTTTATATAAGAGTAAAAATATTTATTGTTTTTAAAAAGCAAAAAACAGCAGACACATTGTCATTGTCAGATAAAATCTGACTGAGTGTATACGGCTCAGTCAGATGAATAAAAGCGGTAAAACGGATATTGCTAAAATCTGGACATTCAACTAAAATGTGTCTAATTGTTAAAATTGTGCCACAGGACTCACACATAGGAGGGTCATCAGCCCTCAGCAAAAATGAATGAGTCAAATGACTATGTCCTATGCGGGTCCGGGCAAGAACAACTTCCTCCTTACGATTCCTGCGCAGACTAGACTGCCACGGTTCAATTACAGGCTTTATGTGATGTAATTTATTCGCAGTCTGTCTATTCCATGAATCCTGCCATTGGGAATGTAACTTTTGATGTACTATTTGCCTGTAGTCTGTATAGGGGACTAACAGGCAGCGGTTATTATTGGGAATTGCTGATTTGGCTGCGGCGTCAGCCAAATCATTTCCCCTAATCCCAATGTGGCTCGGAATCCAGCAGAAGCGGATGTCATATTCGCGTTCGTGGAGGACGTGAATCTTCTGCTGAATGCTAGACAGAACTGGATGAGGATTATATCTCAAGGATATTAAAGCCTGTAACACGCTGAGAGAATCAGAATATAAAATGAACCGTTGGTATTGGCATTTACTAATGTGATCCAAGGCTAACTCAATTGCATGCAGCTCTGCAGTAAATATGCTGCATTCAGAGGGAATCTGCTCCGATGTAGTGCTGTCTGTAAAGACAGCAGCAGATCCCACATATAATTCCGACTTCGAACCGTCTGTGTAGACTGGCGCGAAGTCGGGATATGCAGCTCGGTGTGCTGAATAAAGCTGCAGGTAGACCGAAGATGGAGTGTCCGACTTTCCCCAATTTCTAAGGGACAAATCACATGCCGGGACACGAGCATGCCAGGGTGGAAAGGGTTGCTTTGGTGTTTGGGCAACCTTGTCTACCTTCATATTAAGTTCTTTGAGTAGCTCTTGGAGACGAATACCAAAAGGACGATTGGCAGTCTTACGGGTGTTGTACAAATTTTCCCATCGTGGCTCAAAAACGAATGGCCACGTAGGATGGTCTGGCAGGGATTTCAGTTTTAAGGCGTACTTTAGAGACAACTGCCTACGACGAAGCGATAACGGTGGTTCGTTTGCTTCGACGTATAAGCTCTGGACAGGAGATGTTCGAAATGCTCCAGTAGCGATACGTAGAGCCTGATGATGGACAGGGTCCAGCCATCGAAGGGCACTGTCTCTGGCTGAAGTATAGACTTGGGACCCATAATCTAGTTTGGATCGCACAAGTGCACGATACAGCCGTAGTAGGGTGCATCTGTCTGCTCCCCAAGATGTAGAGGAGAGCGAGCGGAGAATATTAAGCCCACGCGTGCACTTTGTGCGGAGTTGACGGATATGATCCAAAAAGTTCAATTTCTTATCGAATATGAGTCCCAAGAATTTTATGTTCGCTGCTACTGGAATGGCATTTTGTCCGAGCCTTAATTCAGGTTCAGGATGAAGATTACGCTTGCGACAAAAGTGTACGCAAACGGTCTTCTCCGGCGAGAACCTGAAGCCATTAGCAAGTGCCCAGGAATTCAGACTATCAATGGATTTCTGCAGTTGTCTTTCAATAACCCTCATGTTGCACGACTGGCAAAAAATGCTAAAGTCATCAACATAGAGGGCACTGTTTACAGTTGGAGGAAGTTGTTCTGTGATGGAATTTATTTTGATGGCAAAAAGCGTGACACTTAATACTGATCCTTGTGGTACTCCCTCCTCTTGGCTAAAGGAGCGAGAGAGTGAGGATCCCACACGAACTTGGAACGATCGATTGGCTAAAAAGTTTTTAATAAACAAAGGGAGATGCCCTCTAAGGCCTAGGCCATGTAAGTCTTTTAAAATGCCAAATCTCCAAGTTGTGTCATACGCTTTTTCCATGTCAAAGAACACCGACACCAAGTGTTCCCGTTTTAGGAAAGCATCCCGGATGGATGCTTCCAATCTAATAAGATGGTCCAAAGTGGACCGGTTCCTTCGGAAGCCGCACTGGATGCTGGAGAGAAGGTCATTTGATTCTAAATACCATATTAAACGAGAATTGACCATTCTCTCCAGGATTTTGCACAGACAGCTAGTCAGAGCAATAGGACGATAGTTGGTGGTGACTTTTGGATCCTTTCCTGGCTTGGGAAAGGCAAGAATGATTGCCTTTCGCCAGGAGTCCGGAAACTGCCCTTCAGTAAAGATTCTGTTATACAGAAGGAGCAGACAATCCATAGATTTTGGTGAAAGATGTCTAATCATTTCATAATGGATGCCATCTGGTCCAACGGCACTTGCTTTGGAAAGAGCGAGGGCTCTTTTTAGTTCCAGAATAGTGAAATCCCCGTTGTAGGGATAGATGCTCTTACATTTAAAGTTAAGTGCCTGTTTTTCGGTTTTGTATTTCAGGACCAGGAACTCTGGGGAATACGAAGATGTTGAAGAGATGTTAGAGAATGTTTCCCCAAGAGCATTGGCTATTGCAGTTGGATCTGCAATAGCGCATCCATTATAATCTAGGATTGAAGAAGGGTGGGATGTATATTTCCCCTTCATTTTCCGGATTTTATCCCAGACTACCTTAGAGTTGGTAGACTGGTTAATAGATGATGTAAAACGGATCCATGATTCCTTTTGACTCTGACGACGAATGTAGCGTGCTTTGGCTCGTGCACGTTTGAAGGCTATAAGGTTGTTTGTGGTAGGATATCGGCGGAATATCCCCCACGCTTTGTTTTGAGCCTTTTTTGCTGTTGTGCATTGTGAATTCCACCAAGGTTTAGGAAATGGTGGAAACCGGGCTGATGTTTTTGGGACAGCATTAGCAGCTGCTTGGACAATATTTTCTGTGATGTACTTAACTGCATCATTGATAGGCTCTTGACTGACTGTACTAAGATCAAAATTTGCCTGGTGTTGGTTGTTGTTGTTGTTGTATGTTTTACGGCGCAACGGCACCTATAGGCCATTATGCGCCAAGCAATGGTAGGAGGCAAAAGGCTTTATTAAAAGAGAGATATGTGCACTATGTGAAGATTTAAGCATTATATTCTGTCATAGCATTTTATCCTTTTTAGGAAAGTGAAAACTGCATTAATATCAGATCTGTCGCCTAATATTTGTTCCAAAGTAGGTGTGGTTTGGGCTGCATAGTTTGATAAGAAGGTGGTCTGCCGTACTCCATTATAGAGAGGGCAGTCAACAATGATGTGCTGGACTGTGATTTGAGCATGGCAGTTCGGACAAGAAGGTGGGTCTGAGGAAGAGAGAAGATAAAGGTGAGTAAGGTGTGTATGTCCTATTCGTAATCTTGCAAGTGTGACTTCTTCCTTTCGGTTCGAGCGGAAACTAGATGGCCAAGACTGGAGTTTCGGTTTAATCCGAAGCAGTTTGTTGCCTTCTTGGTTTTGCCAGATGGTTTGCCAGTGAATCATACTTCGCTTTGTTATAAGACTTTTATAATCGGTGAAAGGAATTTTGAAAGAGTCATGAATTGGTTGCACAGTAGATTTGGCTGCGTGGTCGGCACTCTCATTGCCAGGTATGCCAACATGGCTAGCGACCCAACAAAATTTTATTACTTTCGTGTTCTTAGCAAGATGAGCCAGCAAGTTTTGAATATTACCAAGTAGGTAGTTATGATGCTTTCTTGGTTGCTGTAAAGCGAGAAGGGCACTCAGAGAGTCGGTAAAAATAATACTATGGGTATACTGCTTCAGCTTTATAGTTTCTAGCGCCATCTGAATGGCATGAAGTTCAGCAGTAAAGATACTGCATTCTAAAGGTAACTGATTAGAGATTGTTGATGATGGAAGAACAACAGCAGCACCGACGTGGTGATCAGTTTTGGAACCGTCTGTGTATATCATGGTATAAGATTCATATTTCTCAAGTAGAGATTTATGAAGCTGGTTTACATTCTGTGAAGAAAGAGTACTTTTCCCCCATTCTTGAAGGGACAGATCACAGGTGGCAGGGCAAAATGCCCACGGAGGAGTCGTGAAACTAGTGGTGGCTATTTTAGAAAGATCAAGCTGCCAATTATCAAGTAGTGAGCAAAGATGTATGCCAGCGGGTCGATTTATTGATGGATAAACGGCATACAAGTTCTCCCAATCTGGTGTAAATAGATGTTTCCACGATGGATGCAGGGGTTGGCTTTTTATTTTGACGGCATAATTCAGCAGTAAAATTTGTCTTCGTAGAGAGAGTGGGGGATCATGAGCTTCAGCGTACAGGCTCTGCACAGGAGATGTGCGGTAGGCTCCAAGAGCAATGCGAAGGCCACTATGGTGAATAGGGTCCAAAGCCCTCAAAATGCTAGGTCTAGCAGAGTTGTAGACTGGTGACGCATAGTCTAACCTTGATCTTACAATAGCATGATATAAATGAAGGAGTGTTTGACGGTCAGCACCCCATGTTGTAGCTGATAATACTCTCAAAATGTTTAGTTTCTTGAAACAGGTGGTTCTAAGTTCTTTAATATGGTCAAGAAAGGTCAATTTTTTATCTAAAGTTAATCCAAGGAAACGAATGGTAGGCACAACAGGTATATCATGGTTCCCCAGCTTTAGAAGTGGGTCAGGGTGGAGATTACGTCTTCTACAGAAATGAACTGCAACAGTTTTTTCAGGTGATATGCGGAACCCGTTGTCTGTGGCCCACGTTGTAATCTTATTAAGAGCTCCTTGCAATTGTCTCTCAATCATTCTCATGTTCTGTGAGTGACAAGATATACTGACATCATCTGCATATAAGGTAGTAAATACAGTGGCTGGAATGACCTTGGTAATTGAATTGATTTTTATAGTGAATAGAGTGGCACTTAAAACTGAGCCCTGTGGAACACCTTCTTCTTGGATGAATTTTCGGGAAAGAGTGGATTGAATACGGACCTGGAAGGATCGCTGCTTCAAAAAGTTCTGTATAAATCTTGGCATATTACCTCTGAAACCTAATGCATGTAGATCACGGAGAATTCCGTATCGCCAAGCTGTGTCAAAAGCTTTCTCAACGTCTAAATAAACTGTAGTCAAATGTTCCTTCCTTAAGAAGGCATTGCGAATCTGGTTTTCCATTTGTATCAATAGGTCTAAAGTTGATCTACCTGTATGAAATCCGCACTGCGATGAATTGATGAGGTTGTATTTGCTCAGCACCCAGGTGAGTCGAGAATTTACCATTTTTTCCATTATTTTTCCCATACAGCTGGTGAGGGCAATAGGTCGATAGTGACGCGGGTTGATTGGATCCTTGCCAGGTTTTAATAATGCTATGACATATGAGTGTCGCCAGTTATCAGGGAAAGTATCTTCTGTGAAAACCCGATTATATAGCTGGAGTAAGACACAAAGCGACTTTTCGCTCAGCTCTTTCAACATGACATAGTGTATTCCGTCAGGTCCAGCAGCACTGTGTTTCGAGCTGTTAAGAGCAAGCCGTAGTTCAATTATGGTAAAGGGACAGTTGTACATTTGATGGTGGTCTGTGTTAAAATTTAGGGTCTGCTTTTCAGCAAGAGACTTTAATTTCTGAAAGTTTGGCGAGTATGAGGATACAGCAGAGGTTTCAGCAAAGGATTCTCCGAGAGTGTTGGCTATGTCTTGAGGTAGTGAAACATCATTGCCGTTTATATTCAGTATTGATAGATGCGAAGGAGGATATTTATTATACATTTTTCTAATATTTTTCCAGATGGTTTGTGTTTTAGTGGACCGTGTAATGGTTGAGGCAAAACGTTTCCATGACTCTCTTTTACTTGCACGCTGAATGCGTCTAGCATTGGCTCTGGCTTTCTTAAAGTGTACTAGATTAGCAGCGGTAGGGTTTTTGCGAAATTTATTCCAGGCTTTATTTTTCTCTCGTTTAGCTTGATTGCATTCATTGTTCCACCAGGGTTTTGGTCTTATTCTATGATCTGTGCACACTCTTGGTATTGCTGCTTCTGTGGCCAGCAATATTTGATTTGTTACATAATCAACCGCATTTTATTTATTGACATATTTGAAACAGTTGTTTTCTGCAGGGTGGCTAGTTGCCTATATTTTTCCCAATCAGCTTTGGCAAAGTTCCATTTGGCAGTTTGATTATGACAAGGTGGAGAATTTGATTCTACACGGCAGACTATTGGATAATGGTCACTACCCAGTAGACTGTCATGAACAGACCAATCAAATAGCGGAAAAAGGACTGGTGAGCATATGGAGAGATCAATTGCTGAGCTTGACCCAGAAGGTAGATGAAAATAAGTGGGTAAACCAGTATTCAGTAGAGTCAGATTAAATTTATCTAAAAGCTTTTCTAGTATTTTTCCTCGTTTATCATGTATTCTATCACCCCATAGAGGATTATGTGCGTTAAAATCTCCCATGATGCAAAAGGGAGGAGGGAGCTGAGATACAACAGTTTCAAGATCAGTGTAAGAAATGTCTTGGTTAGGGGAAAGATATAAGGAAACAATGGTAAAAGAAAAAGGAAAAGATATTCGAGCAGCTACTGCTTCTAGATTTGTTTGTAACATTAATGGTCGGGAAGGGATATTGGAGTTCACTATAAGAGCAACCCCTCCATGAGCCGAATTGCTTAAATGAGAAACTCTATCTTTTCTGTAGATAACATGATGTTTAATTGAGGTAGCAAAAGAAGCTGTTAAGTTAGTTTCTTGGAGGCAGAAGGTAACTGGGTTATACTGGAGAAGGAGATCCCGAATATCATCAAGGTTGGTGCGATACCCTCTACAATTCCACTGAAGAAAACTGGGCATTATTTGGGTAAAGTGTGGTCCTCGGTTTCTGTCCGAGGTACTGTTGGCTTATGGTGACCAGATTTTCTTTTTGGGAAGTACGGTCTTCCTGTTTCCATCTCTTCTTCTGGGAAGAGATCGAGAACGGGATCTTCGCGGTCAGTGTTTTCTTCCATTTCAATCGAATCAGTTTTAGAAATATCAACACTTTTTGAGTACATTGGATTATTGGTAGAATGCGGAACAGTGATTGGTGTGTTAACAGCCTTGTTTGATTTATATGGTTTACCAGAAAGGGGCATAGCTTCCAAAATTGACCGAGCCCAATCTGACATTGATCTGTCTGGGGGAAACGTTACCTCAGTTTGAGTACCAGTCGTTATTCTTCTTTGCACAGTACTTGTTACCACAGTTGGTTTTTGGACTATTTCAGCAAAGCTGGGTCGAGTGTTAAATTGAGCCTGTACAGATTTTTTAGCTTCTTGGTACGAGATGTTTTTTTCGGCTTTGACCCGTTGAATGTTTTTTTCCTTTTTCCATAGGGGACAATCTCTGGAGTAGGTAGTATGTGGGCCATTACAATTTGAGCATTTGTGCTGCTCTGCTTTGCAGTCAGAGTGATTGTGCTCGCGTGAACCGCAGTTGGCACAAGTGGCTAAACCTCTACACACGTTTTGGGAATGCCCAAATTTTTGGCATTTAAAACAGCGTGTAGGGTTAGGAATGTATAATTTTATTTGACAATTCAGATAACCTGCTTTGATGGATGCTGGAGGTTTGGGGCTATCAAATGTTAGTATTATATTCCGTGTTGGAACTAGAGCATTGTCTCGTTTTGTGTATATGCGCTTTACATGCACAATTCCCTGGTCTTGCAATTCGTTTTTCAACTCTTCTTCTGAGAGATTTATGAGATCCCACTCAGCTATCACACCCCTGGAGGTGTTTAGAGTAGCATGAGGGGAGACAGTAATCGGTAATCCTCCAAAGGATGTCAGTTTTTGGAGCCGTTGTGATTGCCGTTCATCTGAGACCTCAACGAGCAAGTCGCCCGATCTCAGACGCTTAGTTGTTTTCGGAGATCCTATTAGATTTTCTAGGTATTTCTGAATTTTAAAAGGCGAGAGACTACCAAGAGACTTTTCTTGAGTAGAATGCAATACAAGGTGCATTGGATGCCTTCTTTGTAGTAAACTGTCAGTTTTTTGACGTTTAGCACTGCATGAGTTAGAGTCTTCTGTCTCATGAGCAGCCATATTAGGATCTTTATGTCCTGTAGAAGAGATCATTTTGCTCCTTTTAGCCCCGGAAAGATAGCTTTTCTTTCCAGGTTACCGGCCCCGCCACGGGGAGGCAGGAGCAGTGCCACAAGGGTAACCAAGCGGCTGAGTTAGTTTGGTTAGTAAGATAACAAGAAACAGAAAGGTGAATTTCCTTCCTGGAACTCTGCCTACTTTTTGTAGTGCAAAAGTTTCACAATACAAATAAATGAGGAAAACTGTGTTTAAAACCTAAAGAAAACTATTTGCTTTGCACACAATATATAGATCGCTTGGAAATCGCTTGGCTACACTAATAATCGCTTGGCACCCGGGGCCGCCTGGTGTTGGAAGGCAGTCCAGTCAGCCTGATCAATCTTCCACCGTGGTAGCCTGAAGGGAAGACATGGTCTCCCACTGTGTAGCAAGGTTATCACGGGGAAGTGATCACTACCGTACGGACTCTCCTCCACTTCCCAGGTGAGTGAAGGGAGTAGAGAAGGGGAGCAGATAGAGAGATCAATGGCAGAAAAAGTACGGGTAGGCATGTGGAAAAAGGTGTTTGTTCCAGTATTTAGAAGGGAAAGGTCATTGTCATTGAGCATGTGCTCTATGACTCGTCCCCTTCGATTGATGTTAGCACTACCCCACAGGGTGTTATGTCCATTAAAATCCCCAAGAAGTAAGAAAGGGGGAGGCAGCTGCGTTAGAAGATCATCAAGGTCTGCCTGGGAGATGTCAGTCCCAGGTGGCAAATATATAGAGCATACAGTTAATAAGAATCCCACTGAAAGGCGAATTGCAACAGCCTCTATGCTGGTTGTAATTAGCAAGGGCTGCACTGGGGTATGGTTACCCACAAGGATAGCCACTCCCCCATGTACAGAGCCGTCCGCAATTCTATCCTTTCGGAAAACTGTGATGTTGTGCATGGTGGGATCGTCATTTGCCTTGAGATATGTCTCCTGCAAGCAAAAGCAAACTGGCTCGTGCTTTTGCAGGAGGGCCTTGATGTCATCTATATTTCGCCGGAATCCACGACAATTCCATTGTAGGAATTTAGCCATTATTTTGGCTTGGTGGGTCCATCAGGCGGCTTCCGAGGTGCTGAGGGCTTACTTTTATCTGTCTTGGATTTGTCTTTTTTGGGGAAGAATGGACGCTGTCCCGTGTCCATTTCCTCCTCCGCAAAGAGTTCCAAGACTGACTCTTCGGGTACCTCCTTCTGCTCAACATCCATCCTTTCTTGGGTACTAGGTGGTACTTCCCCTTTTTTGTTCTTTTCTTTAATAGTTACCTTTGGAACTTGTGGAGCGTTAGGAGGTACCGATATAGGAGTGGCAGCTGATTGGTCCTTTTGTGCGGGTTTTTGAGAACTTAATAGATACCGCGCGATGGGAGTGAAAGACTCCTTTGGAGGAATGGTCATGTCCGTCTGAGTTCCGACGGAACATCTCCCCGCTACCTTCTGGGCGTAGGTAGGTCTGTTGGTATTCAGGGGTTTGACCGATTTCCTTGCCTCCTGGTATGATATATTTAGCTCTGCCTTCAGCCGTTGAATTTCTTTCTCTTCTTTCCACCTCTGGCATGCTCGTGAATAGGCCGGGTGTTCGCCTTCACAGTTAATACAGGTGGGTTTTGCGGCTGAACATGCTGTTGTTTCGTGGTCCTTTGCACCGCATCGAGCGCATGCAAGGACTCCACGGCAGGCCATTTGAGAATGTCCATACTTCTGGCACTTAAAGCACCGTAAAGGGTTCGGAATGTATGGACGCACTGAACAGTTGATATATCCAGCTTTAATCTCATCAGGAGGTTTAGGAGTGTTAAAAGTCAGGATAACGCTCCTGGTTTTAACAATTTTTCCATCCCTTCGCGCAGTGATTCTCTTGACGGCAATGACTCCCTGTGGTTTTAATTCGGAGCAGATTTCCTCCTCGTATACGTCGAGAAGGTCCTACTCCGAAATGACACCTCTAGATGAATTGAGTGTTCTGTGTGGTGTCACTGTTATAGGGATACCTCCGATTGATGTTACTCGGAGTAGATGTTCCGATTGCCTGTCATTTTTAGTTTCAATTAAGAGGTCTCCAGAACGGAGCCTCTTAACTGATTTGGGAGAACCTGCTAACCCGTCTAACCCTTTTTGAATAAAAAAGGGCGACATTTTGCCAATCGGTTTTTCATTGGTGGAATGCATAATGAGAAATCTTGGGACAGGCCCTGATGGTGATGTTTCGGTTCGCTGCCTCTTTGTTGCAATAATATCTGCCTCTCCGTCTATGTTTTCAGATAGGGACCGGGTTGGGGCCCCTGAAGAAGTAAGTTTATCAGGATTCATGGAAATTTTTAAGTTGTTCAGTGCCCGGGCTCCCCACCCACCACGGAGCCCAAAGGGACGCCCACTACCCGGCATGCAATAAATGCGCTCGGGAGTGGGACGCCAGGGCTACCCAGACACTATACCCGCACCGCCGCCAGCCTGAATCCTGTCCCTCGGACCATGAGGGTAGGGGCGTGGCTTTGACACGGTTGACCCTCGCAGGCGAACCTACTAGCCGATTGATCCTAGCCGGGCCTTCCAGGACCACCCGTCTTGTCGAAGCAGGGGCCAAAGTGGTGTATTGAAGCTGGGCCCCTCAACCACCAGGATCCCCCTTTCCGAATTTCCACGGGTCGCAGCGCACGGCAAACACGCCAGATTCCATTGATGTAAGCCCGGAACCTAGGCTGTGGGCGTTGGATCCCAGTGATGCTAGTCTGGAAGTCCAGCAGCGTCACTGGGAGGTCCCCTCACCACGTACAGGTGCCCACGGCGAGGGGCAGCAGTTGGGCATTTGGGCATTTGCGGAACCGGTTCCAAGCACGGTTTTTTTTCTACTTTAGCTTTAGAGCAATCCGTATTCCACCATTGGTTTTTGTGTACATGTTTGCATTGGTCTGATTTTGGGATGGAAATTTCTGCTGCATATAGGATTTGGCTGGTAATGTGGTCAGTTACGTCATCAATATGTTGATGTTGAACATATTGAGTGTCGAGAAGGACACAAGCTGAGTAGTTTACCCAGTCTGCTTTATAAAAATTCCAAGAAGTACGGCCTTTTGGACATGACACAGCTTGGGTTTCAATTGAATTGATAATAGGAAAATGGTCGCTGTGGAATGGATCATTCAACACTAACCATTTCATGCTTGCAAAAAGAGATGCTGAACAGATGGACAAGTCTATGGCTGAGGTTGTACCTGTAGGTAGTTGTATATAAGTTGGAGAGCCAGAATTCAGCAGAGTCAGGTTATGGTTATCCAGGAATGATTCAATTAATTGGCCTCTCCTATCCATGGTGGAAGATCCCCACAATGGATGGTGGCCGTTGAAATCGCCGAATAAGCAGACAGGAGGCGGCAGTTGTGCGATTAGATTGTCAAGTTCAGCCTGGGAGCAAGGATAATTGGGCGAGATATAAATGGATGCAAGCGTTAATGATATTCCCAATGCCATCCGAACTGCAACAACTTCTAAGGAAGTTTGTAGCTGGAGATGTTTTGACGGTATAGTAGATTTTACAAGAACAGCTACGCCCCCACGGGCAGGACCATCAGAATCTCTGTCTCGTCTAAACATGGTGTAATTTTTGAATCTGAGAGAGACTTTTGGTGATAGAAATGTTTCCTGTAGGCATACACCTACTGCATTTGTTTGAAAAAGTAAATCACTCAGGTCATCAAAATTACTACGTAATCCTCTACAATTCCATTGTATGAATTTATTCATTGTTTGGATTTGATTGAATAAGATTGATCTGACTGTTTTTTCTGAGAGGGTTTCAGTCTGCTTTGTTTTGATTTTTCATTCTTTGAAAAGGTTGGGCGTCCTGTTTCTATGGTATCATTAGCATATAATTCTAAAACTGACTCTTCATCCTCTGGTTGAATATCAATTTCCATTTTCCTATTGCATTGTTTCCCTTTTTCTTGGTCTTCAACATTTGCTGATTTTACTGTTTCGGGCAATGATGAGATAGCATCACTTGGGATACTAATTGGTGTATTGTTGGTCTCATTGACTGTAAGTTTCTTTTTGGATGTTAGCAGTGCAGTTTTGGCCCAGGTGGAAAAAGAACTGCTTGGTTCTATGGAGACATCTGTTTGTGTTGCAATTGAGCGGCTACTTCTGGTCACTGATGCGTATGATCTGCTAGGCATGGTTAACAGCACTTGCTTTCTTGCTTCAGGATATGTAACTTTATGCTCCACTTTATATTTCTGGATTTTTTTCCCTGTTTTCCAGAGGTCACATGCTTTAGAAAATGCAGGGTGGCTTTCTTTACAGTTTGGGCAAGTGGGAGTGGAAGCTGTACAGTCTCCTTGGGAATGCTCCTTGGAGCCACAAATAGGACACACAGCATCGCCTCTGCATGCAGTCTGTGCATGGCCGTACTTCTGGCACTTAAAACAGCGAATGGGATTCGGGATGTAAGGTCTAATCTTGCAGTTTAAATAACCTGCTTTGACAGAAGATGGAAGATTCGGAGTGCTGAACGTCAAAATAATGGACCTAGTTGGTAGTAGGTTGCCATCTTTTTTGGTCATTATTCTCCGTGCATGTGTCACCTTTTGTTCGCTAAGCTCTTGTACTATTTCTTCTTCAGAAACAGTTAATAGGTCCCATTCACTGATAACGCCTTTAGACGTGTTCAGGGTGTTATGGGGCGTAACTGACACTGGAATATTGTTGAATGTTGTTAAATTTAACAATTTTTCCGAATGAGATGTTTTTGAGGTTTCAATTAAAAGGTCTCCTGATTGGAGACGCTTCACCATTTTAGGGGATCCAACAACCGATTCTAAACATTTCTGTATCAGAAAAGGCGATAGCTTGCCGACAGGTTGTGTGGACAATGAGTGCATTATGAGAAATGCTGGCATATCTGAAATCTGTTTTTCCGTCCGAAGTCTCTTCGGACGATTGGACTCGTGTTCTGAGACAGAGTTAACAACTTTGCCACCTGTGGGCTCCAGAGATGGATATTCATTACAATCCATCGTTGCTCCTTTTAGCCCTGGAAGAGGGAAATCCTTCTCCCAGATTACCGGCCCCGCCACGTGGAGGCAGGAGCGGTGCCAACCAGTGACCAAGCGATCAGCAGAAGAGGAGAGCAGTACGTTGCTAGCGATAGCAGTGACGTTGCAAGCGGGGTTAGCAGTAACGTTGCTAGCGGTGAAGCAGTGACGTTGCTCAGCGAGGGAAGCAGTAACGTTGCGAGCGGTCAGCAGTAACGATGCGAGCGGTGGAGGGATTATCAAAGCACTAGTACTCGCCCTAGGAAAATCGCTAGAAAATCGCACTAGAAAGATCGCTTGGGAACTATCGCTTGGCACTCGGGGCCGAGTCCCATTGTTTAATAATGTTAAGTTGTGCCTTTCAAGAAATTTTTCAATTAACTGACCTCTCTTATCAAGGTGCGAGGAACCCCATAGGGGGTGATGCCCATTCCAGTCACCCAAGATACAGAAAGGTGGTGGCAGCTGAGTAACTAAATCATTCAAATCTGCTAGGGAGTATGAATAGTTTGGCGAAAGGTATATGGAAACGACTGTTACCGCTATCTTAACCATAACTCTAGCAGCAATTGCTTCTAAAGTTGTTTGCAGTGGGACTGGTCTGAAAGGAGTTCTGGAGTTTACTAGCAATGCTACACCTCCATGTGCTGTATTAGAGTCGTTCCTATCCTTTCTAAGCATTATATGATGTTTTATACTCATAGTTATTTTAGGTGTCAGGTTTGTTTCCTGTAGACAAAGAACAGCAGGCTTATATTCGGTAATTAAGTCATAGACATCGTCTAGGTTAGCTCTGAGTCCGCGGAAATTCCATTGAATGATTTTGTGCATTATTGAGGATTATCGGGTGTGTCTGCTCGCTTACGGGATGTGGTCTGTTTACGCCTGTCTAGTCTTTTTTCCCTTTTTGGGAAATTTGGTCTAGTGACGTCCATGTCCTCCTCTTCCGCATGAAGTTCAAGAAGTGGTTCATCTCGGTGTGAATTTCT
Organism: Mastigoproctus giganteus; assembly: GCF_048544385.1. Taxonomy (NCBI): domain Eukaryota; kingdom Metazoa; phylum Arthropoda; class Arachnida; order Uropygi; family Thelyphonidae; genus Mastigoproctus; species Mastigoproctus giganteus. The sequence goes on along the minus strand of NW_028328306.1, from coordinate 15,028 downwards.
ATCTATGTCCATGGTATCAGTATTGGTTTTTTGATTCTTTCTTTCAGAGCTTGTTTGATTAACTGGCTGTTGTACAGGATTTTTATCTGGCGGTATTGTCAATGGTGTGTTTACCGAATGAGTTGATTGCTGTTGGGTAGGCTGTTCTTTTGGTGTAGAGAGGACTGACCTGGCCCAATCAGAAATTGAGATGCTTGGCGGAACTGAACAATCTGTTTGTACTGTTATGGATCGTTGCTTTTTTACAACTGAAGAATAAGATGGCAATTTATTTGAAACTAAACAATGTCTTTTTGCTTCTTGGTATGGCACCTTGTGTTCTACTTTATACTTTTGTATATTCTTTTCAGTCTGCCACTGGATGCACTCCTTTGAAAATGCTGAATGATTCCCCTTACAGTTTGGGCAGCTTTGTGTGTGTGTTATGGGGGTTTAATGGCGCATAAGCTGCTGTGGCTATAATGCGCCTATTCACATGAAAATGCTAAACACAAAATTTAAGCATAGCTAAAAACATAATTTAGGCATAACAGCTTGGTTGCGTTTACAGAGATACTTCAGAATTTATCATAAAGTCCAATTATTTTCAGATAAGAGAAAAACTCGTTGATGTTTGCATCATCTCCAATAATATGTTGCAATGTCATTGGTTCTCGTAGATTTCTCAGGGAACAGAGGACGGATGTTCTGTCCTGTTGATATTGAGGGCAGTCTATCAGAATATGTTTTACTGTTAAATTTTCTGAACAGTATGGACATTGAGGAGGATCTTCGCCTCTGAGCAGATGGAGGTGGGTCAGATATGTGTGTCCAATACGTGCCCGTGCAAGAACCACTTCTTCTCTTCGCACTGTTTTGGTGCTAGAGCGCCAATGCTTTGGATCCTGTTTCAACTGATAGAGTTTATTATTCTTTTGTGTGTGCCATAGCTCTTTCCACTTCGCGAAACCTGCTGTTCGTATGATGTGACAGTAGTCAGAGGCTGGAACCGGACTGGAGGTTAAATCAAAGGTTGACGGATTTTTAGCATTTTCATCAGCAAGTTCGTTACCCTTTATCCCCGAATGTGCTGGGATCCAGCAAAAGGTCACTGATTGATGACGTTCTTCAATTTGTAATAGGAGTCTTCCGATTTGATTTAACACAGGATGAGCCTTGTAGGAGGAGTTTTGCATTGCAGTTATTGAGCTGAGAGAGTCTGTGTATACAACATATTTTACAGATGGGTTGAGATTCAGGTTTTCTAAAGCTAATTTTATTGCATGAAGTTCTGCGGAGAAGCTGCTGTACTCAGGTGGAAGGGCAGCTGAGATGATAGTAGAGGGAAATACTGCCGCTGCTCCAACGGCTGAATGTGATTTGGAGCCATCAGTATATATGGGCAAAAAATCAACGTATTTCTGAATATGACTTGCATGGAGTTGCTTCATATTGAGTGTTGGTAGAAGATTCTTTCCCCATTTGTCAAGATAAGTATCGAAATATAACTGAGGAGGCGGAATCCATGGCGGTTGGGAGTAATTCATTAAATGTTGCCTGTTGAAAATCTGAACATTCCAACTCTGCATTAACTCAATGAGGCGTAAGCCTGCTGGCCTTATTTTACTGGGTTTATTTCTATAGAGGTTTTGAAGTGGTGGATTAAAGAGGTATGGCTGAACAGGATGATGACCACAATTTTGTATTCGGGCTGCATACTTTAGAAGCAGCGTTTTTCTGCGGAGGTGAAGGGGGGGCTCATCAGCTTCAATGTACAAGCTATGAGTAGGAGATGTCCTGAAAGCACCAAGTGCAATCCGCAATGCGCTATGCTGTATAGGATCCAGCCATTTCAATGTACTCTTACGGGCGGAATCATAAAGAGGAGCACCATAATCCAATCGGGATCTGATCAATGCTCTATATAAGAGCAACAAAGATGTACGATCTGCTCCCCAAGACAAGGCAGATAAAGCTCTTAGTATGTTCAGCTTTTTGAGGCAGGATATACGCACAGATTTAATGTGCTCAAGGAAATTCAGTTTCCTGTCAAGGATTAAGCCCAAGAATTTGATGCTGTTAGTCACTGGAACAGTAAAGTTTTGCATCTGAAGTTCGGGATCTGTATGCATTTTCCGTTGATTACAAAAGTGGATTGCAACAGTTTTCTGCTGTGATAGATGATAGCCATTTAACTCTGCCCACCTTTGGACTTTATTTAAACATATCTGCAGCTGCCGTTCAATGGATCTCATATTCAGAGAATGGCAAGAAATAGAGAGATCATCGGCATAAAGGTAGGTCTCAACAGTATTTGGAAGATCTTTTGTGATGGAATCGATTCTTAGGGCAAACAGGGTTGCACTAAGTATGGACCCTTGTGGCACTCCTTCTTCCTGTAAAAATGTCATAGAAAGCGAGTTGCGGTATTGAACTTGGAACGAACGAGTCCTGAGAAAGTTCCTGATGAATATAGGAAGGTTGCCTCGTAGACCTAGAGCATGGAGGTCACTGAGAATGCCACGACGCCAGGTAGTATCAAATGCCTTTTCTATGTCTATGGAAACCATAACAAGATGTTCGTTTTTCACAAAGGCATTACGAATTGCAAACTCAGCTTTGATCATGAGATCTAAGGAGGACCTGTTCTTTCGAAAGCCATGCTGATTATTGCTAATTAGTTGTTGTGTTTCGATGATCCAAACAAGGCGATTATGGATCATTTTTTCAAGTAATTTACCGAGGCAACTGGATAGAGAAATAGGTCTATAACTGTTAGGACTGGTAGGATCTTTACCGGGTTTCAAAAAGGCAAGAACTGTGGCATGATGCCAAGAGCTGGGATAAATATTTTCCATAAATATCCGGTTATAATAGACCAGCAGTATTTGTAAATTTCTCTCACCAAGGTGTTGTAACATAATGTAAGAGATTCCATCTGGTCCAGCGGCACTGTTGCGTGTTGTTTTAATGACATGTATAAGTTCATGATATTGCAGAGGCTGATTATATGGAAAGAAAACTGAAGTTCGAAAGTTGATGGCTCGTTGTTCAGTCTGGGTCTTTATTTTCTGGAAATCCGGAGAATAATTTGATGCCGCAGAAACTTTGGCAAAAGTTTTAGCCAAGGCATTTGCAATGTCTTGAGGAGCAGATAGTTCTTGCCCATTCCATGAAAGAATTGGTGAAGGGGTGGTTGGAAATTTTCCAGAAATCTGCCTGATTTTCTTCCATATTAACCTGGAGTTAGTGTTTCTGTTTATGGTGGATGCAAACCGAATCCAAGAATTCTTCTTTGCTTCTCTTTGAGTGCGACGTGCTTTTGCTCTTAGTTTCTTGTAATTGATAAGATTAGCTGTGGTTGGGGATCTACGAAATAAATTCCACGCTTTATTTTTTAACTTCTTAGCTATTGTGCATTCTTGATTCCACCAATAGTTAAGGTGCCGTCGGGACTGGGGATTCGACAATGGAATCGAGCATTTAGCTGCAGATATTATATGTGAAGTGATATACTCTGTGGCTTCATCTATCGACTGTGTTTGTATATATTGTTCATCCAGGGTGACAACTGATTGAAATTTGACCCAGTTGGCTTGAGAGAACTTCCATTTCCTGCAGGGTATGATTAATGGTGGTTGTGCAGTGAGCAGGTCGCAAATAATCGGAAAATGGTCGCTGCCCATGGGATCGTCTATAACAGACCATTCTATAATTGGATACAGAATCGGGGAACATATTGATAGATCGATTGCAGAGGTTTGTCCAGTTGGTAGTTGTATGTGAGTAGGTGCACCAGTATTAAGAACAGTAAGGTTTTCCTTATCCAGAAAGGTTTCAATTAAGCGGCCATGGATATCTAATTTTGTCGATCCCCATAAGGGGTTGTGGCCATTGAAATCACCCAAGAGACAGACAGGGGGTTCTAGTTGCATTAGCAGGTTTTCAAGGTCTTGGTAAGAGAAGTTAGTTAGTTAGTTAGTTAGTTGAGTTTTATTGGCGCATCAGCAACTTAGGCTATAATGCGCCAAAACTTTGTCAGCAAAATTAGTAAAACATTCAGTGACCTAATGAATTAGGTCACTAAGTCAGAGTATAAAAACAAGTATAAACTGTAAAAGACAAATATCTGTAAACGAGTAACAATAGTAAACCTTAGAATAATAAGATTTTTTTTTTTTTTTTTTTTTAAATACGAGTAAAAAGGTTTACTGTTTTTAGGAAACTAAAAATAGCAGACACATGGTCATTGTCGGATAAAATCTGACTGAGTGTATACGGCTCAGTCAGATGGTTAAAAGCGGTATAACGAGCATTTCTAAAATTGGTACAGTCACATAAAATATGTTTGATGGATAAAATGGTGTCGCACTGCTCGCACATAGGAGGGTCATCAGCCCTCAGCAAAAAGGCGTGTGTTAGATGACAGTGTCCTATGCGGAGCCGAGCAAGAACAACTTCCTCTTTGCGATCCCTGCGTAAGCTGGACCGCCATGGATGGATCATAGGCTTAATTCGACATAGTTTGTTTGTAGTAATCAGTCGATGCCACGAATCTTGCCACTGAGATTGTAGGTTACTACGGATCACTTGCCTGTAGTCTGTATAGGGGACTAACAGGTCAAGATTATCCGTCAGGGCTGCCGATTTGGCTGCAGTGTCAGCCAAATCATTTCCTCTAATCCCGATGTGACTGGGAATCCAGCAGAATCGGATATCGAATCCACTTACAAAGAGGCTGTATATTATCTGCTGGATTCGGGACAGGGTTGGATGATTAGTGTGTGACATCGCTGATAAAGCCTGTAGTGCACTCATTGAGTCGGCATATATAATACTCCGTTGGTAACGGTGTTTTCTTATGTGATCTAGAGCTAACTCTATGGCATGCAGCTCTGCAGTGTAAATACTGCAGTCAAGGGGTATCTGCTCTGATACGGTATTATTTGGAAAGACAGCAGCAGATCCCACATACGATTCTGACTTCGAGCCGTCTGTGTAAACTGGCAAGAAGTCAGAATGTTCTGCACGGTGTTGTGAATAGAGCTGAAGGTAGACAGAGGCTGGAGTATTAGACTTCGTCGCAAGTTTGAGCGAGAAGTCACATGCTGGTGTTTGTGCATGCCAGGGTGGAAGGGGCTCCTTTGGTGATCGAGCGACCTTGTCTACCGAGATGTTAAGCTCATTGAGTAGCTCTTGAACACGAATGCCGAATGGGCGATTGGTGGTCCGCCGTGTGTTATAAAGATTTTCCCATCGTGGCTCGAAAACGGATGTCCACGTGGGATGGTCCGGCAGGGACTTCAGCTTGAAGGCATATTGTAGAGACAACTGCATTCGTCGAAGCGACAACGATGGTTCATTTGCTTCGACATACAGACTTTGGACAGGTGATGTTCGGAATGCACCAGTAGCGATTCGAATGGCTTGGTGATGGATGGGGTCAAGCCAACGAACGGCGCTATTTCTGGCAGATGCATACACCTGAGACCCATAATCTAATTTTGAGCGTACAAGTGCACGGTACAGACGTAGTAGAGTGCATCGGTCTGCACCCCAAGAGGTAGAAGAGAGAGAGCGGAGGATGTTAAGCCCTCTCGTACACTTCGTACGTAGCTGACGAATGTGTTGAACAAATGTCAACTTTTTGTCAAAAATGAGTCCCAGGAATTTGGCCTCTGATACGACTGGGATGGTGCTTTGTCCAAGTCGTAATTCAGGCTCAGGGTGGAGGTTACGTTTGCGACAAAAATGGACGCAAACGGTCTTCTCCGGTGAGAACCTGAAACCACTGGCCGTGGCCCAGATGTTAACACGGTCAATAGCTTGTTGCAGTTGTCTCTCAATAACCCTCATATTGCATGATTGAGAGAATATGCTGAAGTCATCGACATAGAGTGCACTGTTTACAGTTGGAGGAAGTTGTTCTGAAATAGAATTTATTTTAATGGCAAAAAGCGTAACACTTAAGACAGATCCTTGTGGTACCCCCTCCTCTTGGCAAAAAGGCCGCGAAAGGGAGGATCCTACACGAACTTGGAAATAACGGCAGGATAAAAAATTTTTAATAAAAATGGGAAGGTGGCCTCTCAGACCGAGATTGTATAGGTCTCTTAAAATACCAAATCTCCAAGTTGTGTCGTACGCTTTTTCCATGTCAAAGAACACCGACACCAAATGTTCTCTTTTTAGGAAAGCATCTCGGATAGATGTTTCCAGTCTAACTAAGTGGTCCAATGTGGACCTATTTCTTCGGAAGCCGCACTGAAAGCGGGAGAGAAGGTCATTCGACTCTAAATACCATAGGAGCCGAGCATTGACCATTCTCTCCAATATTTTGCACAGACAGCTGGTCAGAGCAATAGGACGATAGTTTTTTGGATATTTAGGATCCTTTCCTGGCTTAGCAAAAGCAAGAATAGTTGCCTTGCGCCAGGTTTCCGGAAAGTGCTCCTCGAGGAAGATTCTGTTGTACAGGAGGAGCAGACGGTCCATGGATTCTGGTGAAAGATGTTTGATCATTTCATAATGGATGTTATCTGGTCCAACAGCGGTAGCCTTGGTACGGGCGAGTGCTGTTTTCAGCTCATGGATATTAAATGGCCCATTGTATGGGTGGGATCCCTTCGATGTGAATTTAAGGGCCTGCTGTTCAGCGTTGCGCTTTAGGACCAGAAACTCTGGGGAGTAAGATGATGTTGCGGAGATTTTAGAAAAAGTTTCCCCAAGAGCATTCGCTATTGCAGTAAAGTCTGCAATAGTACATCCATTATATTCAAGGACCGATGAGGGGTGCGCTGTGTATTTTCCCTTCATTTTCCGGATTTTATCCCAGACTACCTTAGAGTTGGTAGACTGGTTAATAGATGATGTAAAACGGATCCACGATTCCTTTTGACTCTGACGACGGATGTAGCGTGCTTTGGCTCGTGCACGTTTAAAGGCTATAAGGTTGGTCGTGGTAGGATATCGGCGGAATATCCCCCACGCTTTGTTTTGAGCCTTTTTTGCTGCTGTGCATTGTGAATTCCACCAGGGTTTGGGAAATGGTGGAAACCGGGCAGATGTTTTTGGAACAGTATTCGCAGCTGCTTGGACAATATTTTCTGTGATGTACTTAACTGCATCATTGATAGGCTCTTGACTGACTGTACTAAGATCACAATTTGCCTGATGTTGGAAGGCAGTCCAGTCAGCCTGATCAAACTTCCACCGTGGTAACCTGAAGGGAAGACATGGTCTCCCACTGTGTAACAAGGTTATCACAGGGAAGTGATCACTTCCGTATGGGTTCTCCTCCACTTCCCAAGTGAGTGAAGGGAGCAGAGAAGGGGAGCAGATAGAGAGATCAATGGCAGAAAAGGTACGGGTAGGCATGTGGAAAAAGGTGTTTGTTCCAGTATTTAGAAGGGAAAGGTCATTGTCATTGAGCATGCGCTCTATGACTCGTCCCCTTCCGTTGATGTTAGCACTACCCCACAGGGTGTTATGTCCATTCATATCCCCGAGAAGTAAGAAAGGGGGAAGCAACTGCGTTAGAAGATCATCAAGGTCTGCCTGGGAGATGTCAATCCCAGGTGGCAAATAAATAGAGCATACAGTTAATAAGAATCCCACTGAAAGGCGAATTGCAACAGCCTCTATGCTGGTTGTAATTAGCAAGGGCTGCACTGGGGTATGGTTACCCACAAGGATAGCCACTCCCCCATGTACAGAGCCGTCCGCAATTCTATCCTTCCGAAAAACTGTGATGTTGCGCATGGTGGGATCATCATTTGCCTTTAGGTATGTCTCCTGCAAGCAGAAGCAAACTGGCTCGTGCTTTTGCAGGAGGGCCTTGATGTCATCTATATTTCGCCGGAATCCACGACAATTCCATTGTAGGAATTTAGCCATTATTTTGGCTTGGTGGGTCCATCAGGCGGCTTCCGAGGTGCTGAGGGCTTACTTTTATCAGTCTTGGATTTATCCTTTTTGGGGAAGAATGGACGCTGTCCCGTGTCCATTTCCTCCTCCGCAAAGAGTTCCAAGACTGACTCTTCGGGTACCTCCTTCTGCTCGACATCCATCTTTTCTTGGGTACTAGGTGGGACGTCCCCTTTCTTATTCTTTTCTTTCATAACTACTTTTGTAATTTGTGGAGCATTAGGAGGTACCGATATAGGAGTGGCAGCTGATTGGTCCTTTTGTGCAGGTTTTTGAGAACTTAATAGATACCGCGCGATGGGAGTGAAAGACTCCTTTGGAGGAATGGTCATGTCCGTCTGAGTTCCGACGGAACATCTCCCTGCTACCTTCTGGGCGTAGGTAGGTTTGTTGATATTCAGGGGTTTGACCGATTTCCTTGCCTCCTGGTATGATATGTTAAGCTCTGCCTTCAGCCGTTGAATCTCTTTTTCTTCCTTCCACCTCTGGCATGCTCGTGAGTAGGCCGGATGTTCGCCCTCACAGTTAATACAGGTGGGTTTTGCGGCTGAACATGCTGTTGTTTCGTGGTCCTTTGCACCGCATCGAGCGCATGCAAGGACTCCACGGCAGGCCATTTGAGAATGTCCATACTTCTGGCACTTAAAGCACCGTAAAGGGTTCGGAACGTATGGACGCACTGAACAGTTGATGTATCCAGCTTTAATCTCATCAGGAGGTTTAGGAGTGTTAAAAGTCAGGATAACGCTCCTGGTTTTAACAATTTTACCATCCCTTCGCGCAGTGATTCTCTTGACGGCAATGACTCCCTGTGGTTTTAATTCGGAGCAGATTTCCTCCTCGTATACGTCGAGAAGGTCCCACTCCGAAATGACACCTCTAGATGAATTGAGTGTTCTGTGTGGTGTCACTGTTATAGGAATACCTCCGATTGATGTTGTTCGGAGTAGATGTTCGGATTGCCTGTCATTTTTAGTTTCAATTAAGAGGTCTCCAGAACGGAGCCTCTTAACTGATTTGGGAGAACCTGCTAACCCGTCTAACCCTTTCTGTATGAAGAAGGGCGACATTTTACCAATCGGTTTTTCACCGGTTGAGTGCATGATTAGGAACCTTGGGACTGGCCCTGATGGTAGTTCGGTTCGCTGCCTCTTATTAGCAATAATGCTATCTGGATCTTTGTCAATGGTTTCAGATAGGGACCGGGTTGGGGCCCCTGAAGAAGGTAGTTTATCAGGATTCATAGAGTTTTTTATATGGTTCAGTGCCCGGGCTCCCCACCCACCACGGAGCCCAAAGGGACGCCCACTACCCGGCATGCAATAAATGCGCTCGGGAGTGGGACGCCAGGGCTACCCAGACACTATACCCGCACCGCCGCCAGCCTGAATCCTGTCCCTCGGACCATGAGGGTAGGGGCGTGGCATTGTCACGGTTGACCCTCGCAGGCGAGCCTACTAGCCGATTGATCCTAGCCGGGCCTTCCAGGACCACCCGTCTTGTCGAAGCAGGGGCCAAAGTGGTGTATTGAAGCTGGGCCCCTCAACCACCAGGATCCCCCTTTCCGAATTTCCACGGGTCGCAGCGCACGGCAAACACGCCGGATTCCATTGATGTAAGCCTGGAACCTGGGCTGTGGGCGTTGGATCCCAGTGATGCTAGTCTGGAAGTCCAGTAGCGTCACTGGGAGGTCCCCTCACCACGTACAGGTGCCCACGTCGAGGGGCTTGGTAAGAGAAGGTATGACTTGGTGGGAGATAGACTGATACCAGTGTTAAAGCAATCTGGGTTATCAAACGTACGGCGACAACTTCAATTGTAGTTTGCAAAAAAAATTTGCTTGGTCGGGATATTTGAGCTGACCAAGATGGCCACACCCCCACGGGCAGTATTTGAATTATTACGATCGTGCCGATAGATTACATAGTTCTTTATGTTGGTGGAAATTTGCGGAGTTAGATAGGTTTCCTGTAGACAGAAACCAACTGGAGAGTAGCGGTTAATTAAGACTTGAATATCGTTAAGGTTGCTACGAAATCCTCTACAATTCCATTGTAGAATGTAAGGCATTACTGATGTTTAGTAGAAGAAGCTGCTTCTGACTGTTTTTTTAATGTGACTGTCTTGTGACGTTCAGGCCTTGGTTTATCTTTTTTTGGGAATAATGGTCGACCGGTGTCCATTTCTTCTTCCGCATATATTTCTAAGATCGGTTCTTCCTGTCTGGATGAGTCAATAGTATCCATAGACGTTTCTTGGATATTCTTTTTTAAATTTGAGTTGCGATTATTCGGTATAGAAGAAATCACTGGGGAAGGAGAAGAAGTTGTAGCTGGTACTGTAAGTGCAGTATTACTTGCCTGGTTCAACTGTTTCGGGACATTGGACTGTTGCTGAGAGAGAACAGTCCGAGCCCAGTCAGAGATTGAGGTGGTAGAAGGGACTGTAACATCAGTTTGAGTGGCTACTGATTGATATTTTTGCGTAATATTGGCGTACGTACGTTTATTCATACTGGGAGCAATTAATTTCCGTGCTTCCTGAAAGCTCACTTTATTTTCAATCTTATATTTAACGATTTGCTTTTCAGTTTTCCATCTATCGCACGTCCTTGAGTAGGCAGGATGGTTTCCCTTACAGTTGGGACAAGTCATTTCTTTTGCCAAGCAGTCAGTTTGGGTGTGGTCAGCGGACCCACAATTAGGACAAACCTGGTTTCCTCTGCATGCCGTTTGAGAGTGGCCATACTTCTGGCACTTAAAACATCTCAATGGGTTAGGAATATATGGTCTAATGCGGCAGAGTAGGTAGCCTGCTTTTATCGATGGTGGTAGATTTGGCGTGTTAAAAGTTAGAATAATATTCCTTGTAGGTGTGAGTATATTTTCTCTTTTCACCATAATTCTTTTCACAGCAGTGACATTTTGATCTTGAAGCTCTTGTGTTAACTCCTCCTCCGTGACATTCAATAGATCCCAGCTGGATATAACACCCTTAGATGTATTTAGGGTGGCATGGGGAGAAACCTTTACTGGAATTCCAGCAAAACTTGTAAGTTTTAGCAGTTTCTCTGAATGTCTACTGTTCGCTGTTTCCAATAGCAGTCGCCTGATTGTAATCTCCTGACTGTCTTAGGAGATCCTGCCAAACTTTCCAGTTGTTTCTGGATAAGGAACGGAGAGAGCTTACTGAGAGGCTGATCTGCAAGAGAGTGCATTATAAGAAATGCAGGACAATTTGTCGCTGAGGAAGTGGTTTTCAACCTCTTGGGTTGCGACGTATTATGGTCAGGGTCTAACTCTGGCCGAGAGCTTGTCGGCTCGAGAGGCGGAAAGGCATGTTGATCCATGTTTGCTCCTTTTAGTCCTTGGCAGATGAGCTTTTCTGCCAAGACTTCCGGCCCCGCCACGAGGAGGCAGGAGCAGTGCCCGGTGTGACCAAGCGTAGAGTATTAAGTGTTAGTAAAAGAAGTATGAAAAATAAAGAAAGGTAGCTTTTCTTTCTTGCTCTGTACAAGTACTTTTTGTGACAGTAGCTGATATAAAAAATAAATTTCTTAAGGGCAGTAACTTAATATAACTTTAAATCGCTTTTATATAATCACTTTTTAAGCACAGAGAAAACGCTCGATCACATTCGCTTGGCACCCGGGGCCGGGCAGCTTTGTATTTCATTGGGGCAGTCTGTGTGAACATGCTCTTTTGAACCACAGGAGGCACAGGTGGTTACACCCCTGCAGACTGCTTGTGAGTGTCCAAATTTTTGGCATTTAAAACACCGGACTGGGTTTGGAATATAAGGTCGAATTTTGCACCTTAAATATCCAGCTTTAACAGTTGTTGGTAAAATTGGTGTTTTAAATGTAAGAATGACCGTTCGGGTAGGAGTAAGAACCCCATCTTTCTTAATTACTATCCTTTTGACATTTATTACATTTTGATCGCCTAATTCCTGAACGATTTCCTCCTCAGATACGTTAAGGAGATCCCACTGGGCTATTACCCCTTTAGAGGAGTTTAAGGTGGCATGCGGGGTAACCTTTGTGGGAATTCCACCAAAAGTCGATATTTTTAATAGTTTTTCCGAGTGTTTATTCTCGTTCATCTCCACTAGAAGGTCTCCGGATTTTAATCTTCTAACCATTTTTGGTGGGCCCGCCACATTCTCAAGACATTTCTGTATTAAGAATGGGGAGAGCTTACTCAAAGGATTGTCAGTCAAAGAATGCAGTATCAAAAAAAGAGGAGCAGGGGTTTCTGTTCCTTCTTTTTTCTGCCGTTTTGCATTTCCTGCATTTAAGTCTTCTCTGTTTGAGAGATCTGGATCATGAGATCCATAAGTGGCATGTCTATTTATGTCCATCTTTGCTCCTTTTTGCCCCGGGAGAGTGTTTTTCTCCTCCCAGGTTTCCAGCCCCGCCACGTGGAGGCAGGAGCGGTGCCACCAGTGACCAAGCGGTTTAGAGGTTTAGTTAGGTTAGTATGGGTTATATATATATATACACAAAGAAAGAAAGGTGTATTTCCTTTCTGGATTCTACTTCAAAGCTTTTAAGTAAAGAATCACTTAAGAAAAACAAGAAGAATAGTGACACTGGAAAATAAATATAACTAATCCGCTGTGAAAGAACGCTATGTATCGCACAAAGTATCGCTTGGCACTCGGGGCCAAATTCATTTATATGAATTTATCTGACATATGACTGGAAAAATATATATATATCATTTGCAGAATTACTGTGACAGGCACAATTTGGCCTTAGTTGCCCTTGTGCCAATAAACTTCCATTAAACCAACCAACCAACCAGCAGAATATCCCCAAAACCGTAGAAATATATATGTATGCCGACGATCTTGCTATATCGTGCAATTCACCAACCATTAACAGCATAGAGAGGCAGTTACAACTTACCATAAATAAGTTAGAGACATGGACTGTAGAAAATGGTTATCGCCTGTCAAAACAAAAGACAATTGCAGTTCATTTCTGTAAAAAGCGCAGATTACATCCAGAGCCTGAACTTAAGTTAAAAAACCAACCAATCCCTCTTGCCAGCAATATCCGCTTTTTAGGTTTAATATTAGATACTAAACTTAATTTTTCCATGCACATAACTTATCTCAGAACCCTCTGCTTGAAAAAACTCAATATACTCAGAGCCATCTCCGCCATGGCATGGGGTGCAGATAGATGCACTCTCCTGCATTTGTATCGTTCGCTCATCAGGTCTCGTCTAGATTATGGTTCAATAGTATACGACTCAGCTAGGAAAACTGTACTTACAAGACTGAATACAATACAGCACAGTGCTCTTCGCACTGCTCTTGGAGCTTTCCGAACATCTCCGGTCCAAAGTCTCTATATAGAGGCATACGAACCACCACTCCACCTCAGAAGGAAAATGTTACTCCTCACCTATGCAGCCAGGATTAAAAGCCTTCCAGATCATCCGAATCAACCGCTGCTTTTCAATCCAGAAAGGGTAACTTTCTATAACAATAAACCCACTGAAAATAGACCAACTGGTATTAGACTACAAGATTTGATGCATTGCTGGAATGTTCATTTTGAAAACACGCTCAAAGAAACCAAAATATCTGATCCATCTTGGTCCTCAAACCCACCTTACTGTGATACCTATTTCCAACAATTTTCCAGAGTGATTTCTAGAGCGTTTTTGTCAAAGCTACAGTTATATTCATTTGTAAAAGTTTTCTTACGTTCCCATTAATTATTTGTTAACTTAGTATTACGAATTGTAACTAAGTTACAGGAAGGAAATTCACCTTTCTTTTTTCTCTTTAAACTAACTCATTAACCCTTATACCGCTTGGTCACTCTAGCGGCAGTGCTCCTGCCTCCCCGTGGCGGGGCCGGTAACCTGGGAGAAGAAATCCACTCTCCCGGGGCTGAAAGGAGCAAAGATGGAAAACAGTTCTTTTCCACCTTTAGAGCCATCGAGCTCAAGACTAGAAAATGATACCGAAAATGACCACTCTCAACCAAAGAGGTTGAAAACAACCGCACAAGAGGAAATACCAGCATTCCTCATACTACACTCTCTATCAGAGTTGCCTCTGAGTAAACTGTCCCCATTCCTTGTCCAAAAATGCATCGAGTCTGCTGCAGGTTCACCAAAAACAGTAAAGCGGCTCCAGTCAGGGGATCTTCTTGCAGAGACCATGAAATCCCAGCATTCCGAAAAATTATTAAACATGACTACTTTTGGCGGACAACCAATAAAAGTTACTCCCCATGCCACCTTAAACTCCTCGAAGGGAGTAATCGCAGAATGGGACTTGTTAGCTGTATCAGAGGAGGAGATAGTTCAAGAGCTAAGTAAACAAAAAGTCATACAAGCAAGGAGAATTATGACTCGGAAAGATGGTGTTCTTGTTCCCACTAGGAGCATAATTCTTACTTTCAGCTCTCCCATCCTACCATCATCTGTTAAAGCAGGCTATCTCCATTGCCGTGTCCGCCCTTACATCCCAAACCCACTCAGGTGTTACAAGTGCCAAAGATATGTGTGTGTGTGTGTGTGTGGTATGGGTGTTTATTGGCGCATTAGCTGCTATGGCTATAGTGCGCCTGTTCTTAGGAATATTAAAAAATAACCCAGTTTAAATTAGTTTCAGTTCTGTAGCCGATTTATAAAAGATGATACACTCCGATTTGTTTTAAAAAGCAGAAAAGTTTGTTAACATTTGCATCCTCTCCAATGACATGATGTAATGTCAATGTTTCTGAATGATTATCCATATTTTGAAGTATTGCATCTCGATGTTGTTGATACTGCGGACAGTCAATCAGAATGTGTTTGACTGTTAGATGTTCTAAGCAGTGTGGACATTGAGGAGGATCATCGCCCATTAGTAGGTGGAGGTGAGTCAGATGGGTGTGTCCTATTCTCATTCGTGTGAGTACCACTTCTTCCCGCCGCACTGTCTGATTGCTCGAATGCCAGAACTTTGGGTTTTGTTTCAGCTGGAAAAGTTTGTTATTCGTTTGGTTATGCCATAATTCTGTCCACTGTGCATGGCATGCTGCTTGAATTAAGGTATTATAATCGGGCGCTGGAATAGGGACAGAAGTTAGGTCTGAATTTGGACTTTTGGCAGA